>NC_136812.1:20191039-20523539 GCF_951216825.1 Electrona antarctica
CTCCATATTAGATTGGAATGTGTATATATATATATATATATATATATATATATATATATATATATATATGCAACCATCAGTAAAGATATACTATTTTTAGCTTATTCAGGATTTCATCACTCGTGTTTTCTCCCTAAAGGAACGTGCAGTGGTCTTTTCCAGTTTTTCACATAAAAAAAAAGCAACAACAGCAAAAAAACTAAACATTGCAAACTAAACCTAAAGACTGTCCGCTTGTCAGAAACAGTGATAGTTTCCATTTCATACTTTTGCGACAGGTGATATTTTTGACCTAGGGGAAAGGCTTCAGGGGTGACATGCTACTTTAATATATGTGTCAGGGTGGTCTCAAATGCATGACGTCTCGTCGGGCAACATTCGGAACATGCATCAGCTTTACGAACAGGAAAGATGGTGAACATTTCAGGCCACATAGGTCTGGTTACACAGGTACGCCCTTAGACCAGAATTGTGCTGCTCATATGAGTATACTGATAGAACTCAGCTCTGCTTCCTTGTGTATAGTGGAGGGTGGGGTGCATTTGGGGTAGTGTCATGAGCAAAAAAACCATCTATTTTTTTATTTTATTTAGAAAAAGTTATATACACATTGATAACAATGTTAAATTCATAATGTACAAGAGTAGTAAAAGTTTACAGTCAGAAAAGGTAATTGTATTTGCCCTCCCTATTTTGGCTAAAAAAAAGAAAAGAAAAAAAAAGAAAAAAATAGAAATCAACATCTCTAAAATGTAATACTTTTTTCTTTTCTTTGAAACAATACAATAATACATACAAATGGTTTGTTCTCACCCTGCACTGTGTTGCTAGCATGCTCCGGTCAACCACTTCTTAGGTCAACAGAGAGTTCAACTAAAACAATCCTAAACTTCCCACTGTCAAGTGCTTTCATTTTCTGGGGGGTGATATCCGACGATATTTACAGTTTTTGGAGCTCGTCAATCTGTTGTAATAACAAAACAAAAAACAGAATGCATTTCAAATGGAACTAATGTTCTCCCACATGTGATGCAATCACTAGATGTTAACTGGACTTCATCACATGTGTTTTTTTGGGCATTGCTGCTGATAAGCAAAACTCAATTTGTGTCAAATTAACAAGGTGGTATAGATGGTTTGTTTTTCATGCACATAGCAAGCCAGAGCTTAGCAAAGTCAAGACACAAGGTCAAAAAGTGTGGGGGTGGGGTGAGGGTGGAAGGGTAAAAACACGAACATCATTAATTTAATTTAATCCCAAATTACAGTATTATCCAGCCAAGCAGTTAGAATGTTTGCTTTTCTCTGCAGCTAATAAAGAAAACCCATCTCCTGTCTATTAAATGCAACAAAAAATATATATATATCAAAACTCCCATGTAATTGGATTTGAATAAGAAATTTTGGGAGTTGGGTAATCCTCTTTAGTGATTGGTGGAGACACATGCCAGTCAGTGATGGCTCTGCTGGGAGGGGCGGAAGTGGACTGGGTGGGAGGGGTCAGGAGGGCTGTCAGTCTGAGCAAGGCACTATGGGTCATTGGGTCAGGGGCCCTGTTTGCTTTGCCGCTTCTGACCTGCAACACTCCCATCCAACCACTAGAGAGCAGTCCAAACCAAATCACAGAGTGAGAAGAAGTACTCCTGATCTGGGTTATCTTGAAAGGGGGTGTGGTCCAATTCATCAGAGTTTGGGTGTTTGTAGTTGAAAACATGCCGTAGGGCCGATATCTCCATGAACTTTTGCTAGGTTGCTGAGAACTTGCGCTTCGGTCATATGAGTAGATAAAAAGGTAGGTAGGTAGTTCTTCTTCCTCCACATCTTCTTTCTCCTCCAACCACAAAGCATCAGGCCGCCTCCCTGAGACGAAAGTTACAATCTAGATTTCATTTCCGTTTCATAGTTCTTATGGCACACAGGATTGTCCCAGCCCAGCTCTCCTCGACAGAGGAGGGGGTCCTCCCCTTGAAAAACATTTGACCAGCCCAGACATGTCCGGGTCCTCATCGGCCATTACGGACCCAATCCATGGCATTGATATAAAATAAAGGTTATCTCTTAATATTCACAGTAGAAAAAATTTACATACAAACACAAAATCAGAAAACAACATCAGAACAGAGAGACGAACCGACAAAACAAACGAGTACGACTGGAGGAAACATGGAAAGGCTTTGATATTTTGAGTGTTTTCTTTTTTTGAACTGAGGAGACCGGTAGGAATAGGGCATCCTGTATCGAGGGCTATCAGCTGAGGGTTGCTGCGAGAGATGAGATTATAGATACAAAAATCTAGATGCCTCATTGGCTGCTGCAGTCAGGGCTTAAAGCGGAAAAAAATCCCAAGACTGAAAATGTTTTTTGCAAATCTGCACTGATGCCATTAAATGACCCCTATGAAATCCTCAGGACTGAAATCAGTCCCCAGGACTGAGAACTTTAAGCCCTGTGCTGCAGTTCATTGGAGCGACCTGTATCGCGACGCGAGGGCGGAAGTGCGCCAGAAGTGCGGAATGCACGTTGCCACTGGCCATAGTGGCCAATCACAGCGCGTCTTTTCCGGGACTATCAATTCAATTCAAAGGAGCTTTATTGGCATGAGAAAACAAACGTTTATTGCCTCTGATTGGCATACCGAACGTCCCCTTCTGCGATTCACGCGGAAACTTGGCAAGCTTCCGCGTGTGTCACAGAAGCTTGCCCTCCCTGTGAGATACAGACACCCCACAGCCGAAGGAGGCGTCTACCTTTCTATGTCTATGGACGAGATAACAATATGGGTCTTGAGATGTGATTTTAAAACATGAATGTACAGGACAGCTACTAACTAAGTTGCCCTCTGCCATATGTGGGTGATCACATGTGTATTGAATTAATCTGAATCATGCTGAAGGTTACCTCCTCCTCGCCAAAATTCCCCAGCAGAAGCACTATGACGACATACAATCCATAATGGTCATGGCAAGGACCAGTTTAAGGGTCAGGCAAGGGACAAAAGATTGACAAGACTAAGTAGCACTACACTACCTTTTTTCCAGCTGAAGTCTCTGTAGTACTCCAAAAGCACAGACCTACCCCTCGTCTTAATGCGACCGACCTGCCCAATTTATTACCCAACTATTGAATAAGTGCTAATGGTAAAAATCTAAGCAGACAGGGGTACACCAGCTTGAGAGATTGTGCTTAAAATACTGTTGTTTTTTGTTTTGTACTGATTAGTTTGTATACAAGCAAGTTGCATCATTGGATCAAAACTCTTCCTAAATGTTCACGGCTGTGCTCCAATTCTAAAAGGTGCATGCTTCTATACTGCAGTGCTGTTGGCCAGGGTCCCTGCTCTAACGTAGAAGCCATTCCACACTGGGACACAGGGAGAATAGACAGGAGTAGAAGATCAAGAAAATAAGAGTGTGGTAAATTTGTATATCAGAGCAAAGGACTTTAGTGTTTTTGGTGCTGCACTGACCATATTCACATGGCAGCCATTTTGCGCCTATATCATTCTTGGGGGATCGGAAAGCCCGCCCGACGGGGTAGTCAATTTTGATAAAGCGTCATGTGATATTTGAAATGATGGGATATTGGTTGATTGATGGGGATGACTTAGGCTCTTTAGACCAATTCCTCCATATGCACTGAGGTAGACTCTGGCCAAACACAAAGACAAAGACAACTATACGTACTAACTAGCACTCCTTCCACTTGTCAATAGCTACTCAGCCTGTACAATAATAAAACTAGGTTTTCAATATCAGTCCACCCCTGAACACCATGAAAATGTTTGACTAAAAAGCTAACTGCGTTCTTATACAATGACAAATGTATCTTAATCTTAATAAAATAAATAAGATATCTGGTCATTTCAAAGATATGGGCACCATCTGTTGCATATGTGTGTACACCACCACGAGATAGGAAACATAGATCAAAGGTCAAGACACGATTTCTGCTATATTTCTGTTGTCGAGGTCCTGTACACACAGTTGAGGGGCATCATTTTTTTTCTAATTTCTTTTTAGGTTTTCATATACTATGCCACAGATTATTTACAAAGTACAAAACAAAAACAAGATTGTAGCTCTTCTGAATGATCAGCTAAAATCTAAGTCTTATATCATTATATCAACTTTAGGCACGTCTGAGTGTCAACATGGTGTTTAACACAAGACGATGGCCAATCCACAGTGTCATCACTAAAGCACCAAGTGAACTCGGCAATCTAATCTATCGCTGACCTAAATGAGGTGCGCTGCCCTACAGGCTACTCTCATTTTAGAAAAGAGTATAGTTCCTTAAAACAAAACATGGGTTTCACAATATGTATTAAATTACCACTTCTTTCCGTCTTTCATCCAACTACATAAAATGGAGAGCACATAGGCCTCTATGTGTGTGTGTGTGTGTGTGTGTGTGTGTTGCACTAGCCAATATCAAGCCTGGATGTGGCTCTGTGTTTGCGAAGGCACTGGTAAAAGATGGAGACAGCTTCTCCACTCTGACTCCAATTCAGTGGGTTACATGTTGCTGACAGTAAGCCACCAACACTTTGGCTATACTAGAAGTGCTCAATGCTGATTGGCTAGATTGGCCTAGTGTTCAGAACAGGGACTGTAGGTTGTCTCCCAACAGTCTCATCGTGTGTGTCTGTACAGACAACAGATGCTAGCTGAGACAGCTGTGAGAGAGAGATGGGGAGAGAGAGAGGATGTTGCTAGAAATATGTAGTGGTCCTGGATGATGTGTTGTAAAACTGCCTTTGAGCTGACTAATAATGCTGCCTAGAATGCAGTGACAGCCAACGAATGATCTGTCTTTATGCAAAACATTTGGGGCAAATAATGAAATGGTGAATCTTTGTTACTTGTAACTTTGAGGGCAAAGGTAATGGTGTCATTCATTCCTATACACTGGTAAAAAACTAATTCAAAACAGATTCTGATTTATGGAAAATTATGAATTCCTGCTTTTAAGGGTGTGGTGAGGGCACAGTCTGAGGGATGAGAGGAAACACGGGTGCCAACTACATCCTGGAATGTCAGGCCTAAGTGAAACACTGTGTTCTAGCTGCGATAGTACATGTGATAGCAGGGAGAATAATAGAATTAAAAATCTCTCTCTCTCACAAACACACAGCTCCTCTCTAGACTACGTGGTGTGGAAAATTTCCGGATCCTTCTCCAGCCCTCGACCACAGAATGTGGAAAATTCCACCAACTTGATTGTGAGCAGTGGACTCGACAGCCAATGGGAATCCATTCGGCAATATGTGGGTGGGTGTTGAAGGGTCAGGGCAGGAGCTTGTGGAGGTCGGGTAAACGTAATTGAATGAGAACAGTGGCGTTCAATGGCCATAATGTGTGAAGTTCATCTCCCTTTGCTTTGTGTACTATATCCAATCTCAGGGCAGCTAAGAAAAGAATACTACTACTGTCCCTATTATCCACCAAGGGACTCGCCATACATCAGCTGAAAGGAGCTCAAATTTGAACCAGGATGGGAAATTGACTATTTTCAGTGGCTGCATGGCCACCATGACTGGATGCGTACCAATAGTCACCACCCACTGTCAGTATCTTACTGGTAATATAAGTCACGGGATCGTTGCAGGTTGGTTAACCACTTAACCCCTAAATTGTGAGCTTGTAGATTGCTATTTGACAAACGACGTGCCCAAAATTAGGATGTCAGGGTTAAAATGGATAAATATCTGCCCAAGTGGGCGTGGCTGGTACAGTAGGGTAGCTAAACTTCAAAGTGGTAGCCCACATTGATCCTAGCTTTGGCTTTATTTTCCCATCCTGCTCTAACCCGAGCAGCAACTACAACACTGACAACTAAGCACCACTGTTCAACCAAAACAACAAAGTACAATCAGACAAGCTCTTCACAGACTCTCTAACCTCACTGGTAACAAACGGACCCATAAGACAGATAATCCACTCGATCACATGCATGTCATAGAGACACAGCAGAGACAAACATACACCAGGTGCACTTCAAACCTAGAAAGACCTCATTCCCCTTTATAAAGCTTTCTCTTTTTTTTTTTTTTGGTTAGTGTGTGTATTTGTGTGTTTGCTGCAAAGAGGCCTCCCGTTGACTCCCGCTGATGACAGCTTATCAAGGGGAGAAGGATTTAAGAAGGCCTATTTCTAGGGTGTTTTCCCTTAGCCCATCCAGTTGGACAGAGTACTAGAAGGCCTGCCTAAGACACACAGAGAGCACTGGCGGTAGATTAGTGTGATTTGTGGGGCTAGAAATAATAAAATAAAATAATAAAACCCTAAAGAATAAAACTGATAAAAAACAACATCTTACCAGCAAAGCATCTGATGAAAAAATATTACAAATATGAACTATGTACAAAAACATCAATATTTCATATATTATATATAAAATATTGATACATAAATACCAATATTCCATATATACTATATATATTATATATATATATTTCTACACCCACTAAAATATATCAAAGCAGCAGCTATTGGTCAGTCTGAGGAACTCTTTTGTCCAATTCTTAACTGTTAAATATCCTTCAGCCGTATTGTGAGGACACAGAAATAAAAATAGAGAAAGAGAGAAAATAAAAATAAAAGCAAATAAATTAAAACTATTTCACAAAAAAAAAAAAATGAATCTGTGTGTAGTTTGGAATTCTGCAGAACTGAAAAAAAAACACAAAAAATAAACTAAACACAAAACACGAAAACAAAAACAAGAAAATATCCTCTTTGTTCTAGGATCGAGTCTTTGTGAGTCGCCCCGCCGTTCCAAACAGTTCCAGATTGATTAAAGTCATTGTTCAAAGGAAATAAGTACAAGCATGGATAGACACTTCTCTTTGTTTATAGGCCACGTATAAAAAGGCCACTATTTTTGAGTAAAAGATATCACTTTGAAAAAAAAAAAGAAGAAAAAAGATCAGTATCTTTAACAGGAGGCGAGGAGAGATTGAGCATAAGCAGCCATCTGGTTGTCTAAGGTTTGTCGTGTTCAGATTTTTTTTTTTCTTTTTTCTTTGTTTCCATTGCAATCAGTCCTGGAAACTTGGCAATAGTGAAAAAACAACAACAAAACAATAGATAATATGATAAGTCCAAGGTGATGTTAAAAAAAGTGTTAACATACACTGTGTGTTTTGCATCCCTCTCACTCGCCTGTGCTTGGCTTGAGGAAGTAAATAAAAAGTCCTGAGATCGGTTTCTGTGTTGAAGGGCTTCTGCAAGAATGATAGAATGAAATGAATTAGAAAATGAGTGAAGGACCGAGGATCATAAAAGGAAAAAATGGACTAGAAGGGAATGAAGGTGGAGGTGGAGTAGGGGGTGAGGAAACAGGCGTTTTAAACAAGTTCATTTAAGGAAACAGGAAATGTTAGGAAGGGCTAGATCTGGGCAACGATAAGATTCGGCCATTTTTCTTGCCACCGTTCATGTGTGTGTAGGGGACATGCTCCTCATAGTTCCCCCTGAGGGCCACCCCGGGCCCGTTCTCCCTGCTATGGTCCTCCCTCTGGGAATATGACGAGGGGTCCAGGGGGATGCTCTCCATGTTGTCCAGGTCCAGGTCAAAGTCCTCTGTCTCGGGGACCTTGTTCTCCTCGCTGTAGAAGAAGGAGACCTCCTGGAAGGATGGGTGTAGGTCCTCCCGCAGCATCTCGATTATCTCGTGGAACATCGGCCGCATCTTGGGGTTGTAGTGCCAGACCATCTGCATCAGGGTGTGCCTGGGTGGGTTCAAGTGGAATTTGTCATGTGAAAAGAGAGAGAGAGAGAGAGAGCGAGAGAGAGGGAGAGAGAGAGAGAGATAAAGAGAGAGAGAGAGAGAGAGACTCAGGATGAGAATATAAGAGAATATAAAAAGAATATAAAAAGAGCTATAAAAAAGGTGCTCTACTCTGCCCATAAAGAAATCTGACTTGCATCAACATAATAGATTTTCCCTTCAATTAAGCCCATAACATCTCCTCTACACATCATCTTTAAAGTCAACATACAAAGGAGTGATGGTGTTCTCTGAGTTAATGCACTGTATATGAGATAGTGTGCCATCGTTTACTCACATCCTCTCAGTGCAGCTGTCTGGCCGGTCCAGGAAGCCTCCGTCCATGACAAATTTGAGGACTTGCTCATTGGACAAACCCTGGTAGGGCTGCTCTGCTAGCGTGCTGATCTCCCAGAGAACCACGCCAAACGACCTGGACATGAGCGTGCATACACGTCAGAATCCGAACGGACAGAACACGACCGAAAAATGAAACCATTATATCCAGCAGGGGTGCGACGGTTAATCGAAATAATAGATTTAAATCGGTTATAATAAAATAATCTAGTTTTCAAAAACGTTAAAAAAAAACATGCTCCAACGCTGTGAGCGCCATTGTACAACAAAGTATACAACAGAGCATAAGCGGTTAAACATTTTAGTTGATTATAAAAAAAGAAAACTTCTAAATTGTTCAATTAATCAAAGAAGTAATCAAAAGAATAATCGCTAAGAAAATAATAATTGATAGTTGTAGCCCTCATTTCCAGTTGGGTCTGCAGGTCTAAAGGAATACACTTGACTACATTAATGCATGTTGGGTGTAGCTGTTGAAGCGACAGACTGCTCCAGTGACATACCAGCAGTCAGAGTGAGCGGTGAACACTCCGTCTTTCAGAGACTCCGGGGCCATCCACCTGACCGGCAGCAGACCCTTCCCTCCCTTACGATAGTAGTCTGTCTCATAGATGTCTCGCGTCATACCAAAGTCTACGGGACAGAGATGCAAGGTTATGATGATAAGTCTGCACTATTTTGAAATTGCAAATAATGTCCTGTGATACTTACAGTATGAACACAGCTTTTTGCGCATAAACAATTTGTCTGCTCAAAATATTTGGCTCAAACCTGCTACGAGAGAACCTGAGTGGAATATTATGAGAGTGACGACACTAGCGTTGACTCCCATTGCAACAATGGCATGCGGAAGTGCTCATTCTATCTCAATGGGTTTAGTTACAATGTTTGGAACTATAGCCCATAGGCACCCGCTTTGCGGCGAGATCAAAGCGTGTCGCCACTCTCTTACAATTCCACTCGGGAGATACTTTGTCTTTATTTAAAGTTTACATTGACACGATTACACAAAATCACAACAGAAAAACTAAAACAAAAATTAAAACGAAACAAAAAAACAACAGCACCTCCAATCTTGACGGTGAAGTCCTCTGCCACCATGCAGTTCCTGGCTGCCAGGTCTCTGTGGACAAACTTCTTGGCGTTGAGGTATGCCATACCGTCTGCAATCTCTGCTGCCATCTGGATCATCAACTTCAGCGTCGGGGGAGGACGACCAGTTGGATTGTGCTGGGACACACATTCACAGTTCGTTACGCATGGGAATCTCCTACAGTACATGAGGCATGAGCATTCTTTGGATGGAACATTTACCCCCATTGAGGCCATAGTCACTTGGTAAGGTAACTACAGAAGAATTTGGGCTAAGAACACAATCCTTAGGCAGAGCACATAACTGAAAAAGCCCCGTCTGTGCCAAATATATTACATTTATTTTTCATGCTGTCCAAGTCCTCATAGGAACCCTGAATATATGTACCTCAGAGTCTGGTCTGAGACATCGCAGGTAGCTCTTCAAGTCTCCATGGGTCATGAGTTCCATCACAACCAGTGTGGGCTGGCCTTTAGACACCACACCGAGAAGACGCACCTGCACAAACAAACAAGATCATAACCGAGGAAGTTACACTGTTGTACTAAATTTGGAATCCAGTGGTTTGTGAGATTAGAACATAAAGAACTCTTAAAGTTTGAAAAAAAAAAACATTTCAGCTGGTCTTTGAGACTGGTGAGTTATCTATAATCCAACTGCCCAAGTGACTGGTAAAGGTTAACCAGTAAGCATGTGGGATTAAACATGAACAGATTCATGAATGAGGGATCATCATACCACGTGATGACAGCTGAACGCTTTCATGACGGAGGCTTCATTGAGGAACTCTATCCTTTCTCTGAGGCTGGCAGATTCATTGACCGTTTTGACGGCCACGCGTGTGTCCGGTTCGCCCTTGACGATGTCCTTGGCGATGCCCTCGTAGACCATACCGAAGGAGCCTTGACCCAGCTCTCTGAGGACGTTGATCTTCTCTCTGCCCACCTCCCATTCATCTGGTACATAGACTACACACACACACACACATTAATATGCTTGTGTGGACATCAACAGTTTAGGACGGCAATAGGCTCTGCACATACGCCATTTTGGAAATAACTCTTCCGACTTCCGACCGCTGATACTAATTAATGTTCCGTTCCATTCTGGTCAAACAGAATCAGGGTGCTGCTGTTGTGCATGTTGGCTCACTCATTGGAAACACTCTTCTACGCTACACCAGTGGGTCTCAAAGTGTCCTTGAGTGGGTTCCAAAACTGTTATTTTCTCCATCCAATGCCTTTTGTTCACCTACTAAAATGGTATGAATGTGGTGGGATTATATTTTATAATTCTATCAGTTTTACTGCTGTACTTTATTCACTGTGGCATAGTATAAGTGTATTACTTACCATCATTGGCACTCAGGTACTCTGGGTTGGAAGAGGCTATAAGAGGTCCAGTAGGGCCCTCTGTTTGCCTACAGAAGAAAGTTGTGGAAATTATCATCACACAGAATTAATATTTGAAAATTCACCAGGCTGCACGTGTTAATGGGTCCATTTGGTTACCGTACATTTATACATTCTTAAGAGTTAAATGAACACAGGGTTTTTTACTGTGAATGCAAGCATGTACATGACATCAGGTCTTACTTCTTCTTAAAGACCATGAAGACTGAAGCTCCCACAATGAGCAGCAAGATGATGCAGATGACTGGACCAATCACAATCTTCAACACACTGGTGTCTTCTGCAACACACACACACATGCACAGAGCAGCCATTGATCAGTCACTGGTTCTTATGATAGTGGCTGGTTGACTAGGCCTGATAAATGCGATTGGGGGGAGAAAGGAATAGGCCAAAGATTATCAATGGCTGTGAATTATGTAGCAACACCATAGCTGAAATCGGTACCAGTTAAGTACACATCGTATAGGTCAACGGTTTTAACATCATCTGCAGAAAGCCTCTTGGGCTTTTTCTTTTCTCCACAGTGTACATGTCTTCTTTCTCTCTCCCTCTGCATTAAAAAAATTTACAAAATTGCACTCGTCTTGCTACATCTTATAATAACCTGTACTGTTCGCTTATCAATACCAGTTAGATTAAGACAGTGGCCATGTTGTCTCTTGATCAAGTTTCATCAGAAGCCATATGATGGTAGAGATAGATTGTTTAAAGACAGCCTTACTGTTGGGCATAAAGAAGTAGGTGAAGTCCGTGAAGGAGCCATTTCCTGCCAGTGAGGTGGCCCGGATCCTCAGGCTGTAGTTCCCAGGATGCACCAGTCGAAGCTTGGTGCCGCCAGACTTGATGTAGGATGGTCTCGACACACAGTTTGAGAGAAACTGGAGATCACATTTTTAAAATACATCATGAGTGAAACTGGAGGAGATCACATTTTTAAAATCCATCATAATTTAGCATCGACTTTACAGAGGTTTTAGCATAACTTATTTTAAGTGATTATCCTTTTATATTCCTTTTATTCCTCTTTTCTGTGGAGTGCATTGGGTTGCACCTGTTGTATGAAATGTAGTATATAATAATTAAGGTTGAATTGATTGATTGATACAGTATGTACATGAACTGCACAGGTCTTGGACTCAAAGAAAGGGATCCTGTTTCTCTGGAATCTTCTTTTTTAGCGGTTTATACACAGGCTAATTTATAAAATCTCGGGATCTCGTCACCGACTACCTGTGCATTTTTGAGTGGTGTAAACCACTCCTACAACTGGCTTTGTTAGTCTGTGCTCAAAAAATGAGCATGGTTGCTATGTTCACCCAGTTCACCCGGGTGTGATTTCATTATTGAGTGGTGTAAACCACTCCTACAACTGGCTTTGTTAGTCTGTGCTCAAAAAATGAGCATGGTTGCTATGTTCACCCAGTTCACCCGGGTGTGATTTCATTACGTCAGACATGATTTCATTACGTCAGACAGGCTATATAAGACCTTACACCACTCAGTTCACACGGGTGTGATTTTTAAATTAATCTCTGGATTTCGGAGTTAATGTTTGTGTTGGGACAAACACTTAAAACTGGCCATTCATTATCAATGGAATGTAATGTTTGTGTTGGGACAATGACGTAAAACTGGCCATTCATTATCAAAGGCATTTAATGTTTGTGTTTACACGCACCCTCAAAGCTCATACTGTATTTATATCGGCCACATGACGTTTTACGTAAAATTCAAATCCATAGATTTGGCTGGCTCTAAAGTGCTCTAAACACACATTAAAGTCCATAGGCTCTAACGTGCTCCCTAAAGATGCTGAGTCTAGACATTGTAATATCCTCAAAGTCCATAGACTTGGCTGGCAAACGGTTTACGTCATAATTACTCTAAACAAACAAAAAATCTCATATACTTGGCTGCCATGATGTTTTAAATATATACCTGTATATCACAGATCTACAAGTCTAACACTTGTCGATCTGTGCTATAAACAGGGTTCCCACACAGTTTTACAATTAATCATTCAGCGCAATAATGAGTGTCTTACTCCTATGTGCAATGCCCAAAAACATGGCCAAAGGCAGTGTAGCAACAATAAAGCATCAAATATAGAATGCTATAATTCTATTTGTGCCAAATGTTTTGCTACACCACCTCTCCTAGGGCATAGGATCACGCTGCAGCACATTGTAAGTTTGTAGATCTGTTATTTTTGTCACATACTGGTACACATTAGGCTGCAATCACGCTGCCCGTTTGGCGAATAACGACTTACTGTATGTTACATATTTTGTTTAATGTTATATGTTTTGGAAAAAGTTTTTTTTAACAAAATCAATAGCCAAAAACAATGATAAATTGATACATTTATCAAATTCCAAAAGCTTTCCTGGAAAAAGGACTGGAAAATGTATTTTCTAATTTCAAAATATTTCCAGGAAACCGTGGGAACCCTGTATATATTTTTAAAACATTTGGGGGTCCGCGGTCAAATACATATTGATCTGAGGTGTCCTTGACATGAAAAGGTTTGAGAAGCACCGGTCTAGGCTTTAGGATGGATCTGTGAGTAAGTAAGCAGAGCAGTGTGATTTCAGTGCAGTGCAGTTGCACTGGCGGTGTCATCCGAGACGCCAGGCCATCCTTGCCACTGCATCCTACTCTTCCTTCCTGGCTCTGTCGCTATGGTAACAGAGCTGCTGCTGGCTCCTAGGGTCAGGCGGTGCAGCAATGAATAGCAATGAGAAACGAGTGCTCACATTCACAGCGAGTAAACAACAACCGCACACGCGCACATACAGCAGACAATACCAGCATAAACACTGGGAGCATGTTACTAAACAAATATTTCCTTTGTGCTTCCATCTAAACAAGGGAACAGGACTTAACTTCTCTAAAAGTGCATACTCAGTTACATTTACTGTCCTCTGCACTTGCATCCTTTACCTCCATTCTGTGTGAGCATTCCTTGCTCTCTTTTAGTGGTACAACATTATATCAAACAAATCAATTTAATCGATTTTAGTAAAAATATGGATTATGGGGAAATAATTCACAATTCGATTTTCTCACCAAATTGCGACACGTTGTGAACTTGTAGATTGGCAATTTGCTCTTTCTGTAGGGTGATTAATCACACAAATCAAAAATGTATATATACTGTAAAAGCTGTAAATCGCGTTTGTTGATTACCCCCCCCCACCCCCACTGAGAAGCAGTGCGTCTGGCATACTGACCTCCGTTTCGCCAACCTTCCGGTAGAACAGCTCATAGAGGATGATGAGGCCATTGGGGGAGCGAGGCGCCTGCCACTTGATGATCACAGAGTTGGGCTCATCTGGGAGCATCTCGTGAGTCACAGGCCCCGGGATATCGTCAGCCTTTTCTGTACGGCACAGGAGAGCACATAGACCGTCATTAGGATGGGTGCAACAATTTATATATACAGTACACACACACACACACACACACACACACACACACACACACACACACACACACACACACACACACACACACACACACACACACACACACACACACACACACACACACACACACACACACACACACACACACACACACACACACACACACTTTGCAGAAGTGGTGGAAAAAGTACTCGAAAATAGGCTTTATTAGCCATGGGTTTTCTGATCAAAGGGGCCCATACATGTGCATGTGCTGGTCTTGTACATGCAAAAATCAGTTATTTGTAGGGTAATTTGTACCTTTTTGGCACGGTTCTGGCAGGGTTCTATACGTTACTTTGGCCAAATATTTAACTACAAGCTCATCAGCAGCATCACGTGTGCTGCAGTGCAGAATTTGAAAGAAAACTTTCACAAAAGCAATTCCTCACTGAAATGGTGGACGTAAGAACACACTTTTGTTGGTTACAGAGCAGGGTAAATATGAAGTTTTGTCCCAACATCTTGTGTTTATAAATATATTCATCATGTCCAGGCTGGTGGTGTGTTGTTGTTATGTTTTATACACGCCGACGGGTTTGAGGGGGCTCCCGACGGCCGGACGTCATTTCCTCTGCCCGTCAGTGACAGGAGGTGGCCACGTCACTGACGGGAGGAGGAAGCGACGCCCGGCCGTCGGGAGCCCCCTCAAACCAACTTTTACTATTGGGGGAAAAAAATCAACTACAGATTACAGAATGGGCTGCAATGTACGTAGCGCAAATAACCGCCTCTGAGGGCAGGGCACGTAATATTTACTATTGGAAAATGGAAATGACAAAAATCCTTTGTCATTTGGATTTTTTGGTATACATAACCCACCAACCCTATGCACATTTCGCCTGTGTATAATATATCATACAATATATATATTCTTTCTTAATATACATTTTGTTTTTCCACAAGTCCACAACGCATGTGACACAGTAGTCACACAAAAGAAGCAAAAAAATAGTGCTGTGAGCTAATTGTTTGGTTAAATCTCTCTCTAGGTCGTCCCCAGACCTAACTGTGAGTCCTAAGTCTGTCTAAGGGTTTTATAAATATTCAACCAATGACAAGTATTAACAAGAGCCTGTAACTAAATAATAACCATCCATAGCAACACAGCTTCTTTCTTCCATTTCTTGACAATTAGCCGTTTTAGACATACAGTAAGAGGTTTCCACCCAACAGCGTGTCCTACTGTACTGTACCTTCAGGCATGGTACGAGCACTGACGTAGGTGGCCATGCTGCAGCGGTTGATGTCAACAGGATCGTTGCAGGCCAGGATCTCGATCTTATAGCTGGTGAAGTGCTGCAAGTTGGAGATGACCGTGGACTCCTTGAGGAACACCTTCAGCTCCACCTAAACCCACAAAGGAGTCATGACAAGGTGGTCCAAACAAAGCTACCGTTAGAAATGGATATTAAATCACTTAAACCCTATATACTCGTTTTGTGTACTAGTTGATCAGTGTTCCCAAGAGCTCTCTTCAGTTTTTGCCTTACACTAAATGTCTGAAAATAGTCAATCATTAAGCTCACAATGCGACGCTTTGTGAACTTGTAGATCTCTTATTCTCACCTTCTGGGGGCCCCAGAATAGCGACACTAGTGTGTATGGTTAAAATATTTCATGATAATGGATCAAACTGTAATGGTCCACAGTCGTGCACTTTGCAGTGACAATTTGTTTCGAGAGAAGCTTTCAAAACTTTCCAGACCATAACTTTCGTTTAAAAAGAAAAGATATTTAGTTTCGCGAAATCTCTATATTCTGATAGTAATAGTACTGAACACTCGTTCAGTCTCCGCATATCTCCAGCTCTTTAGTGAATAGAAAATAGAAAATAAATGTCCAGGTGGCAAACCCGTTTCATCCAAGGAGAGAAAAAAAATTGTTCTGGGTCCAATTTTGTTTGCTAATTGTTATGTTTCATCACTTCCAATTTCCCTCGTTTATGCTGTATCTTGTAGAGTTCTCTCAGTTACTGGACAAACTATTTAAGGCTTACTTGAACATAGAAATATCACTTACCAGAACCTTTAAATATACAGTATACATATATATTTTTATTTTCCATATTTTCAATGAGAACAATAATTGACAATAGAATAAATAAAGGGTGCGAAACCTTGGATCCCTCCTCCTCCTCCTCTGCCGGTGTAGGGGTGGTGGAGGCGCTGGGCAGACCGGGAGGAATGGTCAGGAAATTGGGCAGGGTCTGCGTGGCATTGGCCACGCCCACTGAGCGTCGCCGCCGGGATGGTCTGCAGAGACAGAGGATAAATAAAACATCAACCATATCAGAACCATATAAGGATTTCCCAGGGTTTCTGTTGATGATTACATGTCTTATTATATTATATATCAATGCAGAAGTGGTGGAAAAAGTACTCAAATCTTTTAACTTCAAGTAAAAGTAAAGTACCCTTTTACCCAAGTATAATAATACATTTACTTGGGTAAAAGTACAAAAGTTGGCATTAAAATTTACTTAAAGTGCCAACAGTAGAAAGTAGTTTTCAAATGTATAAAACTATTTTGCCAATAGCAGATGTACAAGCTCACAATGTGTCGCAGCTATTTTCAAATGGCTGAAATATGTATGTATGTATGTATGTATGTATGTATGTATGTATGTATGTATGTATGTATGTATGTATGTATGTATGTATGTATGTATGTATGTATGTATGTATATAGGCATGAATTGGATAATGTATGTAAGTAACTAAATAAAGTTACTAACAAGGTAACTAGTAACTAAAGTTTTTGTAGTGGAGTAAAGGTAAAAGTACTGAAAATTGTTAATACTCCAGTAAAGTAAAAAGAAATACCTCAAAATTACATGCAAGTACAGTACTTGAGTAAATGTACTTATTTACTTTACACCACTGCCATGCAGGATGTACCGTATAATAGTTTAGCTTCCATCAAATCTCTTTATAAAATAGTGTTTTGCGACATGAGAGGCAAAAAGGTAAGAAGTGCACTGACAGTATGGATTGAGCAGACAGACAGAAGTGCCGTTACAAGGCTAAGAGAAAGCCAGTGGGAACCTTTGCTCACACTAACCTTTACAGCATGGGGCCATGTTGGATTACTCACATAATGTTGTCACTGCCTTTCAACTGCCCTAACATGCAGTTCCCAACACTCACCACTGGGTGGTGTCAACCACCAACCACAAGTGGAATTCACTAGGTGCCAAGCGGTCATGAGCCCAAGACCATCGGCATGGTAACTGACCAAGTGACTTCAGTTGACACAGCACACCTTTGTACAAGAGTAGGTCAAGTTATGAAGTGAATGCATCATCTTGGGTGGAGGCAGCTTAAATCCTTACAGCTGGCAAGGACAGTAGGGCTGGGCTATACTGTATATTGATATTGTATCCATATCTTGATATGAGACTAGATATCGTCTGGGATTTGGGATATCGTGATATGGCATAAGTGTTGTCTTTACCTGGTTTTAATCACGTATTTTATGCTTTGCAAAATAAGATAACATTTCTTTTCTCCAAAATAGCTTATTTACATGCTCAAAATGCATTGCATTGGGGAGAATTTGTATTTTGTCTGGGAGGGGCGTAGGGTGTTCAGCAGCACAGTCCTTTCATTATTTGCCTGCCCCTGAGACCGAAAGACTGTGATTGAACATTTAAAAAAAACAACGATTTTGAAAAGAAAGCAAACAGACATGTGAGCTTGACTGTAGATCGGCTATTAAGATTATTTTTATTCATAAAAAATTATTGTCGCAATATCGTGGTCACGAATATTGTTGACATAATATTTTGTCCATATCACCCAGTCCAGGGGAACAGTAAAGAGGTTCCTTTCCCACAACAACTACTGCCCTCTCTGAGCGATAACAAAACTGCTACAATAGAGCTTCTCAGTGTAGAATGCACTGGTTAATAACACAGAGGCACCTCCCAGGTTGGTATGACAATAAAAGAGTGAGAAGACTTTGCTGTTGCAGCCAGGGGTGTGGAGCAGTAAAGTTGCAGAGAGAGCAGATAGGGGAGGATTTAACGCACGGCATGCAAGGTAGAGAAACATCAAAAAAATATCTGTGTGAAGGAGCATAAAAGGGAAGCACGAGTTCCTCGTTCAGTTTACCGCAATGTAGTGATCTGTCTTACACTAAAGTATGGGATCGCGCGTGCATGTGTGTGTGTGTGTGTGTGTGTGTGTGTACGTACGCAAGCCTAAATGGAGGGGCGGCAGTCTGCATGACTGCACCCCAGACTGGCATGGATGATAATGAGCACAGTAATCGCTCTCCTGGGAGAGAGGAGGATGTGTGTGTGTGTGTGTGTGTGTGTGTGTGTGTGTTCTACCACTCTCAGCCCCCCCACTAGACTGTCCAAGCACAAAAACAGCCCCCCGACCCCCCCTCCACCACCACCACCACCACACACACACACACACACACACACACACACACACACACACACACACGGGTCGCAGGGTTGGCACGGCGCCCCTGCGGGACACGCACATCATGACGGCTGGGACAAACAAGAGGTGATCCAATCTGGCTGGATGGAAGAGAAGAGGGCTCCGTGCAGAGCCCTGCTGATCAGAGGCAGAGCACAGTGTTCCTGTTCCTCTGTCACAAACAGCCACGGGGGCTTTACCCTGCACACCAGCCTGTTCACCCTGCGCTCATTAAGCGGGAGGGGACCTCACTGTGACCTCGCTTTGGCACCACATAATAAGGTAAGGTGTCGGGGCTGGGAAAGCACAACAGTAACTCTTGTTGTCGTCGGGCAGAAACCTCCCATCTCTGTGCATGAGCTACTTCACGCAAAAGCATCAAAAGTATCAGATGCACAGCTAGAAGGTCCTGGGTTCGATGCCCGCTGGGGACGCTGTGGGCCTGTTCTCCTATCCGCGTCATCAGTGCCCATACCCTAGGTGGGGTTGGCAAAAGGGCCTTTCTGTGTGGAGTTTGCATGTTCTCCCCGTGTCCCCTAGGCCTAGGACAGGTGCCCTCACAAAAAACATGCAGTAATCCTGGTCTCTAGCCTACCACAGTTGTTGCATGCACGAAAGGGAGCATTTCGACAATGCATAGACTTCTGTCCATAATGCATTGTATTAAACCCAAATGCGATACCCTTGCATGTCTGCACCGAGTCGAAACAACACGGGAGCCTCAGCTGCTGCAGCGGAACAAACATCCTGCTCTTCCACCCAACGCATGTTGTGCTTACCGTGCTTGCTGCCCAAGGCAAGCACGGTAAGACGTTGCCATAAATTATTAATCCAATTCATAATAATACGTTTGGGAAACTCAAATCTCCCTGCCATAGTTATAATACTGTATCTCCCGCAAATCGATTGAAAAGTCTCACATAATACGTGACGTATTCAATGTGCAACTTCTCAGTCTATTGTTGCCGAAAAGGCAGAGCTAAAAGCTCACAACGCGATGCAACCAGACGCGTTGTGAGCTTGTAGATTGGCTATTTTTGGTGCGCGACACCGCCGTACGATGATGTATACATTTCACTTTTAAAGTGACGGTACACAATGAACAGTTCCCTCTGTCTGTTAGAAAGGTACTGTATAAGGCCTATAGTAAAATGTAGTGCAAAGGGATGTCTTGGTTGGTTAAAATAAAGAGAAGATTATTAAAATATAATAAGCATATATATATATAATATGCATATTTTGTTTTGTGTGTGTGTGTGTGTGTGTGTGTGTGTGTGTGTGTGTGTGTGTGTGTGTGTGTGTGTGTATATACACCTTAGAACTGTTTATTGGCATACAAACTCTCACAACTGGCCAATAAAAATAAGGTTCTGTTCTTTCCACAAAATAATAGCAAATGCTCGATAGTGGGCTCGATAAGGACCCGGCTCAATAAGCCTGCTTGATAGGGTGATCGTTATCAATAAAACCTTAACGAGCTCCATCCCTAGTCGGGGCTGACAGAGGGAGTGTAGTGCCCAGGGGTGGAACAAATGGGTTACAAATATCATGGGATAAAAAAATAAAAATAATGCACAAGCATGTTTTGAGTTTGCAGATCTGGTACTTTTTCATTTGGATATCATGTCCATAGCGCTCGCTCCCAGTGTTCATTGGCCTGTGCAACGTTTGAATGAACGTGTTATTAGCACGAATAGCTTAGCTCAAACAACATAAACATGAACTTATCATGACTGGTAACGAACGACTCAACATCAGGTCATAAATGACCGGCTTGTCAGACACAGCCACCAGGATCAAATTAGCAGCTCTCCTCTGTGCAGGAGAGCTGTGGAGACTCTCCCAAGTCTGTACATGGGTGCACACATTGCCGGTTATGGACTAGTATAATTTTTATATAGATAATAGACTAACTGAAGGACATGCAACCCTGTTTATTACTGTAACTCATCTACTGCCAAAGACGACTTTTGTGTGTTTTACGCTAGATGGCGCTCTCCGCTAACCTATGATTCACCATTTACGTCTCATTGAAACCAGGAAATCACTCCGATTGCTGTTATCCGCTCCATAGTTACTGCACTTTTAGAAACGCCTTTATCTCGGTTTCTGTGTCTGCCCTCTTCAGCATTGGCCAGCATGCTATTTTCAATGGACCCTAACTATTGAACAGATCGTCATCAATGGACCCTAACTATTGAACAGATCGTCGTGGCAATAGATATTCTGTGACTACTTAAAAGGTAATGGAAAAACTGAAAATCACTGGCATGGGGAGAATGATTTATATATTTACAGTGGATGATTTAAGGGCAAAACTTGGGCATTGTGCCCAATCCATTTGCTGTCAGCCCTCTCACAAACATTCTATTGGTTCATAGTTATGATACAAAAGTATATATTTAAATAAACAAATACAGTCCTCCCATTGGGCGTTTTATGTTGCTATGCCAAACAGGGAATGTTCTCTGTGTTGTCTCTGGGCTGTTATTTACAAACAGCTTCAGCTTGGGGAACTGTGTCAAAAGGTTTCTGTGAGAATATTTCTGACATGTATAGTGCTATTGTTTCAGCTCATGTCAGCCTATTTTCATGTGCCATGTTGATGTATTAAGAACATTAAACAACCTCAACCAGCCCGTGTGAACATCAACATGATGTGTGTGTATATCCGTATGTGTGTGTGTGTGTGTGTGTGTGTGTGTGTGTGTGTGCTAGCCCCAGGCCTCGTCATTCACCAGCGTGTCTATCAGCCAGCTCTGCCTGCTCTTCCACCTGCCAGAAGAGCCTCCGGTATCAAACCAGGAGAAACAACGTTTCTCATATTTCCCATGCGTAGCCATAATAACTACACTGCTATTGTGCTATTTACAAACCTGGACTAATCAAGACAAAGACAGGACCTAGTAAACAAGATATTGGAAGTTAATACTCAAGGAAAATTCCCCTCCAGGGTCAATTAGTGAATTACTGAAGATTAAGCATTTCACAACTGACTTAGTAGAGCTGTGAATCAACCCGATTGTTGGATTAATCTAACAATAGGTTTAAACATCGTCAAACACGGTGCTTACAAGTTCTTTAACAGTTGTGCAATTAGCATTAGTCATGTCAAGCTCCCTCATGTCAATCATTATACTGAAGCAAATCAACACAATCTAAAGGGTGTCCTCTGACACAGCTTACTTATTTATTCTATAGTGGACATATTCTCTTACAATTCAATAAATTCAGAAGAGCAAATTGAAAGCAGAACTAGTTATAGAGGCTGCATTCTCATTTTCTTAAAAGAATGATCACGAATGATCTACAGTAGAAGATTCCAGTTTCTTGAATGCAAGAAAAAAACACACCCCATATTGACAGAATTAAAACTTAGCTGACCCCAACCCTACATGCAGTATACTGCATGTTGTTATATACACATACATTATATAAGGCCGTGCAGGTTTGAGCTTGTCCCAACACACCTGTTGACTCCTACCCGATTTGGCCTCCCTACAGTACATACCGTACATCAGTCAAACCCAGGATTCGATTTGTAAAAAAAACAAAAATACAACACAGAGGGCGACATTTTCTTAACCACTTGAGCTCTATGTACATATAGGGCTTACGTTAAGCCCTTTGTACGACAAACAGTGAAAATAGCCGATCTACAAGCTCCCAAAAAGAAATGCATGTATTGCACCGGCCATAACAATGATTCAATGAATGATCAGAGGCATGGATCCCCCTCCTAGCAAATGGAACCTGCTCAAACCTGGCTTGTAACATTCAGCCGGCGGTCATGCCACGCACCTGATCTCAAAGACCTCGTTGTGGAGGTAGTTCTCAAAGGTCTTGCGGTACTCCGTCTCCTCCTGCTCCTTCTTGAGCTGGGCATCCGTCTTGGGGCAGGCGCAGCACCTTGCTCCCGAGGTGGGCTCGTCGGTCTGGTTCCACTTTTGCTCATCCTCGCTGCCGAGGTGGGTGGGGGTACGAGACGGCAGCTTCATACCTGGTATAGGCATGTTGGAGAGTAGAGGTTTGAAGTGAAGGAGGAGAGAGAGAGAGAGAGAGAGAGAGAGAGAGAGAGAGAAACACAAAACAGGTCAGTGAGACCCACGACCCAGGCATTCAGTGAAAATAATGTTCTTTACTGCAGGTAAAAGTACCAATACCACAATGTAGGAATACTCTGGTACAAGCAAAAGCACTGTATTCAGAATTGACTTGATTAAAAGTACAAAAGTCTTGGCATCAAAATATACTTACAGTACCAAAGTAAGTACTAATTTTTTTCTGAATTTGCCAAATGTATTCAAAGATAGCTGATCTAACAATAATTGTAGTGGAGTAACAGTACAATATTTGCCTCTGAGATGTAGTGGAGTAGATATTATAGAAAATATTGAAAAATGGACATATTCAAATAAGTTAGTGCAACGAGCTTGTACATCTATTTCTGAAAATTTTTGAAGGCATTTGTTGAGTCAGCCTCTGGTCCTTTAAAGGTTAAGTATACAGTAAATAAGTACATGGTTACTTGAGTGTCCCCGAGCAAGGCAGCTAACCTTGCAGGCAGTAGTCAAACTTGTACAGGTCACTGTCCTCGGGCTGCCTCCGACAGATGACCCGGTAGTGGGTGATGTTGCCGTTGGGGTTGTTGGGCGGCTTCCACTTGAGGATGATCTGAGAGGAAGAGTTGGAGGAGGAGATGGGGTCTAGAGGCACCGAGGGCTCTGAGGGAAGAGACAGGAAGAGAGGCACATTCCAAACTTAACTCCAGCAACGTGGTACCTTTTAAAAATTCATAAAAAACAAAGAAATGTCATGCGCATAACTATAAATTCCACAAAATCTCTGCGTGCGTGTGTGTGCGCGCGCGCTTGTCCTTCGCATAATGTCTAGAACAATCTGACCGATCCAACTTCAAACAGAGAGAAGTCAAACGGACCGACTGATATGCCCACATACTGTATAGGCAATTGGGCATTTAATGGATATCTGTGTCCCTTTTATGCTCATATATGGAGATGCCTGAAGTCATCAATATCATATCATCGTAGACTGTGTGTGTGTGTGTGTGTGTGTGTGTGTGTGTGTGTGTGTGTGTGTGTGTGTGTGTGTGTGTGCGTGTGCGTGTGTGTGTGTGCGTGCGTGCAATATAACACTTGGCTTTGGAAAACATGATTTTGAATACAGTGATAACTGAACGAGTTACACATTTGGTTTTGGTTGGTCTTCCATGATAACACACCAAGAGTGTTATGCAGGTGGATTATGAAAGACACATACTCACATTAAAATCCAAGCCTTGAAATTAACACCTACTGAAAGCAGGTGAGAGCAAGTGTGTGTGTGTGTGTGTGTGTGTGTGTGTGTGTGTGTGTGTGTGTGACTGTGTGTGTGTGTGACTGTGTGTGTGTGTGACTGTGTGTGTGTGTGTGTGACTGTGTGTGTGTGTGTGTGTGTGTGTGTGTGCGTGCGTGCGTGCGTGCGTGGGGAGGGGATGTTGCTCGGGTCGGGACGTTGCTCTGGTCGGCTGTTCTCCATAAATCTGCAAATCCTGATGTGCATGCATTCCTAACATGCATTGTTCCCGAGTAGGCCAATGCCTGTTTATAACCGAGGTAACGGGTACCACACTGTGGGTACTCTAACAACAGGTTCAACAAGTATTGCATAACCGGCTGCTCGAAGGGTAAGTACTGTGTATATTTATATATACACAAATTCATACCGTACACAAGCACTTGTAAGTGGATTTAGATAAGATTGGCTGCAAAATTGCACATATTTAAAATGTGTGTCTGTGAACTTGTATGTATGCACTGTGACTCACTGGTGGCGTTGGTGCGTACGTAGATGATGTCACTCTTGGCTCCGTGGATCTGGTGCTCGTCAGAGGCAGACAGCTGGGTCTTGACCATGATGGCGTACTGAGTCCAGGGCTTCAGAGGTCGGATCAGGTGGCCAGGCTCCTGCTGCTCCCTGTGTTCGGTGGGGCGGGATGGTGGATCCACATCTGCGATCACCCAGCTGTTGGAGCCGCAAGCGTCCTGCCCATCAAACTCAGTCACATTGGCATAAGGCCTGGGATGAAGGGACACAAGAGACACATTGAGAGAGTGTTGGTAAAAGTTTGGACTTACAATAAGCTTAGATTGATCAAGCTAGACCACTACTCGCTATTAACTCTTCTTTTGCTGGGGAATTCTTCAAAATAATGGTGCTAGAGTCCCAGCAGATGAGGCAGATTTTACTCTGAAAAGCCTCGCCTTCCGTTAGAACCCCGAAAACCGGGAGGCATGATCTTCAGATCACGATCTTCTTACCTCACTCTACCTCCTATTCTAATCGGGACGTAAACAAGGAAGTGAACGGCAGTGCGCATGCACGAAACACAAGGAGTACGATGAAGAAGGAAAGGCCAACACAAAAAAATAAGTTTTTTTTTTACATCAATAAAAAAGACCTAAAGACACCTATACACATCCAAGGCACCCCGTGGTTTTGATTCTAAAGTTTTGTATACACCTTAGCATAATTCGTTTTAATAGTCTGTACATACTGTAGAAAGTAACTGCCGTTACGCATTTGTAGTCGTGTAAATAACTGTAAATCAGCTAATCAATTCAAATCCCATCTAGTTTGCTACTTATCAGAAATAGAAATTAAAAATATTTATGTGGAGGTTTTTCTGTTTTTAGTCCTGAACCATTATGAGGGCAGAATTACAGACTTGTTGTAGCAATCAAGGATTGTGGAAGAGATGTCTGGTTTGAGAGACAGTGAACTGGCCCTTATCCAGGTACTGTAACAGTAACCCACAAAGCATTTCACTGCAAGTTGTGAAGATAAAAAAGTAAAATGTTGTTGTTGATGTGATAAAGTCCTTGGCAATGTGAGAAGAAGCCCTGGTGTTTGTCAGATACATACGCTTCTTTGTAGAGCACCATGAAGCCCAGCAGGTCTCTGTAGTCTGGAGGCCAGAAGGGTTCCCACTTTACCATGATCTTATCCGACAGTGTCCTGATCTGGGTGAAATTTAGCCGCTTATTCTCACCTGGTAAAAAAGGGACAGAGTTTTAGGTTGTGGTATCATCCTTGTAGATAAAAAAGAAAGAGAAATTGTTAAAATAAAGCAATCATCTCGTTCAGCAGCCATCACAAAATCTGTGTCTCTTACAGGAGGCCAGGTCACCGTTGGTACGGATAGCGATGTCACTCTTAAGGTTACGCTCCCGGGTTCCCGTCACAGCCTCCATCTTGCGGATCTCAGTCATGCAGAGCTTGGAGTTGGAGTGGAAGAACATGCGGCCGTTCTGGATGGTCAGGTTGTGCTTGGACCAATCCCACAGCTGACGCAAGTTCTGGTTGTCCAATGCATAGAAGGAGTAGACACTGAGAGAGAGGAAGCGTGAGAGAGAGAGAATGAGAGAGAGGGGGGGGTGGGGGATCAATAGATCCAACCGAGGGCTGATGCAGGATAACCTTGGACAACAACGACTGCCTGGGTGATAATCAATATACATGTTACACTATGATATTTTAAACTCACCTACATATGTATTACAGTCTTCGTCATACACTGCCTTTGTCAGATTTGTCAGATATCGCCTTGATGAACAGTATATATCTACTGTTCATTACAACTCAAGCACAGTTTCCCATCAAAAAGAATAAAAGCAGCCGAGGTTGAGAAGACGACTTACTCTAGCTCCAGCTGCTCTCCCTTGATGACGCGCAGCTTGCGGAGGAAGGAGAGGGAGACCAGGGCGTAGGCTCTGCGGATGGTCAGGTAGCCTGTGATCTCTTCCAGCTGCCCCAAGTTAGCCTCCAGCTCAGCTGCTATATTATCTACAAGGAAAGTGAGATAAGTGGTCAGACAGACAGATAACCATAGTGTCCTCAAAACAGCGAACAAGAAAGATAGACAACCAGTGGGTTGTCCGTCTGTAACGGGAGACGGGTTAAGAGGTCAGAGAGACAGCCACAGCGTTTTCTATAAAGACAAAGGAATACAGTTCTACAGAGAGATGGTTGGACAAACAGGTTGACTAACAGTGGGACAGCACAACAGACAAACACGACACCCAGGGTGTGAATCTGTGAAATATGAGCTATAGATTCCTCCATAATGTTAATACAGGGGTAATTAACATACATTTCATCATCCAAACATCAGTTGTAACAAAATAACCTGACAGGGGAATGATAAGAAAAATGAGAGAGAGAAAGAGAGGTCTACACAGAGAGTCGGCCTAGAGCAGACATTAAAGCCTGGTTCATGATTCCTTTCGCCCATTTGCACGTGAGCTTTCGCTGTCTTAATCTCCATTTTGAAATAATCCCACTGAATAAGATGTTTTCATTCAGGCAATTGTCCACACACAGGCCAACCCACAAATGGGAGATTTGTTTCAGGAGATGGTGCCTTGTGAGACCAGGCGAGCCATGAACCAGGCTCAAGGAACGGTAGTACTCACTCCCCCCTCGAATCTTGATGATCATGTTGCCGTTGAGGACGGTGCACCCTCTCAGTTCCTGGGCAGAGTTCACAGAGTCCACGGTCTTATTCCCCATACACAGCTTGGGACACAGGCCTGCACACGGTGAACACTCCAACCTGCACAAAGACACATATACTCACATTAAAATCCAAGCCTTGAAATTAACACCAACTGAAAGCAGGTGAGAGCAAGTGTGTGTGTGTGTGTGTGTGTGTGTGTGTGTGTGTGTGTGTGTGTGTGTGTGTGTGTGTGTGTAGCGTTGAATAGCGTTGTCAGCATGTAGAGTGGCTACATTCGGAACCCGACTCCATCACGCGACAAGGTATAAATCAGGCTTTGTCTAGAACACTTTACAACTGAGTGAACAACTTATGGGTTTGGTGTCCTGACTGAAGACTCAGGGACACGACACATTGCCATTGACGGCCATGAACCATCCTTACGTCTATTTGATAAACAGGGACACTCGATGCATTCCTGCAAACCTGTCAGACAGACTACAACGTTCATAACAACTTACCATAATGCACTCCTCTCACTGTTGTTTATTTTGCATTCCTACATAACAAGCTAAGTGCCATGAGACATTGGCAGGTCACTAAGGTCTCTGGGCGATGCTTTAAGTGGAAGTGAACAACAAAGTGGGGTTAGACATACTGTATTACACAGTGAAAGTGACTGCTGAATTGCATAATGTACATACCACTGTGAGGGAGAGGGGGGCTGGGGGGCAACAAATAAATAAAAGATCAAATAAAAACACTTCCTGCCCTGAACCCATATGAAATGGAGAAGGACGGAATGTGAAGGAGACTGGAATGTGAAGGAGACTGGAATGTGAATGTGATGTGTTGGCGCTGCGTGGACCAGGACACAGCATGACACACCCTTATGAAATAACAAGACATCTTTTCTGGGGAATGCAAACAGTAAACATCTGACTGGGCTGTGAAATGGAATAAATTACATCCACTCACACGTGTGCACGCACCCTGTACACACGCACATCCAGAGACTAAATCCCTGTGGCTCCATGTCTAGACAAAAACTACCCCAAAAGGCAGATGGACATGACACGGATGACCTGCTTTTAGAAATATGATGCATCCTCAGATTTCTTTACAGTTGTGCTTGTATTTTGAAGAATCATGAAAAAATGTATTTGCTGGGGCTATAGCGACGAACAGTTAACCGTTTGGCCGCCAGGATTAATTCAAGAATGATTACTATATGCCAGGATATCCCCCCGTTCAACCATAATTGGGGAATTGGAGATAAAAGCGACTGAAAGCGTGGGTGCACGGCGCGCAAATCAAGATGGGGCAGTCCAGTGTTATGGCTAACAACGGATAGTCATTCGAAGCTAATGTGAGTAGCCTTTCGACTAGATCGGATTTATACAACTGAATAAACGTAACTTACGTTTATTGGTGCTTGACGAGACTAATGATTAATGTAGGTTACGTTTTTCGGCGGGGAAAGTATTAAGGCAATACCACATGGACTCTAAAGGCCGACAGTCAGTCCCAGGTTTGATTCCTGAGCGGCCAGACCACCTGCTGCATGTCCTCCCCTATTCTCTCTTCCCGTTTCCTGTCTCTCCACTGAACCCGTCAAATAAAGGCTCAGAAAAGCCCTCCAAAGATAAAAAATAAATACCAGTAGCTCCTTTCATTTATTTTTTTAATAAAATAAAAATAATCAGCAATAGGATTATTGGGCCAAATAAAACAGCACCGTGGAATCTCCATTTGGGAAGATGGATTCAGATAAATCCTGAAATTAATCCATTGGCTTTTAGAAGCGTAATTAGATTATGTAATCTGTTCTCCAAGGCTGAAGCTCCTTCCCTTTTATTTTTCTTTACATATACAGTCACATGCTCCGCTTCACTTCTGTTTTTCATGCAACACAGACATGCACATGCACAGAGCCCAATCAGACACAACAAAACAACATGGCTGGAACCCCAGCTGCAGTCCCTAAAGGGCCTTGCTCAGTTTCACTCTCACTCTCTCTCTCTCAAAGCACACTCTGTGGCGTCCTCTTCCTGCAAAACACAGACGCACATGCGCACATGCGCACACGCGCGCACACACACACACACACACACACACACACACACACACACACACACACACACACACACACACACACACACACACACACACACACACACACACACACACACACACACACACACACACACACACACACACACACACACACACACACACACACACACACAGCGTGGCCTTGATAGCGTTGCCTTTCAGGAATTCATTCACAAAAGCCAGGACCAGTGTAGCGCGCAGGCCAGAGACACACCACAGAGAAAAAGGGACCCACCACTTCATTCACAAATGAGCAGCAATCTGTGTTTTTTTTCCCCCTCAAGCCCTCTCCAAAGAACATAATCCCTCTCTTTAATTCCACTTCTAGCCTTGACATCCGTAACCACACAGATCTGGTTTAGACATAAGCTAAAAGGACCGTCGGTCGGTCCGTCTGTCGGTCGCCACCACAACCAGAGACAGCTACAAGCACCCCTCCGCGCGTGCCCCCCAAAACCCCTCCCACTTCCCCCAACCCACACTCAGCAATCAAACTAACTACCGATCTCTCTCAACTAGCTACTTCACACTGAGCCACCCCCCACATCCCCAAACTTCCCAAGAATTCCTCACGCATGCTCCTTCTGGGGACAATATCAGCAATAGAGCACCGAAGTCCTGACGTCACTGTCTGTAGAGGGCGCCAGTCCACAGGTTTGTGTACTTTTTATTTGCATTGAAATCCCCATAGGGGGATTTTAGATCTCTTCATATAAGAACTGTGTGTGAAAATAAACCGAACTGTGAAAATAAACCGATCATCCCGGCCTTTTCACTCATATGGATATGAAGCATCGACTGAAGGTGGAAATGTACAAATATACCCAAAGAGTAACACAATAAGCGCTAGAAACGAGTCAAACAACCCAGAGACTACATTTCTGGGTAGGCGGGTGGCTGCAGCTGCCCGTAGCACAACAGAAACTGACATGTTAACTGATTCACCTTTGCAATGGATCCCATGCCCGGCATCCCGAGATTTGTTTTATTCCGCAAGGACTTTTTTTGGAACACCGCAAGGACTTTTTTTGGTGTTTGACTGTACTCTGTTGCTGTCTTTACATTTATGTTCAATAAACGAATCAATCAATCAATGAAGTAGAGTGTGGGAGAGTAGAGTAGAGTGGGAGAGGCGAGTATGGGGAGCTGTGTGGAGGAGAGGAGTGGATTCGAGGTGAGGAGGAGGAGGGGTGGACTGAGGACAAGCCGACAGAGTTGCCTCAAAATGATTCCTGGAAAAACAGATCTGCTAATGTGCGGCGAGGTGGGGGTCGAGGGGGAGGATGTTAAAGAAATCCAATCAGGCTTCCAAAACTCAGGGGTAAGGAGACAATGGCATCAAAAGGCAGCCTTAGCAGCCACCTGTTTAAAGCAGCCCCTGAGCTGACTGAGCTGTGGGCAGGGCTGACAAAAGCAGCTATTGTTCACTGCAGGGGCCACCAGAGCACTGCATGGGCTCCTCGTTCACTAGCTCACCCTGTATTAATGCTGTGTTTATGCTGCCCTTATTATAACCTCCCCTTAGTGACTCAATACGTACACACACAGGCACGCACGCACATACACACAATTACAACAAACTGGCACGTTTGTTTGAAATCCCTACACAATTCAATTCAAAGGAGCTTTATTGGCATGAGAAAACATACGTTTACATTGCCAAACCATCAAAATACAATTAAAACTGTTGAGAAGTATATACAGTTGGAGGGGGTACAGCAAGTAAACAGAGCTTTGTCACATTGCATCGTTATATACATGTTAATGTTTTTTTTTAACAAATAGCAGCATTTTTTGCAGTCACTTTAGGACAAATAGCAGTATTTTTTTCTCAAGACTATTTAATAGTTTAGATTAAAGGTAACAGCCCTGTTTACATGTGCAGTAGGTCTACTTGGTACAGATAGTAGTCCTTCCTCTACGCACAAACACGTGCGCACACACACACACACAGCCCCCCTGCTCCCTCAAAAGTCCCAGGGGAGCCGTTTTGGTCGTTGGCTGGCCTCTCTCCTACTATCTACCATGATGCTAACAAATGACCCATTACACAGCCGGCCTCTCCAAGCTTCCATCGCATTAAGCTCTTAATACCACATATCAGTCCCCCACCCCAACGACTTCTGTCTGAGTGGAAACAGTCTGTAGTGAACGCTCCAAAACAACAAAAATAAAGGGAAAAATAGACAGGAGGATAGTCCCCGTCTCTCTGTCTCATTCTCTCTCTCCCCCACATGGAAAATCACAAATTCAGCTTCTCAAAATGTAATGCTCTAGTTCAGTGCCTCTCAACCTTTCCTGGCTCAGGGCCCACTTGTAAAATCTTGAAAGTCTTCGCCGTGGCCCACCCATCTGACCACTTAACAAGGCAGCCGGTTGTGTTAAGTGGTCAGACGCCACGTGCATTTTCAGAGCATGTTGATTTGCATGATCAGTCAGTCGACTGTGAATGAACGAATGTCATGTCAAAGTGTTTTGCTAATTATTTGGTTGTGTCCCACAGGTTGAGAACCGCTGCTCTAGTCGCAGTGCAGGAAAGACCGAAAGAGAGAAATGTTTTGAGCCGTTGTATTGAAAAACACAGACAGACAAACAGCCTGGGTCCAGCTCTTAAAGGGACAGTGTTTATCTGTCCGGCTGAACTCTGTGACTCTGGCCGTCTGCTAGAACCATCCAGAACACACAGGCCACAGCTGACTCTTTGGTTTGGTCCAGGGCCCGGCGGAACCCGACGACCACACGCACGCACACACACACACACACACACACACATACTGTACACGCACACACACACACGCACACGCATACACGCACACACACAGACACAGACACACACACACCCCACTGTGTTGCTTGAGCCTCCAGGAAAGACGAACAAATTCTGTCATGGGTGTTAGCAAAGGTCGAATGCCTAGAGAGCACATTTAGCTGTCTGTAAAAACCCAGAGAACGAGACAGAGATAGAGAGAAAAACGGAGGGGGTAAAAGGCACGGAGGAGGACTGCCCATAGCCTGTGCACGGCGTGTTGTGCACCGAAAATGGCTGATATACAAGCTAAGCACAACACATTGTTCCCTTGCAGATCGTCTACTGTTGGTGCGTGACACCAGCATGCAACCAAGTATAAATCAGGCATAAGGAAGGGGATTGTTTTATTTCTATTCGGTTTAGGAGAATATCTGCGATGCACTGTCAATGCACAATCAATGTGATGCGAACCTCTGGCTCTCCTGCCTTTTCTACTGTTCTCCTGCCCTCCCAACACCTAGTCCATTTCCATCCAAGAAGTGTGCTTGCGTGTGCGCTTGTGTGTGTCCGTCTGGCTGTCTAGATGGGTGATTTGTGTGTCTGAGTGTAGCTGGCTGCTGCCAGCTAAGCCACTATGATGACGTTCTCTCCTACTGAAACCAAACCAACACACACACACACAACACAGTCAGGCCGTGATGTTGCAACTGCAGCAGAATCCTAATGGAAAAGAACTTTCTGGTACAGTATATCACATAATGCGCCCACGACGCACGCACGCACACGCATGCATGCACGCGCACACGCACGCACACACGCACACACACACACACACAAATGCACACACGCAGCTTCTGCCTCATGCCTTGGGGTGTATGACTGAGCCTTTAAGCAATGTTCCTCACTGCCTAAGCACCTGATAATCCCTGTAGGCTGGCACCATGCAAGGGAAAGTCACCGCCCCCCGAGCCCCCCCACCCCCTTTCCCAAGTGCACGAAACACACACACACACACGTTGGATGAAGTGTCCTTAGTCCTGTTCCCATTGGGTGTACAGGGGACTGTTAATCTGTTTTAATATGGGGTGTAAAGAACTGCCCTCCCGCTCTGTGTGTTTTGTGTGTGTTATTTACCTAATAAATAGATCTATTTATACCTCTCCCTATCTGGACACAGTGGATATTTCCCCTCAGACTGCACCTGGAAAAAGCAACACAGCCTTCCCGAGGCCAGAGTAATGTAGTCACCAACACGTTCCCCACACACACACACACACACACACACACACACACACACACACACACACACACACACACACACACACACACACACACACACACACACACACACACACACACACACACACACACACACACACACACACACACACACACACACACACACACACACACACACACACACACACACACACACACACACACACACACACACACACACACACACACACGTATACCAGAAACACACAAACACCATCAATCATCCAGCAACCTGTGGCTTTTGGCCTCGCAGACATCTCTAGCACACAACCTGCTGCTATTAGCTCAAACTCAGAAAAACACCTCTGTATCCATCTTCTCCTACATGCCTTCTCCTCTTCCCTCCTGCTCCCTGTGCACTGTATCCATCTCCTCCTACATGCCTTCTCCTCTTCCCTCCTGCTCCCTGTGCATCTCCTCCTGCATGCCTTCTCCTCTTCCCTCCTGCTCCCTCTGTATCCATCTCCTCCTACATGCCTTCTCCTCTTCCCTCCTGCTCCCTGTGCATCTCCTCCTGCATGCCTTCTCCTCTTCCCTCCTGCTCCCTGTATCCATCTCCTCCTACATGCCTTCTCCTCTTCCCTCCTGCTCCCTCTGTATCCATCTCCTCCTACATGCCTTCTCCTCTTCCCTCCTGCTCCCTCTGTATCCATCTCCTCCTACATGCCTTCTCCTCTTCCCTCCTGCTCCCTGTGCTCTGTAGCCATCTCCTCCTACATGCCTTCTCCTCTTCCCTCCTGCTCCCTGTGCTCTGTATCCATCTCCTCCTACATGCCTTCTCCTCTTCCCTCCTGCTCCCTGTGCATCTCCTCCTGCATGCCTTCTCCTCTTCCCTCCTGCTCCCTCTGTATCCATCTCCTCCTACATGCCTTCTCCTCTTCCCTCCTGCTCCCTGTGCTCTGTAGCCATCTCCTCCTACATGCCTTCTCCTCTTCCCTCCTGCTCCCTCTGTATCCATCTCCTCCTACATGCCTTCTCCTCTTCCCTCCTGCTCCCTGTGCATCTCCTCCTGCATGCCTTCTCCTCTTCCCTCCTGCTCCCTGTATCCATCTCCTCCTACATGCCTTCTCCTCTTCCCTCCTGCTCCCTCTGTATCCATCTCCTCCTACATGCCTTCTCCTCTTCCCTCCTGCTCCCTCTGTATCCATCTCCTCCTACATGCCTTCTCCTCTTCCCTCCTGCTCCCTGTGCTCTGTATCCATCTCCTCCTACATGCCTTCTCCTCTTCCCTCCTGCTCCCTGTGCATCTCCTCCTGCATGCCTTCTCCTCTTCCCTCCTGCTCCCTCTGTATCCATCTCCTCCTACATGCCTTCTCCTCTTCCCTCCTGCTCCCTCTGTATCCATCTCCTCCTACATGCCTTCTCCTCTTCCCTCCTGCTCCCTCTGTATCCATCTCCTCCTACATGCCTTCTCCTCTTCCCTCCTGCTCCCTGTGCTCTGTAGCCATCTCCTCCTACATGCCTTCTCCTCTTCCCTCCTGCTCCCTGTGCTCTGTATCCATCTCCTCCTACATGCCTTCTCCTCTTCCCTCCTGCTCCCTGTGCATCTCCTCCTACATGCCTTCTCCTCTTCCCTCCTGCTCCCTGTATCCATCTCCTCCTACATGCCTTCTCCTCTTCCCTCCTGCTCCCTGTATCCATCTCCTCCTACATGCCTTCTCCTCTTCCCTCCTGCTCCCTGTGCATCTCCTCCTACATGCCTTCTCCTCTTCCCTCCTGCTCCCTGTATCCATCTCCTCCTACATGCCTTCTCCTCTTCCCTCCTGCTCCCTGTATCCATCTCCTCCTACATGCCTTCTCCTCTTCCCTCCTGCTCCCTGTGCATCTCCTCCTGCATGCCTTCTCCTCTTCCCTCCTGCTCCCTGTGCATCTCCTCCTACATGCCTTCTCCTCTTCCCTCCTGCTCCCTGTGCATCTCCTCCTACATGCCTTCTCCTCTTCCCTCCTGCTCCCTGTATCCATCTCCTCCTACATGCCTTCTCCTCTTCCCTCCTGCTCCCTCTGTATCCATCTCCTCCTACATGCCTTCTCCTCTTCCCTCCTGCTCCCTGTGCTCTGTATCCATCTCCTCCTACATGCCTTCTCCTCTTCCCTCCTGCTCCCTGTGCATCTCCTCCTACATGCCTTCTCCTCTGCCCTCCTGCTCCCTGTGCATCTCCTCCTACATGCCTTCTCCTCTTCCCTCCTGCTCCCTGTGCATCTCCTCCTACATGCCTTCTCCTCTTCCCTCCTGCTCCCTGTGCATCTCCTCCTACATGCCTTCTCCTCTTCCCTCCTGCTCCCTCTGTATCCATCTCCTCCTACATGCCTTCTCCTCTTCCCTCCTGCTCCCTCTGTATCCATCTCCTCCTACATGCCTTCTCCTCTTCCCTCCTGCTCCCTCTGTATCCATCTCCTCCTACATGCCTTCTCCTCTTCCCTCCTGCTCCCTCTGTATCCATCTCCTCCTACATGCCTTCTCCTCTTCCCTCCTGCTCCCTCTGTATCCATCTCCTCCTACATGCCTTCTCCTCTTCCCTCCTGCTCCCTGTGCTCTGTATCCATCTCCTCCTGCATGCCTTCTCCTCTTCCCTCCTGCTCCCTGTGCATCTCCTCCTACATGCCTTCTCCTCTTCCCTCCTGCTCCCTGTGCTCTTATTATTTCCTCTCTCCTGACACGTTTGTCACGTCCCACTCTCGATACGTATAACTTCACGTTGCCGAAACGTGCCGTTTGCATTCCTCTAACGTGTTTTGGGTTATTTATTGAAACGCAGCAAGGCAGGAGCCGGTTTATTGACAGAGTTTACAAGCTGGGTGTTATGCGCTAATTAGACACTTTGCATCTACAGTATAGGGGGGGTGACAGTAGCACGGCTGGGTTTATATGCTCCACACATACATAATCATCTGCACAACAGTGAGCACATTTTGGTGACACAACCTGTTCAAGTCGCACTACACTTATGGCAATTGAATGCTGGAGATGTTTAAACCATTAAGACTGGACGCTAAAATCAGTAGTTCTCAAACTTTCTCTCACCACGGTCCCTCAAATTAATTTGACCGCGAACCCCCATCTGAATATGTTCTGTACCAGGGACCCCCAGCAGAGAAGATTTGAGTTTAAAGGACAACTTTAGTTTTTTTTCAACCAAGGTTCATGTTTTAGGTTGTTATTAGAGAAAGTAAATGATGAGTGTTAATGGTTTTTCATTTGCTGCTTTCTTTTGTTTTAGCGATTTTAGCTATTTTTGAAAGGGTGGCAGGGCATCCGAACATGGTCCTAAATATGTATTTTATTACAAAAAAATGTGATTTATTTTTGTATTATTTACTATAATCCTACTAGACCCCAAGAAATTATATCTGGCCACAAAAGATCACAGGATCTATTGAATGTGACAAACTGACATATTGAGCCTCGACACACAGTATGGCATCCCCCTAGTACCTCTACCTTCACATTCAGTAGATCCTGTGATCTTTTGTGGCCAGATGTAATTTCCAAAAGGTCTAGTAGGACTATAGGAAATATTGTTCGCTGTAAATCTTTGTAAAAAAGGACGTATTTAGCCCCATGTTCGAATGCCCCCGCCCCCCTGTCAAAAATAGCTAAAATCGCTAAAACGAAAGAAAGCAGCAAATGAAAAAAAATTAACACAAAGTTGTCCTTTAAAACAAATCAAAATTAATCAAAATATTTCAACCACTTTCAAGAATTTTCAAAAATGTTCAGAAATAGCATATGTACAAGCAGTCAGATCTGCTACAGTATTTTTCAATAGCCAACGCTAAAATCTAAATTGACACCGGTGCTTTCCCGGTTTTAATGGGCTAAAAGAAACGTGAATGCTGCAATCTTTTGCAGTATAAATGTTGGAGACTTCATGACAGTACAATTCATTAGCACTAGATGTGTACTGTGTCAGTGACACTAAACATGTTTAGTATGTGGATTAGATCCACAACTGAGTTTAGTCTGTAGCATACATGGACCAGACTTTGCTGTGATTCATGTGGACTAAAATAATACTATAGCAGAGGACCTCAAAACATGTCCATGGTGGCTGCATGTACTGTACCATGTACAGTTGGGTGCCACCGATATTGTCCCTTATCATTTGACCCATTTAGGCCTGACCTCAATTTTTTTTTAAATCCTTCTAAATCCTCCAGTTTTCTGAAATAAATATTTTCACGATTTTTCAAAAATAGCAGACCTACAAGCTCGTAGCGCGCCACTCGGTGGCGCGCTATGAGCTTGTAGATCTGCTATTTTTCAATAGCTAAATTATAACAATGTTTAAAACACCAAAAGGGGTTCCCGCCCAAAATGGGTTAACTGTCCTTTTGCGCAGATCACGCAAACCTCAGCAAAAAGAAAAGGACAATATCGATGGCCTCCAACTGTACATACTGGCATTACACTGTGTCACATCCACATGCACTCGCCTGAATTGCCGTTTCACTTGTTCAAGTGTCAAGACATGGTCAATGTCATTACAATTAATGAATTGACCGATTTTAACTTCTCATGAATAGGACAGTACAAAGTATTGCTATATAAAGGGAGAACACGACTGGTGGCCTGAACATGAATCCACTGCATTTGTCAAATAAACTAGTGGAAAAAAGTGCTCTTACAAATGGCCAGAGTTGGAAATTGATTGAAAAACTGTGTTGAAACGGTTAAGCCATACGGTATCACAGCTTGACTGAAAAACGACTGTGGACTGACTGCCTGCACGGTACGGTATAGTGACTGGCTGTTCGACTCTCACGGTCCATTCAAAGCGGGCCCGTCATATACGTGAATAATGTTTTGTCACTTTAAGCCAAATACCTTGAACTTTTTAGAAGTAAATGCTCAGTAAGTGAGAATGAATAGTTGGTTATATATAATAATTTAAAATTGGTTGTGTGTGTGTGTGTGTGTGTGTGTGTGTGTCATGTTTTTCTTTGATCTTCTAGGCAACTATGATTTCCAAACCTTGCCAACCACAGCAAGAACATACCAACCTGTTCCCATCCTGCGTGTCTGTATGCTAGCGGGTTGCTCAGAAGAGAACCCGGGGACAAGGTCACAGGTCACACAAGGTCACCCCTCCTGCACAGCAGGTATTTTCCTCCCTTCACATGCAATTAGTTGGGTTATGTATCTGGCTGTGTTAGTTGGGTTATGTATCTGGCTGTGTTAGTTGGGTTATGTATCTGGCTGTGGGGATCCTCGCCGACGGGTGGAAACCTCATCATTCCAAAATTGTAAATTTTTAGGACGTTTTAAACAAAATAACATATAAATGTCAATCGTGACTATGATAACAGTCTGAAAAGGAGCCGGCCGGCCGCTGTGTCTTAATCATGTATATGGGCCATTCTACAAATTCAAATTGCATACAATATGATAATTGAGTGTGCCTTTACTAAATATGTGTCCCTTAGATCTGGTGCAACATGAATATGGTAAAAGAAAATCCAAAATAGCATACAAATTTCACACAATTTCAAACTCTGAATTTGAACCAATTCGGTAGAATGGCCCATATAGTACAGTATAACTACAGCTGTACTGTATAGATAAATACAGATGTTTGTCTATTACCATACAGTATACACGTCATGTCTTCTCTGTGAAGTCAACCTGCTTTCTCACAGGGAAGCTGGAGACTTTCCATAGTGGATCCCAACCCCCCCTCCCCCCCTTCACATTGTGTTTGATCAACTTCCAAACGCCACCATCTGTTGCGCGTAATGTTATTGTGAGTGTTTAGTGTTCACATGACACCTGTGATGAACATGAGGTCAGGGGGTATTGTTGCGGGCGACAGTTACATCTAAGATCATGTAATGAAAGTCACTGTCAACAATGTGGCCATGTTGATGGTGGTGTCACTGTGGGATTAAGCCCTTAAGCCCTATATTATACTTTGCCGTATGATGAATAGTGAAAATAAGCAGTATGACTGAGTGAGAGCAGCATAACCTCTATAAGGTCACACAACGCATAGTGCAGTGCAACACGTTGCGAGCTTGTAGATGTTGATTTCAGATTTTTGGCCCAAAATAGGGACATGATAGATTGAAAGCTATGCCCATGATGCGCCAATGCGCCTGGCATGGTAGTAATGAGGATAAATCATTTAGAAATATAGGACATGTTGTGAATTGCGTGTGAAGGTTACTGTTTGTATGAGTGTGAGCGTGTGTGTGTGAGCGTGTGTGTGTGTGTGTGTTCTCAATTTGGAGGAGGCGTTGTTTCCTTTATCCATGATTTATGTCTGCTGCCCTGTGTCTGACATGTCAGCTGTACTGTATGTAACGATGCTTTGCCGTCCATGCACGTTGTAACTGGCTGCTCTCCTATTGTCAAACTGCACTGGCAGTGTTTATGTCCTTTGTACAAGGTATTCCTGTACTTCTCATTATGTGGACATAAATAAACATTTCAAATGTGTGTGTGCGTGTGTGCGTGCGTGTGCGTGTGTGTGTGTAGGAGTCAGACGTACGTAGTGGAGTTGATGGTTGTATATCCAGAGGGACACTCGGGTATACAGGCTCCATTGTGGATGACGTACTCATGGCAGGCTGGCTCCCTGTCCAGTGGCAACCTTTTACTGCTCTTACACTGGTTGTGCAGATCCTGCAGAGAACAGTAGAGTTAGACACAGAGACAGAGGCTGTGCTCGATTGGATCACAGGGTGAAGGAAAATACTTTACATAACATTAAATGACATATTGGCCTCTACGTTGAAAGGCGGGAATGCAGAAATGCTTTGGCAGCCCAATGTTATTGTTCCAAGTTCACACGGGCAGACACAACAACGCAAGTCTACCATTCATTGTCAATGTAAGCCGTAAGCCATAAGAGTCGGTAAAACTGGCAGGAAAAGACTAAAGGGGTGCGTAGAAGTGAGTCAGAGAAAACACAGTGCCGAGTACTTGTCAGCCGAAGAGCACGTTTACTGTTCTCAAACTAGAGGCCATAACCATTTTAAATTATATGAAAAATGGTAAATGGTGCATTTATATAGCGCTTTTATCCAAGGCGCTTTACATAGATTCACCCATTCACACACACACATTCATACACCGATGGTGGCGGAAACCATGCAAGGCATCAGGAGCAATTAGGGGTTCAGTGTCTTGCTCAAGGACACTTCGACACCAACTCTGGGAGAGCCCGGGTTCGAACTGGCAACCTTGCGGTTACCATCCAGCCACTCTACCCCTGAGCCACCGCCGCCCAAAATACAAAAAGACTTGGTTGGCAGGAGGCAGGCTGGAACCCTGAATGTGAATGACCAGGGCAGTGTGGATCTAATGCTTGCCTCGTGATCAATGCATCTTAGCCTTGTTTCCCCACCTGTTCAACCAGTTGACCTGAGTTGAGCTGTGTCTTTACAATTAAGTATGTCTGTGTGCATGAAACTAATAATTTGCCATGACTTCATCAATCCCACCCCCCCAGTACTGACCTGGCAGAAGGCAAAGTTGACACAGCGCCAACCCCTGAAGACGTAGTATCCTGGGGGACACTTCTCCACACAGTTGTCTCCGTGCTGTAGGTTCCTGCAGGCCACACAGCTACTGGCGTTCCCCACCTCTCCGCAACCGCCCAGACACTGGTCATGGCAGCAATGGCCCTGGAGGCTGCACGCTCCATGCTTACAGTTCTCTGTGCACACTGGATGGAGACAGAGAGAGAGAGAGAGAAAGCGAAGTTAGAAAAAAAGTGGTTTTGATAAGCCTGTGCTTGCGTCCACAGCACAGTTGCTATATCCTTCAATTCAAACCCATTGAAAAGTCAGTATCTATAAAAAAAATGTGGCCAAATTTGACTGAGGGACTGCCATTGGATTTTTTTTAAATGTTTGTTTTTTCATGTCATATGAAAGCAGGGAATCATAGCTTCAAATTGACATATTGGTTGTTCAGTTTGACCCACCAGTTTTGGAGATGTGGCTTATAGAGTAATGTCTTTCAGAAAACAGCAAATTGAGAAAACAGGCTTGAAAGGTTCACTTCTGTGGACTCTAACATTACACCTAGCTGTTTAAGTATTTATTTCATATTTACATGTCGATTTCAGCTCTGATATTTATTTCAGACATGCTCTAGTATGTGAAGAGTCTGCCTGTGCTATCAACTCATTTTGGATAAAATATAAATAAATTCAGTTTTTCTCCTCTGAGAGCTGGAGGTTGCACGATGGCAGGCTCTCAGTCAAATCTGGTCACAAATTAAGAAGGTTCACATCACAAACTAAATGTTGCATCCATTCTGGGTCTGGCTGAGTCGAGTGGGAACTGGGATGGTAAGTGAGGCTGACCCAAAGTCAACTACACCTTTCCCACACGTTGCTTTTAAAGCACTAAATTAAGCTAAACTAAACTGCCTCACAGCACAGAAGGTGACAGAAGGCAGGGCCAGGGTCCTGTCCATGCTGGTCTTGCAGTCTCTCTGACCCCAATCTCGAAAAATCCATGGAGCTGTGCCCTGTAGGCCAGGTGTAGGCAATCAATGCTGATGTGTCAAGCTGCGCTTAATGCGACACCTCAGCTATGGCTGCGCCCAGGGCACCCCTCCATGGGTTTGTCTATAAAGGAACGTAATGCATCACAAAACATAACAGGAAGGCGTGGGCAGAGAGAAATCTCAGGGCCAAAATGACCAGAGTGACGGAGCCACTGGAGTTTATCTGGGCACAAAAGAACCAAAAATAAAATAGAGTGGAAAAACGGCAACCCTGAGCGGTTCACAGAATGGCTGGCCAATGGCAAGGCCAGCATTATCAGCAGCACCTGCCGGGTTTTCAGTCAGCACTCGCCACCCTCCCCACACTGTTGTGGAATCCCAGCAGGATTCTGTTTGCTGGAGCAGCTCCTCATTGAAACTAAGGTTACTCGAAGCATGAGGTAAATACGTTGCTCTCCCCAGGTTGGCAGAGGGACAGTACAGCCCATTAGATCAGGGGTTCCCAAACTGTGGTGCGTGCACCCCTTATGGTGCGCGGACGCCCTCTAGGGGGTGCGTGACATGAAAAGGGTAATGGTGGCTTTATGGTGTTATTTAGCCTAGTCGGCGAAATCCTGTAAAACACTGTTGTAAGGAGATCTACAGGTATAGAGCAGCTGTGGGAGTATACAGCAGCTGCATGTCTCTTGCAGTGACATTGTGATTATTTGCCATAATCATATTAAAAAAATTATAATTTTCGGCCAAATGCAACGAGGCGCTGAGGGGAGCGTCAGCTAGGTCAGGAGGTAACATGGGGTGCACAGCCAAAAATAAGTTTGAGGACCACTGCATTAGATAATGGACAATGGGTGAAAAAATCATGGGATAAAAATGTAATAAAAAATAAATAAGGATACTATATTTATTCAATGTAAGTGTTAATCAAATGCCATTTACTCATTGTCGTTGCTTATGCTATGGGACGGCATGACTATATCCATATATCTTAGGCTATGGGAAGGCATGACTATATCCATATCGTATGGGAAGGCATGACTATATCCATATCGTAGACGAGGGCCGATACCCTGGCCCTCAGTTGTATAACTTCACGCCTGAATGATAATCTTTACTAGACCCTGACCTTTTTCCTGACTGGACTGCCTGAACAGACAGCCCAACTAGCTGGCCAGCAGGGAGCCGGATGGGAAATGAACCAGGCCATCAGCCAAATGCTGGCCTACTGGTGTTTGTCTTTCTGTAACCGCTACAAATCTTCTAATCTGACCGTCTGCTATATTAGAGGTGACCTCAAATACCGTGGTTGCTCCAAACCTTCAATTAAAATAAGTCTGTTAATTATGTGACTTTCTAACAAGCCATACTTTAATCCACATGACCAAACACAGATTTAAAGTTCAGAGACAGAATATTGGAATGTAGTCCAACTTGAACTCCCTGTTGGCTTTCCTGTCTGTGACCCTTGAAATAACCATTCTCTGGCACCATGCCCCTCATTATGCTGTTTAACAGTATCACACAGAGAGAGCACCACCTCTACTATGCTAGAGTAGAGGTGTAATGAACTTGCAAATTATATTTAATAATACTGACCACCAGTCATTTCCAATTCACAACACATAGAAAGGTGTTTAAGACAGATTCTTAAACAATGTACAATGTGTGCATCATTCATGACATACCAAAAACATAAGCTTTATTGCAAACACATATTATGTTATTTTATTCAGACACAATGAAACAAAATAGCACGTACCAGGTAGCATAACTTTTAATCCAACTGCAATGTAACATGCACTTTATTTGGGCACTATGAATCTATGATGCAGCATTAGGCCTGGGGGGAATTTGCACAGATGTGTTAACAGAACTATAGTGTAATATGACTATTATACTGAACTGCTAGCTAAAATAATTACTTTCAAACGTTCTAAACGTTCTCAACATCACTCACTACTGCGTTCCACATAGCAAATCTATTATTTTGAGCAGGCTAAAAACCCGTGCCAAGAAATAAAGAATTATTAATAATACTATTTTGACCATTCCATTTAGTGATAGATGGATTTAAGGTCATTGCTGCAGACTTCCATGGCTTGCATGGCAATTACTTGTTTATCTCTAAACAAATCAAAATCAAGCAAATTAAGCTGTTGTCACTGAGCTACGGAGAGGAGTAAGAGAGAGAAAACTGAGAGAAAACCTTGGGAAGAAGAGAGTGCATCTGAATGCACCACTTAAACGCCAGCATCCATATTCTGGGGAAACCTTTGCAGAAAATAGCAGATCTACAAGCTTACGATGTGTCGCAAACACGTTGTATAAGCTTTTAGATTGGCTCTTTTCAGTGAAGATATTTAATGTAGAGCGAAAACAGAAAATTCACTAGTATAGAGTCCAGAGGGCTCAACAACATATGGGGTTTAAGTGAGTTGAGCAGTGCGTGCTAGCCTTTAAGGGATACCACCTCTGTGATTGTGAGGGCATCACATGAGGACTCACCGCCAGAGAAACAACTACATGTAGGACCCCTCTCCCCCTGCACGGGAGGGCTGCCTATCGCACTGCCTGAGCAAAAGTAGACAGAACAGACAGGGCCATGGCCGGGGGCGGGGGAAAGAGGGGGAGAGAAGGAGGCTGAAGGAAATGAAAGAGCGATGAAGAAAGAGAGGACAGGGGTGAAACACTCGACAAGAGAGAGGGAACAGCTAATGCAGAAAAAACACCACCTCCGACCTTATAAGACGGTTCACGCAGGGGTCTCTCTCTCTCTCCTGATTGTTCCAATACATTTTCTTTTCTCCACCGAGCAGCACCTCCCCTCACAATCACAGTCTCACACAGTCTCCCTTCCGTACGCAGATACACACAAATATGCACTTACACGGCGCACACACTGAAAAATGCATAGCTCTGTTGTCTGTTCCTCTCCAGCCCCCCACCTCCCCTCCCTGCTGTCTGCCGTATGTGTGTGTGTAGGTCGGGGGGGGGGGGGGTGTATGTGTGTGTACATGCTGTGACCACGCCGTCACATAACAAGAACAGAGCCGAGACGGATCCCCCTCCCGTCTGGGATCCGTGCCGGAGCTTTGCGCTAGCCCTAGATCCACCCTCAGCCTCAGCCAATGTGTTTGCTGGCTGGGGAAGGCAGCCATTCAATGGCCTCCTCCATGTCGGGGAAGAGAGACGCCCAGGGTTAACCCTGGCTGCGCCGGGGCAGACAGGGGGCAGACACAGCCCAGGAGCCAAGGAAGCTGCTACTACTTTATACTGCCGTTGCCGTTTTGGATGAATTCATAGTCCACACTAGGTCATATAGCCATGGAAATTAAGGAGCACGGTGCTAGCTACCTTGGTAGCAATCTGTGTGTGAGTAACATATGGACTCACACCCATGTGAAGTGAGGGGCGCTCTATTATGAATTTGTCATGACGTAACATGTCTATTTGCTCTAATTGACAATTGCTTCATTGTTAATGGGAATTGGGAACTTTATGTAGGACCAAAATAGCCAATTTGCTCGTCCACATAAGACGTAAATTCTCTATTCATTGTCAAAGGCATGTAATGTTTTTGTTAGGACAAAAATCGACACTATAGCTGAATATAGGCGCCCCTCAAAAAAAACATGTTCAAATCCAAATCCTTTTTAATTCATAATGATAAAGAGATTATATAATATTACGAATTGCTGTTGGCTCTTTCGCCGTTTCTTAGAGGCTTTTCCTGTGTGTGTTTACTCCTCTCCTCTCCCTCCCCTGTCTCTGTCTGAGCACTCAGCAGTGACTCCTACTGTAGTAGCACGACAGCACTTGTGTTGCTGCTACGTACTGCTGCAGCATTATTCCCCATTCTGCTCACGCTGGAGCTGGGCTACGCTACGCTACGTCTGCTAGCGCCTCTGCCAAACACGCTACAGTCAGCTCACTTTATTCATTCATCCGCTCCACCTACTCCTCCCTTCTTCTCATCTCTCCTTCATTCCCCTGCTCTCCTCTCTCTCTCTCTCTCGCCTCAGTCAGCCTTGCACCACTATCTGTCCATCTATCTATCCATCCATCCATCTGCCTCGCTTTTCTAGGCCAGTGCCCCTCCCACTTTCATTCATACAACGCCTTGTTTTGTTTTCATGCTGTGTGGAGAGGGGGGAGGGGGGGGGGGGGGGTGCGGAGGGCGGGATGGTGCGATGTAATCACCCGCCCGCTTCCACAACAAGAGCAGAAAGGAGGAAGTAGTATCCTGGACTGCTCAGTGCTCTCACACACCGCACACACACACACACACACACACACATGCACACACACCTTATATGAGTCAATAACCCACTCGCTGCTTCCCAAAACACATCAGGTTCCAGTATGGATTTTAAATGCAAGCCTGATCAAAGGTGTCTCGTGTTTACCTTTCATTTGGCCGCAGTAGTAAAAAAAAAAAAAAACCTGGCTGCCTGGTCCCGAGGGAAGGAACAGCGAGGGAGCCAATAGGATGCAGCCACACACGGCAACACTTCCTGCTCTTACACATAAAACCTCCCCTTTAATTGGCACTGCTGTCTATGGGCAAAACACTGGGAACAATAACAAACACGTTTTTTACCCCAGAGCCATTTACTCAGGAACACTCACACGTTCATGCGCACGCACGCTTACTATATTTGGCCACCGTGGGAGTTCTGAGCTTCAAAAGCTTTACTATAAATGCTTCTAGTGATCTGATGCAAGACATTCACCACCCTAAGACAGCAGAGAGAGAGAGAGAGAGAGAGAGAGAGAGAGAGAGAGAGAGAGAGAGAGAGAGAATGGGGGGGGGGGGGGGGCTGAGCTGTAAACAAAAACAGACAGATTCCTGGGAGGGAGAGGGATGGAGGAAGAGTGAGAACCATACCTCAAGCAGAGAGCGAAGGGGGCTGCAAGAGGCTATAAAATATTCACTTTTTTCCATTGGCATTCATAATGCGTGCGCTGATCACAGCTGGCCAACAGGACAGCCCCATAATGATAATAGGACAGCCTCGTAACGACAGAGGCGTACTGGTAACTGGCCAGCGACTGTAGCAAGACGTTGCTGTGTGACCCAGACGACTCTGTTGTGTCTTAAGGATTTTGTTATGTTGTCCAGGCCTCTCGTGGAGATATAGAATGATGTGTCCTTTTCATGATGTCTAACAGCCACTCCCTCGCTAGATTATTGACACACAGATAAAGAGCAGCCATTATGCAAGCAAGCCTCCAAACACAGGCAGCAGCAGAACCTGAGCGATGTGTGTGTGAGTGAGTGTGTGTGTGTTTGTGAAGCCAAGCTATAAAAAAAAAAAAGGTGGAGACAGAAAGATAGAGATAGAGGCACTAAGGGAAAGAGTGTGCGTGAATTAGGGGTGCAACAGTTATTAATCGAGCTACCGGTAATTTCATTAATCGATTATAAAAAAATATCAATTAATTCATTTTTAAAAAGCGGATTAAAACAATTGGTTTTGCAAAGCAGAGAGCTTGTAGATCATCTATTTTGCATGTAGATTTAGTAAATTATAAAAAAAATCTATTCACAAGGATTACTTAAACAAACAAGCACGCACATGATCAACCCCCCCATAAAGTTCCAAATGTTTGCATGTATTAGCGTCCACCATAAGACGTAGCGTTTCGAGCCTCATCTGCTCTTCATCAGATATGCAGACATAAAAACACGCCTTTCAATCAATCGATCAATCGCAAAACTAAATTACATCAGTGTAATAGCTATATGTGCAGGACTGCGTGTTCCTGCTGTGAATGAGGTGTTTTATTGTGGAGACGAGTAGAGGCACCTCCAGCCTGGAGCCGCTTGACTGGAGGAGAATGAAGGGATGGGAGAAGTACAAACAGCCTGCAGCCAAAACATCCAAACACCGAGAGAGAGAGAGAGAGAGAGAGAGAGAGAGAGAGAGACACACACACACGCACGCACGCACGCACCTCGCCTCTGCATCCGAACAGAGTATAGCTCTGTTATATATATATATCATTTTTATCCCACGATTTTTGTAACTCATTCTTTCACCCGGTGCCAATTGCCTAAGCTCTGCCAACATGGGCAGAGCCCCGGACTGAGCTCATGCTTGCTTCAATGCATGAGGAGTGAGCAGAGAACATAGCAAACTCCAACCCCACCTAGGGTATGGGTGCTGATGATGCGGAGGAGAGACGACGCCCCCGGCGGGAATCAAACCCGGGACAGTCTAGCTGTGAGGCGACAGCGCTACCGACTGCGCCACCGTGCCTCCCAGAGTACAGCTCATTGATTAGTGGAGCTACTGGGCTATTCTTGTGCCTCGCTTAAGTCCCTCATTCTCACCAGTTCTGTGGTTTGTTGGCAGAAGAAAAAGAATAGGCTATGTGAAAGATGACATGGATCCTCCCCTCATCACTGGCCAACGACATGCAAAAACATATGTTTCCATTTATCTCAGTGACAATCTAAATATATGGTGCTCAGATGGGAAGTGGCGTGTGTGTGCGAGTGGTTGCGTGCATGCGTGTGTGTGTGCGCGTGTGTGTGCCCGTCCCACCTCCTTCCGCTAGCCTGTCTTTCCTGCTTATCTTTCCGTCAAACATGAAGGAGACACAGCAGTGCATCATGAAGTAGAACAATAAGGGGGGGCACATTTTCTTCATTTTGAGAAAATGGAGATGGTGAGTTGGTGAGTTGGTGACCACTCCTAGCAACAAACAACAAACTGTGACACACTTCACACAGAAACTACTTCCTGGAGTAAAATCCTGTGTAATTTGTAACAGAGTTAAATCAATACTCAATATATATTTACAACGTACTTGCCAAGAGATGGCCAAAAGCGTCCGCTGTATTGTTGATGATGTCATAGAGAGCTGTCCCGTCACGGTGTGGTATGATGATGTCATAGAACTGTTCTGTCACTGTGTGTTATGATGATGTCATAGAACTGTTCTGTCACTGTGCGGGGGAATCCCAGTGAAAGGAGAGAAGAGGGTTCCAGCAATCACCATCTCATCATCTCTCATTCTACCAGATCTATTTCTATAAACCTGATGAGCTCTACTGTCACCAACACAATGATGGGCCTGATGCTCTGTGGTGTCTTTTTACAGTGTGTGTGTGTGTGCACACGTGCGTGCGTGCGCATGTGTGTGTGTGACTGTGAATGACTCACACACACTGACATTCAAATCCTCAACAGTAAATGTTTGGACAAGACATTTTATCTGGTATCTTAGGGGCAACCTCCGTGTGATGCACGAACACACGTTATACGTCTGGACCAGTTACTGTGCCACGACTCTGCTGCTCTGTTCCATGACACCTGGTCAGGTCCCAGTGACCCCATCAAATGTGTGCTTCTGCCGCCACCACAGCACGCACGCACGCACGCACGCACGCACGCACGCACGCACGCACGTTATACGTCTGGACCAGTTACTGTGCCACGACTCTGCTGCTCTGTTCCATGACACCTGGTCAGGTCCCAGTGACCCCATCAAATATGTGCTTCTGCCGCCGCACGCACGCACGCAAGCACGCACGCACGCACACACACACGCAAGCACGCACGCACACACACACGCTGTATGTTTTTCTTCCCTGGCACATGATGTGCTCATCATGTACAGTAGGCTACACAAACGCTGTCTGAACAAATGCATACAAGGGTGTGTGTGTGTGTGTGTAGTCATACTCCTGCTACAGAACATAGTACAGAGAACAGAACAGATTACTTAGAATTGACTTACAGGAAAAGGTCCTCGATGAGAATGATGGCAAGTGCAACCTATACTAGAGCCAGACAGATTTGTATCTGTCTGTCTGTCTGTCTGTCTGTCTGTCTGTCTGTCTGTCTGTATCTTTAGGGTACCAACAGGGGGCGCTGTTTTTGAACAGAGATTAAGTGGTTAAAAAAAATAAAGATCAACGTATGAGTTTGCTTTGTCAAAGAGCTATTTTCTTTATATATAAAATTGTTTGCCAATAAGTCATTGTTCTCAAATAGAAACTTCAAGAATATGTTGCACTTTCTGACAAAATATGGGCCTAAACATCGATAATCTGCGGTCTAGGACTATCCAAAACTGTGATCAGCCAAATCTGCGGCGCCAGTCAGGCTCTGAATCTGAACACAGGTGTTCCATTCTGTGTCTCTCTCCTGTTGGCTAAATGATCCTGGTTTTATTGTGTTACTGGAAGTTGGACTGGCCTGAAAGAGACCAGAGCTAGTAACACAAAAGCAAACAGACACAGACATGAACACACAAACAGAGGACACATGCAAACACTCAGTTCCGCGCGCACACACACACACACACACACACACACACACACACACATACAGTAAGCAAGTTTGGTTGCTGAAAAGGTCATGGAAGGCTGTAGACATCATAGACATGGCTAATGGTAGAAAATGGCAACGACCTCCTGACTCCATTTGGTTCGATTCTAAAGAGATAACCCACACCAGGATTCAAATAACTGATTGTTATATTTCTGTATCTCACAAACCTTCTTCTTGTTATGCCCAAAACCACATACTGTCCCCACAAGTCTAGACATACGTTTATATAATCAAAATTATATAACTAATAATCTTCCCATATAGAGCAGAGCAGACACACCCATTTATGTGAACAGAAAGGTTACCAGTTAACAGCAGCAATAAAAGGTGAGAACTACACCGGGGGAGGCAGGGCGGAACAATTAAACAGCTAGTGGAGTACACACAATCAATTTATAGAGCTCCTCCACAGTACTGTGTATTCAGACTGCGTCTGAAACAACTGCCTCTTTTGTTGGCCTATTCTGTTCAACGCCATTGTCAACAGACTGTAAAATTGTGAGAATTAATAGCACTGTGGTGCTAATGGCTATAAAGCGACCTGCAGCATTGTAAGGCAATTAGCTGTATCCACTTTAGATGGACCATATACACCAAATATGTTCCTCTCGGTTCACTGATTTCCATAAAAAAGGATGGGGGGGGAAGTAATGATATACACAATTACGTATGTTATGATACGACATAAATATGACATACTGTGAATATGTTTCATGGAAAAGTGCTTCACAAGCGTGGCTCTGCAAATAAACACAAAATAATAAATCAGTGTAAGGACATCATGTGACCCACCTGCTCGCTCTTACACACAACACACACACACACACACACACACACACACACACACACACACACACACACACACACACACACACACACACACACACACACACACACACACACACACACACACACACACACACACACACACACACACACACACACACACACACACACACACACACACACACACACACACACACACACACACACACACACACACCTGTCTGTCCATTCATTGATTTCCCTGTCTGTCTTCCTGTGTGTGTGTGTGTGTGCGCGCGCTGGCCGGGGCAACACGTGTGGGGCCCAGCCTGTCGCCATGGAGATCAGTCCAGACACAGACAGCATTTTTTTTATATGTATAATTAGCAGCGTCTCTAACGACTCATCTTTTTCTAACATTCCCTCCTGGTCATAATTTTATCTTGATATTCTCTGATGTCATATCAACATCCATTTGATCTCCTCCCTGCTCTCCCTTTCCCTCAGATTCTCGCCCGTTCAACGCCCCCCCCCCCCCCCCCCCCCCTTCCTTAGCTCTTACACATGCATCCTCCTGGACGCCATTCGTCTTGGCCCTCCAGTACACCTGCCACCCCCCCAGCCCCCCCCCTCCAATGTCCCTGGTCCATCCCCGGCGTTTAGCGTCTAGCCGCAGGTGACTGATCTGCTCCTGCAGAAAGCCACAGCCACTAGATCTCATTACAGACGCTGGGGACGGGGCCAAAATCAATACTTCCCCACCGATGGGCCACCTCTCCACCTCCTCCTCTCCTCGTCTGGCCTCCCAACGCGCGCTCTCCTTCCTCGCCTCTCCTTTCTTCCTCCATTTTCCTTCGCGCCGCTCCGACATCCTTCTTCCCGTCCCCTCCATCTTTCCTCCCCTCCTCCTTCGCCGCGCCACATGTTTCATTTTGTCACAGTGCCACCAGCCGCAGCCCTTGCTGCTGGCTGCACTTTTCCTGACACCCAAACACACCCACACACACACAAACAAAACAAGGCTGTATGCACCCGTGCACACACACACACACACACACACACACACAAATCGAACACAGTATAAAATAAACACTATCCTTTCACTTACAGTACATGCATACAAATAAACTCAGAAGTCAGAACAAAACAAGACCTATCACGCACACAGTGGCAAAGCAAGCTTTGCTGACTGGACAGATTGATGACAGTGGGGATGTGATGGAGGGAGCAAAAATCCATCTCGTGGAACGAGATGCCTGCATCACCAGCCTCATCATCTGCCTTCACAGCACTGCTGCACGCACGCCCGCACGCACGCACGCACGCACGCACGCACGCACGCACGCACGCACGCACGCACGCACACACGCACCCGTGCACGCGCGAAGGCAGGCGAGTTGGCACACAGATATGACTGTAAACATATTTGACGCATACTGCCTGCCTGCCTTGTATGTAGTGTCTGCAACAACAAAAAGATGGAAGCACGCTCTTGTGTGCACACAGATGGCACAGGTGTACCTATTACAACCAACCACACTCCCACCTGCCCAAGACAGCTCAGCACCAGGTCCAGTCTGACTTCATGCCAGACAGACACCAGAGTCTCTCTCGCCATGCAGTCTCCATGGTTTATCCTGTTCCCAACAGATGGATTCATTAGAATGCTTTTGTTTGATGAGCTTGATTGTGGCATGCCTGGAATGGTTAGGGTTATCTATGCCATCAGCTCCATTGCAGTGCTGGCTTGTCTCAACAGATACGTTTACAGAAAAAAGAAAGATCCAGAAGCTGATGAATGGTCAGGTACAAATAGGCTACCAAACTAAAAAATAAAGTAATATTCATTTTATTTGCAATGTTTTGCATGTTTTTCTGTCATTTTAGGCAAAAATGTGTTGTGATCTTGCTACAACGCATTGTGGCAAATGGCTAAAATAGCCATTTTGGAATAGCCAAAGAATAAAATAGTATAGTGAAGGGGAGCGTGGAAAAGGCTCTGGCTTAGTCAACGATCTGAAGTAATGAAGTGACATTAAATAACAAAAGTATGTCACGTGGAGCCATCGACCCCTCTCCGCGGACAAATGCCTGCTCAAGCGCCCCCCCTCGGCCACACGCACAGACTCAGACATGGACAGCGATTTGACATCTTTAACTGGGCACTCGTAACTGCTGTTTTATGGATTGCAGTTGTTCTCAGATAAATACCCCGCTTCATGTAGGTAATTTAATCAGTGGTACTGAGCAGAGGCCCAGTCATGACTAAGCTGTTTTTAAGCCTTCCTTTTCTACCTCAATGGCCCATTATCTGCTCATATTAGCCACAGAGAGAGTAAGAAACAGTGTGAGTGATGTTGTAAGGAGATGGAGAGAGAGAGAGAGAGAGAGAGAGAGAGAGAGAGAGAGAGAGAGAGAGAGAGAGGGGGAAGAAGGACAGAAAGCTAGAAAGAGAGGAGAAAGAACTCAGCTCACCCTTCTCTCTGTCCTCAGTTAACACCTTGTGAACGTTTATCAAGGGGCTGATTGTCATACCCCACACCCCACCTCCTCATCTGTCTTTTTCCTACCCCTCCTCCTGTTTCAAGGCCGTCAGGTTCAGATGGTCAGTGAGTCGAGGACAAACAAGATTCACTGCTGTTACAGGGACACACAAAAGAACAGAACCCCCACAAACAAAAAAACAAACGTCTACGAGGCTAGCCTTGTCAGAATGTCACGCCGTCATATTGAGACTTCACCCACAGACCGATATCTACGGACAAACCGTACACGTGAGAAAACGAGAAAACAAGAAAGCCAAAAACAATGCACACAAAGGAAATCATTGGCAGCCAGGTAAACATGACCAGAGCCTCTTAGACATAACAGAAGCTAAACTGAGCAAACTGCACAGACACACGTCATCTACTGACCCTTTTCCTCCCTGACACGCAAATTCACACTGTTTTTCTGCTTGCTGGCCAGCTGTACCAGCTGGACCGATCGGTTGGTACAGAGTGGGCCAGGGTGGGTAGGAAGGCTGCAGTGCAGATGCAAGCTGCCCTATTTCATATTCACAGCATAGCTTAAGCAGAGCAGCACTACAGTGTGTCCACACACACACACACACACACACACACACACACACACACACACACACACACACACACACACACACACACACACACACACACACACACACACACACACACACACACACACACACACACACACACACACACACACACACACACACACACACACACACACACAGTTGCTGGGGGTCGGAGAACACCCCCTACTTGCAGTGGTAGTAGGTGCCAAAAATGTACATTTTTGGCACAGTTATCAATCCCAACCCATCTTAACCATATACAGTATATTGTGTTGACCACAGATGAGAAAGTGCAGAAGTCTATACTAGGCTTGTTGCCAAAAATAGCTGATTGACAAGCTCACAGCGTACTGTCAGGACGTGATGCGTTGAGCTTGTAGATCCGTCTACAGAATTCTCGCAGGATGTTAGCGACATACTAGGGAGCTAGAATGCATATGTCTTTAAAATGTTGGATTTGTACGATAGAAACTGAAGTTTAGGATAAAATTAACACAGGGGTTTGGCTTCTTGCAGGAAGATACATTGGATATCGATGCGGGACGCACGACCACTGTTGCAGGAATGAAACCTGTGACCACATTCAGTTATAATGGGAGGGTCTGTCTAAACCTGCGGGCCACCGAGGCGCCCCTAGACAGATGGATGAGACGACTCTCACCCCGTCCATCTCCTCCCACCTCTGCCTTCACCGCACGGACCCTCGCCTCCTCCGTTCGCATCCCGTGTGACCTCGGGAAGATTGGTTAGGAGAAGGGGAAGGAGGGGAAACTCTCCATCATGGCTAAAAGAAACAGACCTGTCACAGGGATCGCACAACCTCAGCTCACATCCTGACGCACCAGCAGAAGTTACAGTGCACCCGTCAATATGTCACATGCTGAACACACGTGCCCTGCTTCGCGTTCCAGGGTGGGTTATTTGTTCCAGGGTCAAGGAGTCCTCCCTTCCTGCCATTCAACCTGAGACCCCTGGACTGATGAGTGGCGTCAGTGTAAGGGGGGTGGGGGGGTACCTGGTTCAATTAATTATTTTCAATGTCTACGTTGTCAAGTGTCAAATACATTGTGGGGCCCAATAGGAGCAGGACAATTCCTATAGTTTTGCAGGCTATTCAGGTCAATTACTACCGGGTTCTCACCCTGCAAATGGTTTAGTGTAAAATACGGTTGTGGATCTGCATCTAGTAAAACACCTCCATTGTCATTGAAACACAAAACCAGGGCTCTGGGCAATGCATGCGGTATTTAAATTTTGATCAGTAATGGCTGTGTTAAGCCAGATCAATTTCCGATTACTTTTATATTTCATCATCCGTCATACACATTATCCACCACTTGCACAGCGTCACAGCAAGGCAGAAATTCATATGTATTCTCATATATTTTGTCTTGAAGACTTTGCCTGACACTAGATATAGACAGTGCAGTGCATGTGGGCTGCCTGAGACTAATCTGTCTCTTTTTTCTCTATCTCTACCCTCCTCAATGTCCTCATCATTCCAAAAACGTAAGTATAAGAAAAGCAAGAAAAACAATGTCTACATTTCTTCCTATGCCATTACTGTTAACTTGGCTCATAAATAATAAGCTGCCATCCCACAACTAAAACAACATTGACGTCACTGTAGCTTTTCGAAAGAACGTCTTTTTATTATATATTTATTAATACTTTATTAACACGATTATTAAAAGTACAGGAAGTACAGTCAAAGGTTATGCTAAAAGGATAACACAAAAAGCCCCAGGGGAGTTTTTCCATTGAGGTCAATCGTCCTAATCCTGATTCCAGGTCTACTGTAGTGGAAACAAATGATGACGTTTACACACCTCAAGAGTTGTGCAGTCTACTTTGGTCTTAGAACAGCCATGGATGTCCACATATCGCATAATGAATGAAGAGTTTGATGGGTTACACCAGTGGTTCCCAAACTTTTTCATGTCAAGGAACCCAAAATTGGCACTAATTAGCCCGTGGACCCCCCCCCCCCCCCATTTGAAAATATATGCCAAGGACCCCCAAAAGAGAAGGTCTTTACAGCTTTAACAGTGAGTTTCAACCATTTTAATTGAAAGGACCCCCAGTTTGACATGCATTAGTCTAAGGGCCCCCATTTAATGGCATTTCTATCTATTCAATTTATATTGTACAATCAATGTTAATTTAACTCTTAGAGTGTACATTTGTACACTCTCAGAGTTACAGACCCATAAAGGTCCATTTGGTTCCTAATTATCATTTAGCTGGGTACCCCCTGGAACTCTCTCAAGGACCCCTAGGGGTCCCCGGACCCCACTTTGGAAACCACTGGGTTACACGTTTCAGGAAAAAAGCTCACAAATAGAAGACAATTGTGCACTTTCAATGCAATGGATGTTTTTTTTCTTGCAAAGGCTGCATGTTGTTATACTACACCAACGACCAAGAAGGAACCAGTCTTCAACTTGTCAAGGCATCCGCGTGACCTTGCTGAGCTGTCTTTCCATCAGCACAGTTGGCTCGCCAATGATAACAGCCAAGAGAACTGACCAGGGGTCTCCTGGCCAAGTGTGCAGGGGCCAAAGATGGAGAGCATTAGTCATAAGGATACAGCGTGAACTCGACGGAGCATCGCACCGATCCGCTGTGGATTCGGGCTAAAGTATCAAAATACATCTGCGAGTCTGGGAGTGTACTACTCTTGCATCCGTTTACTCCTCTTTTCCAGTCACCCATCCTCCAATCTTATTTCATTGTTTCTTCCCTTTGTTCTGTTGTTGGTTATGTGCTGGGAGCAAGTGTTAGATGAAGGCGACTGGTGGTTCATGATGTCCAGTTAGTGGAAAGATCCTGGGATGACTCAGACCACTGGAACTACAGTTGGAGGCCATCGATATTGTCCTTTTCTTTTTGCTGAGTTTTGCGTGATCTGCGCAAAAGGACAGTTAACCCATTTTGGGCGGGAACCCCTTTTGGTGTTTTAAACATTATGTTATAATTTAGCTATTGAAAAATAGCAGATCTACACGCTCATAGCGCGCCACCGAGTGGCGCGCTACGAGCTTGTAGGTCTGCTATTTTTGAAAAATCGTGAAAATATTTATTTCAGAAAACTGGAGGATTTAAAAGATTTTTTTTTAAATTTTGAGGTCAGGCCTAAATGGGTCAAATGATAAGGGACAATATCGGTGGCACCCAACTGTATGTGCTGGGAGCAAGTGTTAGATGAAGGCGACTGGTGGTTCATGATGTCCAGCTAGTGGAAAGATCCTGGGATGACTCAGACCACTGGAACTAACAGGGCTCTGGGGACCTGAGAAGCTGATGGAGAGCACCCCGATGCACACTAGTATTCGTGGGTTTTTTCCACCACCAAGAAAAAGTCCACAGCTGATTTATCCTGAACATGGTTTCACGTAATTCACAGACTGACAAATTTGGTTATTAAATTGTTATCCGCAAAAGAATCATGCAGGCTTCACATTTTCCAGTTATGGATTATGCATAAATGCACGCTACAGCCAGTCCTAAAACCTCTGGATGCAGTTTTTCTGTGGAGCGCACCCTGGACCAGTGTAATAAATGGATGGGGAGTGCACTACAAATCTTGAACCTATGTAAATGTGTGTGTGTGTGTGTGTGTGTGTGTGTGTGTGTGTGTGTGTGTGTGTGTGTGTGTGTGTGTGTGTGTGTGTGTGTGTGTGTGTGTGTGTTGCATGCATGCATACAAACGTTTTATTTGTAATGTATACAATTCCTGAAAATCATTTCCACATATGCTGCATGTTCAGATACTTTATTCTGCAGGGCTCCTCTGCAAAAGAGAATCTTGCTCCCCCCCCTCCCCCCGCCTAAATAAAGGTTACATTAAAAATGAAGTAATAATAGGTTTGTATACAAAATAATACTAAGTATATAGAGTTAAGACTCGTTGCTGAAATCAGATTTTAGAATATTAAACAGCTAAATTAAGATCTGTCATAGGCCTACAGACTTATGATAATACTTAAACGAAAAGTGTAGCCCATGTCTATCTGTAAGTGTAAGGTCAGCAATCCTGCTCTAAAATAGCATAATAACTTTAGCCTTAAAATCAAGGACACTGGGTTCTTGAGGAAAAGTGTCTAGAAGCTGCAATGTTGTGATGTTGTCTAGAGTCTCCCAAACTAATATAGCCTGCATACATTTAATTTATATTACCAGCTCAACTTTTTGTCTGACAGGATTTGATATGCCTACTGGTTAGGGTGATGGCTCATTGTCTGCCCGCCTGCCCCTCGAACATGTCCCTGTTGTAATGCTAATGCTGCGTGTGCCGCTCTAAAACCTCCTCTAATTAAAATCTTGGTTCCAATAACTGCCAGGCTAAAGAGATTTGCCATTCCCGCACACTAATAATTGACAGGCAGGAAAGGAGCAGAGGGACGCTGCATGTGTGTCGGTTTGCGTGCGCAGCAGTTTAAAGCTTTACAGGAGGACCATTCCTGAAGATACTGTACATCTTAAACACCTAATGCTTGCCATGATGGTGTCCATGTGAGATTAGCAGCAGCTATGGTGACCTCGAGCACAGGCCACAAACTGATACTACAATCAGTCTGGTCACCTGACCTGCCCATATATACCACCCTCCAACCAGGACGAGAAGAGCGGAGCGGCAACGAGGGAGAAATGCCGGCTGGAGTTGAGGCGCCACATGAAAACCGAAGAAACGCAAATGAAAGCGTCAATGCAGACATGCATAGCATAAAGGCGGCGTGGAACAGAAGGAGGGGTGGATGGAGGGCAGGGGAGCCAAGCTGGGGGTGTGTGTGTGTGTGTGTGTGTGTGGGGGGGGGGGGGGGGGGGGGGGGTGAAGAGAAGGAGGGAAAAACAGGAAAACAATCTGTAGAACAACACATCGTCTAAGCCAGAGTGCTGTGGCTTTCTCTGTCTGTCTCAGTCCCTCCATCTCTCTCTCTCTCTCTCTCTCTCTGAACTGACAAACTAAGGCCCCCTTCCCCCCCTCCCCCCCAAGTTGTGTTTTCCCTCCCAGTCACAGAAGTCGGTGTGGTGTTTTCCACAAAAACAAAAATATCACATTCTATTGGTCCAAGCAATGGACACCGTTTTTTTATTATGACTTTGTTGTTAGGCAGAAAGATGGAAGATTAGATAACAGAAGATAACGGGCACGGTAACAGCACTTGGGATTCGTAAACACGGTGAATAATGTGCGTCTTTCCACCGACAAATATGTTTTCCTCTTAGGAGGCAAACAACAGCGTGTGTGGCTTTCATAATGCGTTTCCAAGAATTGTAATTATCAGACATTAGAATTGCAAACTAGCAGTACATCTGCTACTTCATCAAACATCCACTACCACAACATAATGACACGTTGCAAGCGGTGTGTTCTGCTACCAAACAGCGTCCTATCACAGGGAGTTGTGCTGAATGGTCCTGAGTGTGTTCAGATGTTCCGTAGCAATACTTGACCCACTCATCCCACATCATGTCTGCTGCAAGTCTGGTTTTAATTTTAAAAAGTCAAAGTTAATGGCACCACAGGCCAGAGGTTTAGGCATCAGGTTCCACTAGCTGTATCAAGCTTGGAACTGCCATCCTGGTACTTGATGCCCACTTAGGCCAATTATGTCCCTGGCAGCGGGTGCTTAAGTGGCAGAGTCATGCTGCTGGCATTGTCCGATTCCAAAAACATTCACAGTTCATTATGGGCTGCAGCTGTGGACAGCCAGTGAAGGCAGAAAGTACCCCGGTCCTCAGCTAGTCCTAGCCCGCCCGAGGCTAGGCTGATGCGCGCAGGTGTCCCCTTCAGAGGTCCGAACTGAATAACAAGCGTCGGTCAAGGGGATTTACACAGCGGGGTGGTTGCTGGAGGTGAGGGGGCCAGTGGATGGGGGAGGGGGGACTGCATGTGCGCACACATGTTGGCGCATACTTTATGCACATGCTAACTCTATGCGTGTTCCGTGCTCCATGGTGTATAGGACAAATGAATAAGTCTCACACACACACACACACACACACACACACACACACACACACACACACACACACACACACACACACACACACACACACACACACACACACACACACACACACACACACACACACACACACACACACACACACACACACACACACACACACACACACACACACACACACACACACACACACACACACGCACACACCAGGGAAGAACAGGAGAGGGGCTGTGGAGGAGCCTGAAGGGGCCCTGCTAATGCTGGGGGGCGCAGGTGTTGACAACTAAGGCCCCTCTGGCAGGCAGGGCTTCGGGGGGGCGGGTGGGGGGGTAGGTTGGTGGCTGAGTGGGTGGCACAACAAAAAGGGAAAAGCCCCTCATTGAAACACAGGACCCCAGAGGCAAACGGAAAGGCAGGCACTGTCTGCCGGGTGGCTGTGCCCTATGCACATGTTAAACTTGTAGATGCAACCAAGATGCTTGTTTTGTCTATGTACTGTATTCGTTGTGTTGTGCCCGAGGACCCCAACTAAAACGAGATGCATCTCAAGGGGCTATCCTTTAAATAAATACATTTCAATATATATGAGCAACAACAAAGGCAGCATGGCAAGAAAATGACCATAAACACAATATGAGCTTAATTGTAAATACATTCTTCCTGCCGTTCAGCTCAACTTAAGCCAATCTGAAAGGTGTCCAACAGGATTTAAATGAATGTTAGTTAAAACTTTATAACTTCCATTAAAAAGCTATTTAATCTTTACTACCCAGCAACAAATCATTAGTTCATATTTATCTCAGAATCAATAGAAATAATGACCTGTGTATTAATTGATATGATCCATGCTCTGTCACTGTGTCAAATATTGTTTTTCCTCATTGTGCAATAAATGTGTTGTAGAACAGGAACTACTGGTCCAAGAGAGTAGTTTATGGATGATCATTGAAGACAATGGACCACTTTTGATTGATGAGGATAGTTCTCTCTCAGTAGACTAGATGATTGATGAGGATAGTTCTCTCTCAGTAGACTAGATGATTGATGAGGATAGTTCTCTCTCAGTAGACTAGATGATCATTTCAAGTTTTATAAAGCTTTGAATACCGTAGTTACGCTTTCCAAATATAAATGTTTTTATAAATCTTCGGTGCATTCATACAGGTCTAGGACGGTTGGGGGAACCAAATGCCCCAACTGGTCCACCTCTCACCACTGCAGTGTTCATTTTGACAGAACATTTAGATTTTCTTTTTTGAATACAATTTCATTTCATCATCATCTAATTTTTTTTCCAGTAGTCCCTCCCTAACATTTTAGTCTAGTTTTTATTTGTGGATGAAATTGTCAATATATTTAGTCTTAGTTTTAGTCATCATAGCTTAGTTTTTTATTTAGTCTTCGTCAGTGAAAAAAGGTAGTCGACAAACATTTTTCGTCATAGGTTTAGTCGACGAAATTAACATTGGAACATCAGAAAAGAACTACATCCTTTGTGCTGCTAAAACTACAGTAAGAAACCAGTGTGGAATTACTGGGGCTATCTGGAGGGCACCTCCAAATCCTGCTCTTTGAGTAATTCATCTCACCGCGCCTGCCTGGGAGTGTGTAGGTAACATATCACTGGGGAACATGAAATTACAGTTGTTTTTTTTGTTGAATTAACTGTGTGCACTGTGTATGTGTGCACATGCGTGTGTGTGCGTGCACTGATGTAACACACACAAACAGACACGGGTCCTCCCTGCTGTCACGAAGGTACTGGACTGAAGGCAGATGGACAAGTACCCCGCCACCACCACCACCACAACCCACCCACGGGTTCAGTGGATGATAAGACATGGAACTACAACTGTATCTGTGCGGTCGTTGCCAGTGGGAACGGAATAGAGGGGGCCACAGGAAGGACGGATGTTGTCTTCAGCTTGGCTGACTACTGTATCGCTGTTATTCTAAGAACTGTTGCTTTCCTGCGGATCTGGATGTCACGTGCACGGGAGAGGGTGTTTGTGTGAGTGTGTCGTGCGTCAGAGGGGGATACGCGAACGGTGGAGGGAGTGCGTGCGTGTGTGTGTGTGTGTGTGCGTGTGTTCATGTGTCCGCTTGGACAGCTAGGGCTTTGTGAACACTAGCGGCAGTGGCATATTCTTATCAAGGTCCAGACCCCTGTATTGTACTCTATCTGGGTCCCAACACCAGATACCTCCTCCGGCTTGGTGATAGAGCACACCGCTGCTGCATAACAGACATGCGAGCTGAGCAAAAGAACATAGGAAGGTAAGGGGACATGCGTCTGTGTGTGCGCGTGTGCTTTTGTGTGTAATGTGATAAAAACAAAGGACAAGAGGCCAAATTCAATCACTGCGGAAGGGAGACTGGATGCTGGGGGGGGGGGTGTTACTGGTGTTAACCCATTCTGGGCGGGAACCCCTTGTGGTGTTTTAACTAAGCATTATGTTATACTTTAGCTATTGAAAAATAGCAGATCTACAAGCTCATAGCGCGCCACCGATTGGCGCGCTACGAGCTTGTAGCTCTGCTATTTTGGAAAAATCGTGAAAATGCTGACACAAATCTTTGAATATATATTCTTTCAGAAGACTTTATTTTTAATTTCGACGTCAGGTCTGAATGGGTTAAAGGGAGCCCACTTTATTGTTGCGGTAATGTAATGTTAAGCAGGTATCCTGACTGATGCCATCAGCAGGCTGTGACCGTTCCATGGGGTGGACCCATTCCATGGGTGGACCCGTTCCATGGGGTGGACCCATTTGTGGCGGTTGTGTAGATAGGATAGATATGTCCCTTAAATTACTTAAATTATTAATTAATATTAATTAATATAAATGAACATTAGTCAAATGACATACTTCTGTAGTGGCAAATTTAACATTGCCTTTGCATCTGAAATCCGTGTATTGCCATCTTCAGGAACAAGGAACAAGGAAATGTCCTATATCTGGCAGTTAACCAGGCAACAGAACACTCTACAACCTCCCCATTGATTACACTGGCCTCAGGCCCCGAGTTTGACAAACACTGTGCTAGGCATCAGCAACAGCAGCATCAACATTATCAAATATTTATGAGGTTACAATGCTTGTATTGAACCATTACATCACAACATTGTAGAATATTTAATTTCCCCCTGGTTAGACTACCACCAAATCAACCAACCAGCAATCACAGGACCAGTGAGTACAGACCAATCTAGCCAATAAGAGGATAGAGCCAATAGCAGCTGAGCCAATCAGATGGCTCACTGTGTGTGTGGGAGGGCTACACATCACTGTGGCTCTTTTTCTCCAGTCCAACAGTGTTATTGGCACATTCATCACTGCCATCGGTATGGATGAGACCAGAGCATCTGTCTCAATGTACACACACAGCCAACGCTATGGAGTTATGAGGTGCCAGACAATCACTCCTACAGACACACTTCCTCACGTAGAAAAACTGGAAGCGGGGTTTGTCATCCAAGCTGCTTTTTGCTGCCATCTTCCACCAACGCGTAACACTCATCATAGAGGTGTCAGTCACAAGCAAGCAAGGATGCATACATACGTACGTACATACGTACGAGCACGCTGGATTCTCTCTCTCATCTGGGTGATGGGGCCCCAAGAGTGGATAATGGATTATGTTTATGAAGCCATAAAAGGTCACATCAGATATATGACCGACTGGAGAAGCAATCATGCATTCACTCAAACTTCAGTCAGTGACCCATTCAATCAGGATACATGAATTGATAGTGATCCAGCTGCCACGTTTGCTAATTCATTCACACATGTGTGTCAGGATATGGATAAGTGCATCACATTTATCTCAGTAGCAGTCTTCTTTCATCACTCATCAGTGTACAACTCTTCAGCTTCAGTGTTTAAAGGCTTATTCATACTCCAGTTTTAGATGATGAGGTGACCACCGAAACAGTGGTCACCTCATTGCCTAAAACTGGAGTATAAATAGGCCTCAAGTGCTCCAGTGTTTCAGTGAAGGGATATGGATATGGCCGAGTCTGACCAAGGCCTGCAGAGGCTCAACAGACATCAAGAGTTGGGACTTCTGTGTGTGTGTGTGTGTGTGTGTGTGTGTGTGTGTGTGTGTGTGTGTGTGTGTGTGTGTGTGTGTAAAACAGTAAGGTCAGAGAAAGAGAGAGCAATGATTACATGTTGTATCTTCTAGCATCTCTAGTTATCTTTTTTTTCTTCCCTTTCTCTGCAGTGGTCGGCCCTTTGGAACTTAGCTAAACTCCTCTGGCGTGATTAGCTGCCCCTTTGACGAGGCCCTTCCATGCACACGCGCGCGCACGCACGCACGCACGCGCGCGCACGCGCACACGCACACGCACACACACACACACACACACACACACACACACACACACCCCTCTGCTCGCCAAATGTCAACAATAACAAACATCCACACAGCATTTCAGATGATTTCTCTGTGACCTGATTCTGTCTCTCTCTCTGCCTTCAGTCCGTCTCTCAGTTTCCAGTCCTTGTTGTTTACGTTGCCCTTTATGCCTGGGGCCTCTCCCCCTCTCTGCTAATTTTAACCCCTTCAGCATGGGTCATGCTCCCACCAATAGGAGCCCTGCCCAGTTCCTCCCATGGTGCTCCCATTCCCGCTCTGAGAAGGATGAAAGAGCACACACACACACACACACACACACACACACACACACACACACACACACACACACACACACACACACACACACACACACACACACACACACACACACACACACACACACACACACACACACACACACACACACACACACACACACACACACACACACACACACACACACACACACACACACACAGAGAGAGAGAACAGGACCCACTGCTAACTCCACCCATACAGACACATTATGTATCTAGTACGTGCAAGCAAGCACGCTTGTGTTCCCCCACCTCTCCAGCTCACAAGCCCTCGCAACGAATTCGTTGACTGGGAGATCGGGGGCCCCCCGCTCTGGACCATGGTCTGCTCTGCTGTGATTGGCAGATGCTGGCGGCAGAGGGAGATGGCAAGAGATAAGCAAACAACAGCGGCCAACTAACCCCCTCCCCCCTCCCCTCGCCTCCACATTCCCACCAAGGGTCCTGACCTGGGAACAAGCCATGTCATTTGTCACCAGGTCTGTCAACCTGCCGATCTGTTGACTGTGTTCGCGTTCTGACTCTGTTCACGATTTGAACACTTTTGTTCAAGGAACGTTTTGGTTTCAACCGAAGCCGAAACATTGCTTAAATAAAAGTGTTCATATTGTGCAAGTGCAGACGTTTCGCGGGTCACTTTATTTTTATTCAATACCCATGAATTCTTTCTGATGATTATGATTAATTGCGATTATCTCAAATAGTGACGGGTGGAACTGGACCCGAGGATGGATTGGAGTCTTTTGGGTTGCCCGACTCAGAGCCATGGAGTAAGACAGAGTTACGACAACTCCGTTGACTTCATGGGGCCAGTCCAATGGCGTCTCTTCTACATAGACTTCTATTGGTGAATAGGGACACTGGAAGTTTACGGAATGCATTGGAGTCTATGGGCTCGCGCGAGTACATGAACCGCGTGACCGGGCTGTTTTCTGCCCCCTCAATGTCGTAACTCTGTCTTACTCTATGGCTCTGGCCCGACTGTGTGCGGGTGTATCAGCCAGAGGCATCCGCTCAGTACTGTCTCCTAATGTCTGCCTACTCCTCCCTCGTGATTGATGTGAATCTCCTGAGTCACATGTACACTGCACTGTATGCACATGCATACCAGGTCACATGTGTGCATGCACGCACACACACACACACACACACACACACACACACACACACACACACACACACACACACACACACACACACACACACACACACACACACACACACACACACACACACACACACACACACACACACACACACACACACACACACACACACACACACACACACACACACACACACACTACTGTGGGCCCACTAAATCTTATTAACCCAAATTCAGAGTCATTTTGGTCAGATGTTAGTAAACAACACAGAGGAACTAAAATTGGAAAACCAACAGCACATGACGACAACATTCCTCTGGAATCATTGATGGAAATCACACATGAATTAGTGGATTTAGATGTTTCAGGAGGTACTTTAAGTGCACACACACACCCCTCAGTCCCCCACCGCACGCATGTACAATATGGTTGGTATGCGAGGGAAAAACAAAGCACAACCCCACTGTCACAATGGAGAGAAAGTGGTCTCTTTGCGTATGTGTATATCAGTATCAAGTGTGTACAATATCTGAGTGTGTGTGTGGAGCAGAAAGCAGAATGTCTGGCTGACAGGCAGAGCCTTTTTTAGTTACAATAATGCTGTCACGGAGGCCAGAGGCTCAGACACTGGAGCTAGAAGGCAACAGCCCAGGCACGCTAAATATTAGCATGCTGGACGTCATTGTGCCTGGTGGCATGCACACGCACACACACACACACACACACACACACACACACACACACACACACACACACACACACACACACACACACACACACACACACACACACACACACACACACACACACACACACACACACACACACACACACACACAGCCTCATATGCTATAACAACCACTAGATTTTCAACTATAATGTTTGGTTGGGAGGGGGGGTAACTAGAAGAAACATTGACAATGTTCTATTTTCAAAACACGTGATGATGCCATAGCTGGCATAACTAACCAGGCTTCCATCTTCCGTTCCACTCGGCCCACTGTGTCCTACCTGAGCCCGGCTCACCTCCCATCTGTCACAGGCTGGCAGTCCCTCCCAGCATATCTGATCTATGTCAGCTTCCAAATAAGGAAACTGAAATGTCCTTGCCTGACACAATTCCATTGTCGCCATTCATTGTTGTCCTTGCTGTTGTCGTCAGCCAGCCACGGACGGACGTCTGAGAACTGTGTGGCGGACGGATGCCATTCTGACATCTCTACTGCACCCTATACAACCACCGACTGTTCTGTGACGCTGCTGGCACACTGCGTGCTTCTACTCTCTATAGGATGTCTTGTGGAATGTAGTGGCACCATTGGAACTGGTGAGCAATTACAATACCCATGTCGGGGCCTACGTCGCATACAGAGAGGGTCTCAGTTAAGCAATTAGCAGCTGCAACATGAGATGCAGGGCAGCAGTGACGGGAGCAGGAAGACATCGGAATGATTTTTAGTAGAGGCCGTCGACCCATGACAGATTTCTGAGTTTGATGCCAGCCCTATTTTGGAGAGTCCTAGAACACTGATCAATTTTTTTTAAAGAATCACACTTGTGTGTAGTGAGGGGCGCTCTTATCATACATCACATTCCGTGCTCATCCAATCAAATCATCACATTCCTTGGTACACACACACACACACACACACTCACTCAAAGCTGGGCATAGGAGGGGCTAGTGCCCTTCAAAAAAGATTTAAAACATTGAGAACATTTAACTTAGGCTACTAGAGTTCGGCTAACACCTACATCGCACCACCGATCCGACCTGTGTGTGTGTATGTGTGTGTGTGTGTGTGTGTGTGTGCAGCCGTGTACGTGCGCACACACGCATCTCCAGATGCTAATCAGAAGCCCTGATAAGGGCCACTAGAGTTTACATTAGAGAAAGGTGCGATCTCTCCTCACACACACACCTCTTTTATACATCTGAACCCCCTCGTCTTCCACTCTAAGCTGCTCTCTCACTTTGGGTGGAGTGGTGCTTGCAGTGACACACCCCTCATTCTCTTTAAGTGTTCGCAATAGTAGAGTTTGGCTGGAGCTGGAGTAAACCGGGAAGTAATGGCAGAGAGAGAGAGAGAGAGAGAGAGCTCACATACACACTCAGAAAACTCCATCTTACACAAACAATAACAGTCGAATTCACGTCTCTGCCAGCCACGCTTCAGCTGTGGACAAACAAGCTCCTGGCCAATCACGCAGCGAGAAACTCAGACATGCACCAATCACAGGCCCAGACACTTCCAAGGCGGCCATCTTTAGTAACGGGAGCCAGGGCTGACAAGTTTGGTCTATCATTTTGAGGCCCAGAAATTCCTGCATGTCTGCATACCACAGTGAGCGAGGGAGAGGGAAGAGAGAGGGAGAGGGGGGAATGGGACCGAGAGCATAAAGCAAAGGAAAAGAGCCACGGAGGGGGGAAAAAGAGGGGAGGGATTGCAAAGTACAGAGGGAGGATCTCTGACATAAGGTGGAGCGACAGCAGAGTAGAGAAACAGAGAGAGAGATATACAGGCAGAGAGAGAGAGAGAGAGAGAGAGGGAGAGAGAGAACTACTCATGTGTGTTTCTGATCCCACCGTTTTAGCGGTTTCTGAGGTTTTCCAGATGCAGAAAACCCGCAGAGCAGATGATGCAATGATAAGGTCTAAATCACTCCTCCTCCTCCTCAGGGTCTGAGGTTCCAAAGCATTGTCAAAAGAGGAGCACAGGAGATGTGGAACACGCATCAGACAGTACGACACTGTCCCACTACTGGATGAGACAAACTTCAGACACACACAGAGAGAGAGAGAGAGAGAGCGCGAGAGAGAGAGAGAGAGAGATGGATGGAGAGAGATAGAGATAGAGATAGAGAGAGAGAGAGAGAGAGAGAGAGAGAGAGAGATGAGCCAGGAAAATCCAAAGGCATTTTTACAGTGGTCTTGTAACTATATCACCACTCTGGTGTTACGAGGCAGGACATGGCTTTAGTTCTGAGAGAGTTATCATAACATTCATAACAACGTTGCGCAGCTTCAGTACCAGTCAGTCATCGGGAAGAATAGGAGACGGCAAAGGTCCGGGCGAGTCACTTTACAGGGCCTAATGTTTTTACAGCCGTCTTCATGTTTACAGCACCTCTCCGGTATACGATCCGGAGAGAAAGAGGAAAAAAAGCTGTGCAGAAATAAAATGGCTCTAGGGTGCTTCATGACAGCAGTGAGTGAAGCCCAGAACACAGCTTAGGAGAGAGAGGTAATGGAAAAGAGACAAAAGACGGAGGGAAGAGACGTTCTGGGAAGTGTAGCCTCCTTTTTTATCCGATGATAAAAGGTGGAAACCCCTGCTTCAAATAAAACGTCTGTTAAGGATGAGAGAGACAACCGCGTGGAGATGAAACTCTGAGATGCCAGTGGCTCGTAGCGTCCTCTTGGTTTTGACTACAACTCTGAAAGTCTTCTACACTCCAGCGTAAAATGTTGCCCGGCCTGCGCGTAAGCCGAGCGAGTGAAACCACTCTGTGTCAATTATTTCTCCCCCTTGTCCCTGCCGCAGGCAAATGTCAAATGCGCCACAACTTCGGGGGAGAGACAGCGAGAAAAAATGTGTATGTTTTTGCGTCTGTGGAATGCACCTGCTTTGCATATTAGCGCTTCAGTCAGCCAATCGGCGCACAAGACAGCGTCAGACCATGTCTCCCCCATGACAAGATGCTTCAACACAACCACCCGAATTTACGAGATTCTGGTTTCTTTTATGAGACGACAGCTTAAAGGACAAGGTTGTTTTTTCAACCAAGGTTCATGTTTTAGGTTGTTGTAGAGAAAGTGAAAGGTGAGTGAGCATTTTTTAAATTTGCTGCTAAAGTGGCTAAATATGTATTTTTTGACAAAATGATACGGCAATTTCATTATTGTTATTTATTATAGTCCTACTAGACCCCAGGACATTACATCTGGCCACAGTAGTTATTTTCCATGTGTCTACTAGGGGACTGCCATACTATGTTACTTTGTCAACTCCCCCTTCACATTCAGTAGATCCCGTGATCTTTTGTGGACAGATGTAATTTCCTGGGGTCTAGTAGGACTATAGTAAATAATAATAAAGAAAACACCGTAAATTTGGTTAAAAAAATACCTATTTAGCCACTTCCGCCCCGTCAAAAATAGCTAAAATCGTTAAAAGAAAGCAGCAAATAAAAAATAAATAATACAAAAAATCTTTTACTTTGTTTAATAACAACCTAAAACATGAACCTTGGTTGAAAAAACCCAAAGTTGTCCTTTAAGTTCTTGTTAAGTTTGCTCCATGGTGATCCCATTGAAGAAAGACTGTCAGAGGAGAACAGATTAGAAGAGAATGTTGTCTCTCATTAAACCCACATCATGTTGCACATCACCTGGTCTCCCTCACAGGATGTCTATGAGGGGGGAGGAGGTTATCACCTGGTCTCCCTCAAAGGATGTCTATGAGGGGGGAGGAGGTTATCACCTGGTCTCCCTCAAAGGATGTCTATGAGGGGGGAGGAGGTTGTAGGTATGGCATACAGTAGGTAGTGTAGTTCTTTGTTTGTAACATTACATTGTGATTGGTTGGATTAACACTACAACAGAATACACACACACACACACACACACACACCACACAGTCATGTTCACCCAGCTTCAGCAAGGTGACATTCTTACTGGTCGTTTTAATTAGAAGCAGAGAGGAACAGAGAAAGCAGAGGAGAGAAGAGCAGAGCTAGGAGGAGGAGAACAACAATAGAGGGATGTAAAGAACAGAGAGGATAACATTTTTTATTTTATTTCTATTTTGTTAAATTTGCTTTGCCCCTTTGTCTGAAGGGTAAACAGGCACTCCAGACACGCACACATGCATCCTCACACGCACATACCAGCACGTCTTTGTTCCATGTTGGTACTTGCTGTCTTGGTGAGCTCTCTTGGAATGTACTACCAACGTGTGTGTGTGTGTGTGTGTGTGTGTGTGTGTCTGCCCTTTAGCTATATTGCCAGCGAAAAGGCCCTCTGTAACCACCTTTTCCTCTGGTGCCCCTCCTCAGTCACCCCTGACCTACGCAGGTCAATGCGGGGTCACATTCTCCCAATAACGCCCCCTGCATCTGTCCATACAAACACCCACTCAAGCCCAATGTCACGAGTACCACCTTAAATAGATAGCCCTGAACAGTACCATTATGGTCTACTGGGACATGGCTACCATCAAAACCTTTTAAGGGGAATTATATTCCATTCTCAGACAACCCAACACATTCTGCATAGGCTGCCATAGAGAACCTGTTAAAGCAGATTATGGGGGAAAAGCACACATTCTGGAAAAGAACTGTGTGTTCGCTGTGGCTTGGTTCTTGGTAGAAACTTGTGGAAAAGGATTTGAGCTGAAAAGCTGTTGAATCCCAGTAGTTATTTGAGGACAATTGATCAAAGTCACCCAGAATTCAGACATTGATATTCAAAACAACATTTGTGTTTTATAGGCATTTTCAGTCAATTGTATAAATTGCCATTATGTCTTCAGTAACAAAACAATACAAAAACAAGCTTATTAGAACTAAACAACCAAAGCTGTTTCAATAATAAAAACAGGAAAGCAACTTTTGGAAATCCTGATGGGATTATGCATACTTACATGGGAAAGACCCCTCCGTGCCGTTGCTTTACCCGGAAGTGGGTGATGTAATGAGAGAATTCCTGAGAATTCCAAATGTCTGAGCCTTCCGACCCGACCCCTTCATCCGAGCCGTCAAGCCGCCTCAAAGTCACCAATACAATTCCAAGTATTTGCTGAAGCATGAGCATCAGATGTCCCAAAATACAGTACATACCCACCATGCTTACGGCCTATGTTACCGGCCCAACGCCAGAGATCGCAAGAGCATGTGAGCGACCCGTACAGGTTTTGGGATTTGGGAACAATTTTACACTCGCAAGATAGTTAACCAAAAGAACCCCACCTCAGCATCTCTATTCTGCCAAAATAGATCTACAAGCTCACAATGCGTTTCGAACTGATAGATTGTTCAAACTGATAGACTGTAGAGTGTTATGCATCTATATTCTGATAGTAATCATTGCTATAGAGCTACAAGAAAAGGTGACATTTGAAATGACAAAACAAATTAAGTGAGCAGACAGAATTGCAGCTCGAACTGAGGTCCTTCAAATTAAAAAGGCAGAGAAGTTACCCTCTGGTATTAACACAGAGCCATCAATATGTCACTCTGCATGCACCGTCACAGATGTGACTGCTGGTGACTAGTAAGGAAAATAAATACCAAGTAGCAGCAGTAGTGTGTAACCAGCACACACGCCCACTCCAGTAGTGTTTGTGTTGCCAACAGACACATGATGGGACTGGGAGCGCTATGCTACTGGCTGCCATGTTAGGTTTGATGCCGTTGGTCTGAGGACAGCTGAACGCTGTCAAATATGTTGGCACAACACTAGCACAAGGACACTGTTGGTCAACCTGCATCATTACAGCTGCGTGTGTGTGTTGGGGGCGGGGGGGGGGGGGGGGGGGGGGGGGGAGTCATCTGAAGACACACACACACACACTTCCTCCTCTCTGCCATTCTGGTTTCAGTGAAAGGTCTAAGCGTTGTTGTTTTCCTCCACAGTTCCAAGCCGAGGTGTCAGTCCTCCATACTATTACAAAATGGCTGTGGGGAGTATGGAACTATGGATGTCCTGATCAAGACCGCCACAGATCCCGTTCCAACAAGTAATTTAATATTGAGTATCTACCAATACCAAGTCACAATCCAATCTTTTCATTTCCCCACCACTAGACAACACAGCAGCACAGTGCTCAAGTACACGAAAGTTAGCTAAATCAATCCAATTTAGGCAAGATAATTACTTCATGCCTTTCAAAACACTTGCAATGCAGATGTTAGAATTGGGTGTTGGACTACGTTCATCCTTAAATCATCCAAAAATGATTTTCAAATATGGCTTGCTTGTTCTGGAATAGTAAATGTCTGCAATTAAAACATTTCAAGACACTCCGTTTTGATAGCGTTTATGTTTGTTTTGGAGCCAGCTTTGCAGTTACTTTGCAAAGGAAACATTGAAACCGTTGATGAGATATTGGACAGAGAAGATTGTTATGGTAGAAAAATTAAGGATAATGTGTCCAGGTTAAATTTGGCCAGCATTCCCCAGTGAAATAAATTATCTACACACCATAAATTGTAGCAGCTGAACAGTAAATATAAATGTCTGCTTTGCTACTGCAAGTTGTGGGTAATCGGACTAGATGGAGTGCAATGGGCTAAAACAATATATAAAATGATGATGAGATTAAAAACCAGACAACAAATGTAGCTGATGTTTAAAACAACATTCACAAAACAAAACCTAAGCACATTTCGATCGATGAGGCCAAAGCTCATGGGAAAAAAGATTATAAGATATTTGTAAATGATATAATTGTAAAATAACTAAATCGTATTTTAAATGCCACGGAACAGAACGGCACACATTTCAATCTATTTGGCCAAACAACATCAGGAAAATGTAGTGTGAGATATAAAAGCCATTTGGAAATGCTTAATATAATATACAAGTTATTTTCAAATAACCAAATATAATTGTTTATTTTTTTTAAGATTTGTCTTTGGCTTTTCTGCCTTTATTGATAGATACAAGTGGAGATTGACAGGAGAGAGAGAGAGAGAGCGAGAGAGACAAGCAGCAAAGGTCGTCATGAACGGTACTCGAACACGCAACACGCTGTCAGGCCAGAGCATATATTGTGGCATGCGCCTGGACCACAAGGACAGCAGGCACCCCCACCAAATCTTATTTAAAATGCTGCAGAAAGATGAGCAAAATGGTCCAATATCCGACGATAACAATTAGGAAATCGATGTAATCAATGTCATTCTCACTGAGAAGTACGCTGCAGCAAACATTCTGACAGCAATCATCCATTCTTGTGCATTTACTTTGGCGAAAGCCGTTTTTTCCCCCCTTCCCTATACATTTACCAGGAAGGCAGTCACCACATTGAATGCTGAAAACAGCAACACTTCCTTAAATTAACTCGGGGAGATATGATGCTTTATGCACTTCAAGAAGTTGAACGTAGAGCTGTGACTGTTGGATTTTAATATCAAAATGATGTCTTCTGTAGGGGAATAAAAGCACATCATGCAATAACATTTTATGATAAATAATAGTTTGAAGGACTAGTATTTAGTAAACAGCTCAGCACCGTTTAATAGTCTGCTAGCCACGCACATCCATAATACCAATCAATTACAAATTTACAATCTGCCTTTGATTATTTGTCAATGGAGGATTTAAGCTTCTGCAACTACCTCAGTGACAACAATTAAGTTAAATTACATAAATCTAAGTTTTGAAATATTTGTGTCATAGTTCACCATTCTGCATGTGCACAAATGTTTTGAGGCGCGCACACACACACACACACACACACACACACACACACACACACACACACACACACACACACACACACACACACACACACACACACACACACACACACACACACACACACACACACACACACACACACACACACACCTCATAGAGCACAGCAGCAGGACGTGTTTGGGACAAAGGCAGGAAGTAATGAGGAAGCCCTTTCTGTCAGCTAAGGCTGCAACAACCATGTAACTGCCAACACGCTTTCCGCAACACCTCCCATTAACAATAATACAAGCATCATATCTCCCTCTCCCACACACACACACACACACACACACACACACACACACACACACACACACACACACACACACACACACACACACACACACACACACACACACACACACACACACACACACACAAAGGCATATACAGTAATGCACTCGCATGCCACACACGCATGTACACAATTAAGCAGAGCTGCAGTTGCAAGAACGGAATCAAAGCATCAACCTCATTCATTAGCACAGCAGTTTCCTCTCAGTGCTAAAAATTTAGGAAACATTCTAAGGAAAGGAGATTAGCAGCACCTGATTCTTTCGGTTTCTTAAATGTGCATTAAAAATACCACACACACACACACACACACACACACACAGTATCCTCAGAAAACCCCCATCCAGTGTCTGTATGGTACGCTATAGGCTGCTCAAATCTCTCCCAGCAGCCAATCCGCTGCCTTCCACTAAACCAGCCAGCGCCTAGCAGCGTCTCTGCGCTCCACTTAGCTTGGTTTGAATGCACACACTGCATGTGTGTACACCTTATACACACGCACACACACACACACTATGCTGCATGTGCATACAGTGTGTGTGTGTGTGTGTGTGTGTGTGTGTGTGTGTGTGTGTGTGTGTGTGTGTGTGTGCAGGGTTCTATGCAGAGCAGGGCGTGGAAGTGACAATCCATTGATAAGCTGTAGGAGAGAAGATTGTTCCAGATCCCCTGGGGGTCCCGTGAGCACCGCCCGCTCCCTGCTGCACACTGGTGAATGAATGGGCCATGCAGAGAGCAGAGCAGAGCAGAGCATGTATGTATGTATGTATCGCACGCACGCGCACACACACACACTTAAGTGGAGCACAGACACAGGTAAGTAGAACACAATAACTTAGGAAAACATACTCGCACACCGACACACACACACCGACACCGGCACACACACACACACACACACACACACACACACACACACACACACACACACACACACACACACACACACACACACACACACACACACACACACACACACACACACACACACACACACACACACACACACACACACACACACACACACACACACACACACACACACACACCTTATTACAGCCCCCGGATAGAGCTTGAAACATACACACATACTGTACATGCTAGGAGTTAAATTGAAGTAATCGATTTATCACCGATTATTTAAAAATATATATCATTATTCATGATTAGAGGACGGTGAATGTAAATGTTTACACCAAACATCACTCTTTTGGCTCTATACAGTTGTACGGCGAAGTATAAAACACGTTTTATAAAACATAAAACGTGTCCATTTGTTGATATAAGTATTAAAGGAATTCATAAGAGTTAGAAATAATCGCTAAGAAAAAGATCAGTTGCAGCCGTAATACAGTATGTGCATCTGTATAAGTTTCCACGCATACGCAGATCACACACACACACACACACACACACACACACACACACACACACACACACACACACACACACACACACACACACACACACACACACACACACACACACACACACACACACACACACACACACACACACACACACACACACACAAATGATAGGTAATTTGGATTATCTGACAAGGATGCAAACTGGCAGGAAGGAAGGCACACGCGAGAGTGTGGTTACCACTCCTCCATTTTTATCTCTCCATCTCTCCCTCTCTCTCTCTCTGTTTGTTTCTTTTCCTCTCTTGCTCCCCGTCTCTCATAAGATATTCATGGTAATTCAAACACAGGCGAGCATCCGCCGCCCGCGCCCGTGTGTGTGTGTGTGTGTGTGTGTGTGTGTGTGTGTGTGTGTGTGTGTGTGTGTGTGTGCAAGGCAAGCCACCAGGGAAATGCTTAAACTATCACAAATGGACAGCATCAAAGAAGTGGCTGCCAGCGCCTATAGTAATGAATGAAAGAAAGATGAGAACATACAGCATGACTCTCTCTTTCTGTGTGTGAGCGACTGCATAGGGATGGATTCACTTGGAGCTAAAAATCAATTGATAATATAAAAGTCGGAATGGCACTTCAAATCTTCGCTGTCGGGTGGAAACCTTGTACGTGCAAAACTATTACTTTTCAGAAATTGGGAAAAGGATTCGGTGTTCCAATGGAGCCAATGTAGTCATTATTTAGTCACAATCTCTTGTAAATACACACAGAGCTAACCTCTTCAGGGCTTGACATTAACCTTCGGACAAGTACATTTCACATTCACTTGTCCGGGGACAAAAGTCACTTGTCCGGAGCACAAGCACACACAAAAACATTTTAAATCAACTAACTGTAAGTTGGTTTTGGTGAATAAATGTTTGAATATTAGATGAATATTATCAGTGTACAAGTTGAACCAATATTGGAAAGGTGATTATTAAGAAAGTCAGACAATAATGCCAGACAATATTGTTGGCTGCTTGGAGCGTCACAGAAAAAGTTAAACCAAGTGTCACTTGTCCGGAAACATCCATTACTTGTCCCAGACAACAGGACAAGCCTTAAAGGGGAATTTCATGCTAGAAGCCTTTCTTACCCTTAGTTGTAGTTGTTAGATCCGCACCAAAGTGGTCCAGGTGTTATTTTGTGCAAAAACGCATAATGTCTATTTCCCCTACCCCACCATAAGCCCTCAATGGGGCGTTGGGTTTTAGTGCTAATTTGCTTTGTCTCGCGATAGACGAGAGATCGTCTCGTCTCGTCTATCGCGATAGTACACGCTTTACGGCTGATTATTTTTTTTCGAGCAATGGAAATAAAACCCAACGCCCCATTGAGGGCTTATGGTGAGGTAGGGGAAATAGCCAAAAATGCGTTTTTGCACAAAACACCTGGACCACTTTGCTGCGGACCTAACAAGTAACAACTACAACAAAAGGTAAGAAAGCCTTCTAGCACGAAACTCTCCTTTAATGTCAAGCCCTGCTCTTTCACTTTTTCTTTTTTAATAGCAGGCCAGAAATAGCAGATCTACAAGCTCACATCATGTTCAGTAGCATCGTGATACAAAGCGCCAGCACTCGCCCAGCAGTCTGCCGTTACCCAGGCGGATGCATGCACGCAACCTCGCCCTTTAGGGCGTCTTACTGGTTTAGTGTACTATGACGGAGTAGGGCATTCATTTTTTAAAGAACAAACAAACATAAAAACGTTGGAACATGGAGATACAAGGCTTCTGCCCGACAGTACCAATGTAATAGTGGTAATAATAAGAATGGTGAAAGGCTTCCACACTCAATGTCTTCACAAACTGAAGTCAGCAAAAGCCTGATTTAAACTTAAAATAGCAGATCTACAAGCTTACACAATGTGTCGCTCCGTCCTACGATGGAGTATATAAATTAGGCATCAAGTGTTGTTTTAAGGCATGGCGACTCCCAGCTTTAGCTTGTAGGAGAGGAAAATGCACTTCCTCGAGTGCTTGAATTGACCCCAACGCTGGTGTGAATTGATGCGTAACAGCTGTCCCCCCAGGGGCCCTCCCACTTCCTGTCCTCGTCTCTCACGTCGGTCCTCAGGTCACGTGCCGCTGTCACACACGCATGTGTATGAATGAACGCGCACGTGCACACACACACACACACACACACACACACACACACACACACACACACACACACACACACACACACACACACACACACACACACACACACACACACACACACACACACACACACACACACACACACACACACACACACACACACACACACACGGGCACACACACACGCGCACACACACGCACACACGGGCACACACGGGCACACACACAGTTAGCCTATATGCCATATATCTCTGCTGTCGGGAAGAAACCACCTCCAAAATTTTCATTTTGATCAGGATCATCAGGAAATTAAAAATATATTGAAATGAAGAAAACCTTATATTTTTTAAAACAATGCAATACTATCCATCAAAGTTGGTGTTGTGACTTTATGTATTGTCAATTACTTTCATGAGAGGGGGAGAGGTGGTGGAGTTAGCTGCTTTAGCAGACAGTTTGAGGGTCCAATAGAATTAAGAGGTTTTGTCCAAAGCACTTTTTAATACTTTTCAGTTCAAAGTTTTTTTTAACCCACACACAGACACAAAGGGTGTTCAATAGCATGCCATGGGTTCATGAAAATAAATCTAAAACCTCACAAATGGAGTTAGGTGGGTTCCTCCCGACAACGTCGATAAGATAGAATTCAAGTGTCTAGCTGGTATTCATTGCAGGCACACAACACTAGCGAGACATGGATACTTCATTTACTACGGGATGTCAGCGGCTCATTCCTTTTTGATTGATTGAATACATTATTTGTCAGAAATGTAAACGGCAAAAGGTACACATTCAGGCTAAAAGGATGACACACAATAGTCCTGGGGACTTGTTTCCATTGTGGTCCTATGTATTCAATTCATCAACATAGCATAAAAATTACAATAATACACATCCGCAATTCTAGATCTCTTATGCTTAATTTAGTGAGAATACGTCAATCCACAAGCACACAACACTAGTATGTGACGCAGTGTTGTGTGTGCAACTGGGCATGTAGATTTAATTTTAGCATGTAGATTTAATTTTAGCTTGTAGATCTGCTATTTTTTGGTACAGTACAAATGGCGTGGTACTGTTTATGCCGGACTCAACTGTATATCAACATCCAGGCAGCTCTGCTGTTCATTCCGGTTATGAAGAAGACAACTAGGATAGCATTTCGAGCCTACAGTACGTCTTCTCTCACAGCAAAAGCATCTGGGTCAAAGTTCAAGTGGCCCAGAAACCAAACCTCGCCATGCAGCCCTGAAAACATGTAACATGGACGTGGATGGAAGGGGATAGGAGGGTGGGCGCGCGTGTGAGAGAGAGAAAGAATGGGAGGGGTAGACATTCTAAGAGCTGACGTCAGGTCTAAGGACTTCACTGGGCAGGCACACACACACACGTGTCTGTGGCCATACACTCGGAGTATAATGGCGATAAAAGAGGTGAACCCCATTAAACAAATGACACGGGCCATCAAATGGTGCAATTATAAAGTTACATCTTCAAATGGCAATCAATAACATTTTGCAAGATTTCTATGTCAGTAGCAGAAATAAAATATTTTGTATTTGTTGCATCATACACACATTTGTTTTTTAAGGCATGCTGCTTTCCATTTTGTTGAACTAACAAACACCAATAATTGAGAGAAAGCATTCTGTCGAGATATAATCCTGCGCGTGTGTGCGTGCGTGCGTGCGTGCGTGCGTGTGTATACACGTGCTCTCCATGTCATTTAGCAGTAAATGGCTAATTACGAACAGCGGCCTGAGGACAACTCTTTCATTTACTTCTCATTACAGACAAATGGAGCGACAGAAAAAGAAAGACTTGAGAGAGAGTATGAGAGAGAGAGTATGAGAGAGAGAGGGGGAGAGAGAGACATTGAGCCTCTTGCAGAAAGCAATATAAGAATATATTTCCTCTTATTCTTGTTCTTATCCATAATTTTTCTTCAGTTAGTTTGTGGAATTCCGCAATGTTTTCTTATTTTTGCTCTACTCTTAACTAGCCTGGGCACCATTTCATTTAGGTATATGATCCTGTCGGGAGCGGATGATAGTCGACAGGCAGGAACAACAGGCGGCAACTTCCTTTTCCCTCAAACCGATTTTTCTCAATAAAAGCTACAGGCTACGAGATCTTTTATTGTTTGAGGGAAAAGGAAGTTGCCGCCTGTTGTTCCTGCCTGTCGCCTATAAAACAATACTACAACATGACGTAACGATATCATCCGCTCCCGACAGGATCATACGGACTTTTGAAACTGAGACCAGGCTTTCCTCCGAGGTGGTGGAAAGCCTGGTGAGGCGAGGTTAACTCTTAACTAGAGCACATTTTGGTGCTGGGGGGGGGGGGGGGGACGACGACTAATTTTCACAGTTTGCAAATTTTGCTTGTCCTACTGTATACCAAATTTAAGAAAGATGAAACGCATGAATATAATCTCATAAAATAAAACTAATGTTTTAGAGTAATTTATTAGATTTATCTGGTGTTTAACATGTTACCTACGCTAACAACAAACACACAGACATGCCCCTCCAATTTAAGATCTAGTGGGATTTATCATAATATACATATTAGACACCTGTGTGAGTGCAGATTTAGGATGTTAACTGTTTGGTGCATCTGGAGCTGACTTGACAGAACAATTAAGAGAAAATATAAGTATTCGAGAGATGACTTCCACACACCCGGTTTAATTTTATAGCAGGTGCGTATAGGTCCTAGCAGAACAGCAAACGTTTTAAAGAAGGAGCCACTTGCTGGTTCAAGAGGTTTATTTTGATAAGAGTCGTAGCAACGTTTTGGCCTTTCGGCCTTCTTCAGGCATCGAGGCATTCATTGCCTGAAGAAGGCCGAAAGGCCGAAACGTTGCTACGACTCTTATCTTATCTTGAACCAGCAAGTGGCGGTGAAGGAGGAGAGACCTTCTCCTCCTTCTTTAAAACGTTTGAGAAAATATAAGTGAAAGACATTTAAGAAAACGTTTGATACACGAGGCCTGCAGTTTTCATTTGGTACGGGTGCTGACCTGTTGCACACACTCAATTGAGCTTCTCTCTCTCTCTCTCTCTCATGTGTTTTTGTGTGTGTACCTGGTTGGAGCTGGGAGACGCACTTGAAATGCTCCGCCATGTTGGTTTTGCTCTGTTTGTTTTGTCCAGCCCCTACTCCACCCCGCTCTCTTTCTCCAAATTCTTCCTTGCACACTCCCTTTCTGGATGAACCTCCCAGAATATCCTCTTTTTCATTCTGTCCACGGACATTTCACTGTGTGTATGTATGCGCCATGGTAAGATAATGCCAATGGTATGAACACTGATTGATTGCAAATGACAACCACTTCTATTATTGTCTATTACTTGAATGGCAATGTATTTCCAACAGTAAGAGTATATGATACTACAACTGTTCAGTGAACGCAGGTAAGTTTGCAATTATTTGCATTTTAAAACTGCAATAAATGTTGAAGTAATTGTTATCTATTACATTCATATCACGCCTATAGGAAATGTCCCTATATATACTATAAGCCAGACCACCTCCAGGCTATACGAGTATCACTGGGCAAGTAGGGAATGCAGCTGTAGAGGGCAGAGTTAAGCAGCGATGAGTCTAATAGAGTCAAAGGAGAAGGTGATTATAATATCCATGCGATCCGATATCCAGGCTCCTCACTCTGTAAAGACATACAGTACAGACTTAACACTGGTGGTTTCAAACCTCAACTGTAAAGGCCAGCACATAGCAGCCCATGGGTTTACATACGCATGCGCATACACACCCCCACACATATAAATGCACATGTACACCCAGTCACACACAACCTCACCTCACAGTGACAAAAGCCACAGGAACAATGGGTTCTCTCCGACAGAACTGGGGACTATAGTGTGTGTGTGTGTGTGTGTGTGTGTGTGTGTGTGTGTGTGTGTGTGTGTGTGTGTGTGTGTGTGTGTGTACATGCTTTTGAAAAACAATGGGAGCCAACAACAGCGCACCCAAGCCAAAGAAAGGTGAACTTTGACCTGAAAAGCTTACTATATCCCTCAGTGTGTGTGTGTGTGTGTTGTGCAAGCGTGGCGTAGCTGGCTGGTGTCTGTGAGGCTGAACAAGCCTCTCTCTCTACAGAGGACAGAGTGTGCCATGCCGCAGCAGCAGCAGCAGATAGAGCCTTATCCAAACAGCAGATCTACGGTTTGCTGCCTCTCACTCTGGCTCTTTCTTCCTCATCTTTGAATGCAAACCTTGCACTTCCATACCATCTCTCTCCATTTCTATTATCATCTTTAAAAAAAAAGAGATTATATATATATATATATATATATATATATATATATATATATATATATATATATATGCGCGTGTGTGCGTGTGTGCGTGAGAGAGAGGATAGTACACATATGCATGCCAACCTATCCGGTCTCTCAAATTAGCAGCAGGTATCAGTGGTGTACACACACTGCATGTGCCCACCCGAGCTCCGACCTGGCAACTGTTGCTAGGGATGTACAGCGCTGTAGAGGTGGCCTTCATTCCTGTTCTCCAATAGAAAAGGAAAGTAGCTCTCGTGCTCAACCCCAGAGCCCCCTCCTCTCTCGCCTGCAACCCAACCTGAGAGATTAACTCCCAACTTCATTGCTAGACGGTAAAATCAAAGTGAAATTAACACGATTTAGCACACCATGGTTAAGCCTGGATGTTTTTATTAATGTCAGGTTTTCTGCTTTATTTGGGGGCAACACGGTGTAGTGGAGAGTAAAGAAGAAAAGACAACCTTGAAAGAAGGGATGACAAAGGCCGTGAGAGGAATTCAAACCTAAACAGGTGTTGTGGCTACAATGTAGCCGAGAGGCAGAGTATGTCATACTCTGCCTCTCGGCATGCCAGGACGCCGCCTTATTCTACATACTCTGCCTCTCGGCATGCCAGGAGGACGCCTTATTCGCATGATGCCATTTGTCAAACCTAATGTGATACTAATTTGACAACAATACCTGTGACGCAAAATGAGTTTGAAACCACTGCTCTAACCCTCATGTCACCCATTGCTTTCAAGTTACCTCATCTTTGGAGAATATATTACCATTAGAGCAGCTCAAAACTAGGAAAAAAAGAGTGTCATGGTTGCACTTTGAATAAATACAAAACAAAAACAATAATTAGAGGATCCATGCAAAATGCATGACAGTAATTATGAACTTCTCCTGCGACAAAATCACTGATTGACAGCTGCTCTTTCAGACTGATGACAATTCATTGATTATCCGATCAAAAACATTATTTTATCGGAAGCAAATAAGTTATCAGAAATTGTTTCATTAGGTTTACAACTGGGATGGATAGCTTCTCAGAAGTTCTAACATGGGTAAAGCTCTACAAGGCAACCATCACCACCACTCAATCACATTGTCCAATTAAGCCAGAGAGCAGCAACATTCAATCAGGCAACAAAACCAAAGTGCCTTGTGACAGCTTGTGAAAGCTGGAAGATTGCTGCCTGAGAGCACTTACTTATACTTAAGTGTATCTGTATTTCTATTCTTCTGTATCTTCATTGGGTTCTTGACTAGGGCTGAAACTATTAATTATCTTCTTAGCGATTATTACTATCAATTAGTAATCCAATAGTGCATTGTTTTTTATAACTTCTAGAACTACTTCAAACAAATGTATATATGTATTTATTTTATAATAGACTAAGACGAAGACCCATTTGATACTTTTTTGAAAATCGATAAAATTATGAATTACTAATTATTGATCAAATTGTGTTTTGTAATCAATGAACTGTTGCAATGCGGTCCCTCATCCTTGACTCTTAAATGCACTGTTCCTCTCCTGTGTTTTTTTTCTCGCTACTGTTGCTGCTGTGACACCTGAATTTCCCTCTGGGGAACAATAACAGTTTATCTTATCTTTCTTGACAGAACCTGCAAACGCACTGACCTACGGGTCCAACGCAGCATGAGCACCACTACCGCTCTACATGAATACACCACAAATAGGCACAGCCACGCGCATGGCAGACATAGCAGTGGCCAATGAATGTCAGTCCTCATACATGTCTCTCTTCTAGGCCATACATGGGCAACTGGCGCCCGGGGGCCACATGTGGCCCGCAGTGGACCTTCACTTAATGCAGCGCCCACAGGTTAATGTTCTAATACTGATATATTATTGAATTCAGCTGTTACAATTCAAAACATGCAAACATGACCCATGCAAACATTTTAATGCTAGTCATTAAGCTACTAATATAGTCTTTTTTATGTCCAATGTTTTTGCATTTAAGTTCATAACGTTAACATAAGTATAACGATAAAAATTTAACTTTTCAGGACTCCAAATCAAAAATAGCAAAAAATATTCAGGATTTCAATTCAAATATGCGACGCGTTTTGAGCTTGTAGATCGGCTATTTTGGCTACAACAGTATATGCAATGTGGCCCTCTGGAGTGACTGTATAGTGGCCCTCTCCATCATCAAAGTTGCCCGCCCCTGTTCTAGGCTACTTTGATTGCACCCTACACTGTAAAATACTAGACTAGTGCAATGTCAATATCACAGTGCAACGCAGAAGAGCGTTATGGTCCTGGTGGCTACTGATGTGTGCAGATGTGATGTTATGGTCCTGGTGGCTACTGATGTGAAAAATAGCAATGGAAAGTTGAGGCACGGCTCCACTCCGCAGCACTTCTAAAATGTAAAATAGGATGCCATTTGTTCATTCGGTCATTCAACTTTCAGAATGCACGTGTACACACATGCGCACGCACGCACGCACGCACACACACACACACACACGCACACACACACACAGAGTGGTTTTCCTGCAAGTTAGGGGCACATGTAGGATCAGAGGAACCCAGGCTCTTACCTCAGGCAACTGGAACCCTGTTAAAAACAACAAAAACAACCCCACAGTTTCCACTCACGTATAAACTTTAATGCCCCATCTAATGCTCCTCCACCCTGATCTTGTGTATGTGCGAGTGTATGTGTGTGTGTGTGTGTGTGTGTGTGTGTGTGTGTGTGTGTGTGTGTGTGTGAGTGTGCGTGTGCGTGCGCGTGTGTGAGAGTGTCTCTGCATGTGTTTGTAAACTACAAGTTTTCATTCACTAAAGTTCTGATTAAAGATCCTATAGTTTCCCCCAGTCAACCACGCAACACGTGTTAGTATAAGCAGTAGAAGGAAATCAAGATTTTCACTTTTCCTGCGGTTCACATCACATCTAGGATAACCTACGGTATGAGAGCACGTCACACTGTGGATTGTAGGAGGCGCCCAGAGAAATGTTACCACTCAACAGGTGTACACAGATTTATTGTCCACATTTGGAGTTACATCATGGCAAGGTAACTACACAAGAGAAAGAAATAGAGTCCGCAACACTGGTAAGGAATAACTCAGCTCCACTGGTTTATTAATTCAACGTTTCGATCACTGGGATCTTCTTCAGGAATCATCACAACCCAAACCTCTACCAAAGTGGTCTTGCACTTTAAGTGTTTGCAATAGTAGAGTTTGGCTGGAGCTGGAGTAAACCGGGAAGTAATGGCAGAGAGAGAGAGAGAGAGAGAGAGAGAGAGAGAGAGAGAGAGAGAGAGAGAGAGAGAGAGAGAGAGAGAGAGAGAGAGAGACAGAGTGAGACAGAGAGAGAAAGAGCAGCATAGGGAAATCATCTGTGTCATTTTAGATTTTAGCTATATATAGCAACATGTGTTTTTCAGTAAACTTAGGTTTTATAGAACAGTGGTTCTCAAAAAATAGCAGATATACTGTACAGGCTCACAGCACGTCATCTTTGAAAAATCTGTTGAAAAGTGTTGAATAATGTGTTGAATTTGTATTTTCTAATCTTTTCATCTGGGGGGGTCCATGGCACAAAACAATTTCAGGTGGGGGGGGCGGGGGGGCAGCCAAATACACATCGTTTTAGGTGTTTTGACCTGAGATCAGATTCTAAAAATGTCTTCTACATCCTGACAGTTTTCTGAAAAAGCTATGTTTCTATGTCAGTGGTTCTTCGATTTTTCAAAAATAGCAGATCTACAAGCTCATAGCGCGCCACCGAGTGGCGCGCTATGAGCTTGTAGATCTGCTATTTTTCAATAGCTAAAGCATAACATAATGCTAACACCAAAAGGGGTTCCCGCCCAGAATGGGTTCAACAAGTTTGTACTCTGTACAGAAGTTACGGAACTGGAGCTCTCACCTCTACTGAGGACGCTAAGTGCACATATCAAACACACAAATACATTTTCAGTAAGTGCAATTGACACACACACACACACACACACACACACACACACACACACACACACACACACACACACACACACACACACACACACACACACACACACACACACACACACACACACACACACACACACACACACACACACACACACACACACACACACGGCAGGGAGAGTGAAGCATTCATTGCATCATGTTCTAGAAATGGCTCCTGCTCGGACACACAGCACTTGACTAATCTAGTGCCTATCACATGACATGGGATCACAGCATCATACCTGCTCCCCTGGCCTTTCCCAAGAAAAGGGACAGACAAACACACATTCACTCCGTTCCCTGGAACAGAGTTCGGCTCAAGATATGGCTCAGGTCCTCAAAGAGTTTTTGTCATTCTTTTGTCCATATAGTCAGTGGCGTGCACAGACATTTAGAGGGGCAGGTGCTCAAGTGGAAAATAGGGCACCTTGTGCAGCGCGTGGAACCGGCCCGGTTGCCTTAATAGTGTGAGATTTATAGATTTCGGGGCCTAAATAACATATTAGAAGCTTTTTTATCAAGAATTGATCAATGTCACCATGGTGCACAAACTGCACATACTGTACAGTGTACACTGTAAAAAAGAAAAAAGAAAAAAACTTTTTCAAAATGGCACTTTTTTCCACAGGGAAAAGAGCTCTAGCACCCCCTAGTGTCTATCTGTGCACGCCACTGCATATCGTGTACCACAACACTAGATTTGTTTTCTTAAGTCTAGGGTTGTGGGTTATAAAACACAAATCAAATATGAGGACAAAACAACAATCACAGATGAGTGTGTAAAAAAAAACAATGTAAAAACTAAATAAATTGGTCTTTATCAACAGCTGAGCTCTGTAATTAAAAACACTGAACTTTGTGCAAAGGATTGCCAGATTCCAGGACAGAGAGACAGAGAGACATTTCCTATGTTGCACTTTCCCGACAGTGAGGCCTGGCAGAAAATCGAGGAGCCAACATAATATGTGGGCTGTAGCAGTCAATGTTCGAGTATAAACATGGCCGAGGTCATTACGCTTTGAACGCTAGCCTCTCCGTCAGACACACAGACAGAGAAAAAACAACACAGGCTATAATCGCTTTCAAAAAATAATAACCATTCTCTCTGTGTCTTACAATAGAAGCTATTTTGTGTGTTTACGGTAGGAGAGGAAAGACTGACCGACTGACTTGGTGACTGAATGACTGACTGACCCACTGGCTGGCAACAGCACTAAACCAACCCACAGTTCTTTTTTTAAGCCAGGGATATAAAACGATGATTTATAACAAACAAAGCGCGCTGCTATAAATCACATTCATCTGTCTCTTGCTCTCTCCCTCAAAACAATCTCCATGGTTCGCTCACTCCCTCTGTTCTCTCTTCTTTAAGCCCGCTTTATACTTTGTTGCACGACGGCGTTGCATGCGCAAAGTAACCGAGCTGGTTAACCGATCTGCGCAACGCCATCGTGCGATGGAGCATAACTAAGCATCATTCCCATTTTTACCCTATATCAGCCTGACAATAGAGGACCTCTGTCTGCTGTTTTACAATGCAGATTTCTCCCTACTCCCTAATCACTTACCCACAATGCTCATGCTGTCAGTGGATACTAATGGTGGGCGGGGCATGAATGTCCACTACCCCCTCAGCATCCCTCGCATCATAGAAATCATTAGAAAGGCCATTTGGAGCTAAAACATCAGTCGTTCCAATTGATTTCCTGGTTCAGAAATCTCCGGTGCATATTTCTATTATGTGTCTCAAAGGGCCACTTAGCAACACGAGAGTGTGATGGATTCAGGAAAAGTGCTATGCTATCACCTCCGTATGTGGAAGGATTGACATTTCTACCGGCTTTCAATATAGGCAGAGCTTCTCTATAATTATGAGATTCTGTTCTTAATTTGCTCCACATTATGGTAGTTACACGAGTAGTTTAAATGAGAAAAATGATGGTATTTATGAAGGAAAATGGCACATACATTGTGTACGTTCAAATGTATACAATGTATGCACATGGTACGATTTCCTATTTTCTCTCACAGACACACTTAAACCCACACATATACAGACACACACTTACTTCTCTGGCAGTGATTCTGCGTCCAGCAGCGCCCGCGGAAGTGTCCATTGAGGATGTTCTGTTGGCACGTCGTCTGTCCCTGGGCGGTGCCGGGACACACGTCGCCGCACTCTCTGTCATTCTTGTTGGCCACAATGTAGTTGTCCTCCACCGTGTCCAGGATCTTGGACCAGTCCAGCGTGGAGAGGTAGCAGAGGTCGGGGTTCTTCTCGATCCGCACGGCGCCACGCGTGATGTTCATGAGGTTGTACAGGCCCAGCTCCTTCAGCTGCAGCATCTCGAACAGCACCAGCGCGTAGTTGAAGAACAGGTTGTTGCCGCGGATCACCGTCAGGTTGGGGAAGAGCTCGGTGAGGCTCTCCAGGCCGTAGACACGGAACAGCAGCAGGTAGTCGGTCACGACCCGCAGCTTGGGGTAGCTGAGGCCGCGGAAGTCCTCAGGCTTGGTCTTGAACATGAGCAGGATCTTCAGGTGGCCCTCGATGATGGTGCAGTTCTCCAGTTGGTTGAGGTTGGTCACGTTGTTCCGGATGTCCTTACTTGGGCAGACTGGTAGTAGGAGAGAGGGAAGAACACAAACAAACAAGAGAGAGAGAGAGAGAGAGAGAGAGAGAGAGAGGTATAATTAAGTATAGCAGTTGGAGGTCTTTGGTGCGTTACTGTATACACTTACTGTATATAAATATATTCAGCAGTGACCTTCTGATTACCAGATGGCCTCTCTACCTACTAAGCTACGGCCGCCCCTTAAAAGTCTCCAACATCATCAACACAAACCATGTATGCTGTTGTGTTAAGTGTTAAGTATGATTTATAGTTTGAGCACAATACAACAACCAGAACAGATCTGTGTGACTAGTCTCGCGTAGCCAGACAACTATTCCACAATCTCCGAATGCTATTTAGAGTCTGGAACTACACCTCCCGAAATCCGAGTAAAATATCGTTACATTTCATTTTTTACTATCCATTTCTGCTAAGCAACAAGTTATATGTGCTTAGATGATTTCAATGTATATTAGGATAAATATGCGCGACTGTAAAGACGAATCTGAGCTTGCTCATGATCAGAGCTTCTGTGCTCCAGAATGTATGACCTGAAACATTTGAATATTGTGGGAGGCAACAGTTTGGCCACGCGAGACTACTGTGTGACTACAGCAACAAGGCGTTGCAGTTAACGTGAATGTGGCCTAGTAGCAGGCAAAGAGTCACTTTGCTACTGTACTAAAACAACCGGATATTGACATCAATGGGTCCTTCTCTTTCCCATCTCAGTGCAGTCATGAATCCACTGGTGATTTGCATTAAGTAGAGCAGATCCATTCACAAATGCAGCCTCCCTCGCAGCACCCTTGACAATCTGACTTGCCTCAAGCTAGCACTTTCTCTGTCTATGTCTCTCTCTCCCTCTCCCTCTCCCTTCATAGGCTTCAATGGCATTTCCCCAGAGAGGAAATTATTGTATGGCACTGTCTCATCTGAATGAAAGACAGGAAATGGTTGAAATAAAAGCCTGCAAGCAAACTGTTTCTCTCTGCTCATTCATAATCGGGCTGCACGCTTGCACACATGACACATGACCCCCCCCTTCCTCCTCCTCCCCACACACACCCACACCAGAAGCAGAGAATTCATTAGAGGGCAGCTAACTTACAGTAAGAGATGTGCAGCAGAGAGAGAAGAGACATGCTGCTACTGTGGCAGGGCACTAATAACAATACGATACAGTTCTCTGCTCTATCGGGTATCAAGGGGTGGGTGAAGGAACAGTGCTCTGTACACTGCACATGCAAGTCAATATGTCAACCCATCATCACTGGAGAATGAAGCAGGATCCAGAGATTAATGACCCAGCTTTGTAATTTATTCCGTTGTCAAGTCAATGGAGAGAGCTAAACCAAATGGATCACTTTTCGTCAAATCCAATATGGGGAGTGAGATTATGCAACAGCTCTATGATTAGCATTTCTACTTTCATAAATAGCTGTATATTTCAATAGTAATTGATGCTATAAACTATAAAGTGTTTGTCCAGGCAGAAGGGGGCTCGAAGGCCGGGATACCAAAAATGTCTTCTAAGTCTAGTCAACAAGGCCTGCAGTAGGCTATGCACGGGACAAATGTGCATGACATTATTTCAATAAACTAGAAATACGAGCCATTACGAGCAGTATCCAACTCTTATCAACTTTAACGACAGTCCGACAGGAGTTTTCATGTAATGCACGGTAAGACTACAATGATTAGTATTATTGCCACCACCTGGGTGGTGGCAATAATCGTGTAACTTTCCCGTGTATGTGTTCAACAACACAGCCATGCAAAATAACACAGCTATGAGGTGACGAAAGCTTGCCCACCGTAGCAACAGTTGCTAAACCATTTGGATTGGCATTGGGCAATCGCTGTTGGGGTGGGGTTTAGCGAATGGTCAATTGGAACTGGATGTCTAAAAAAATTAAGCTGATAAATGGGTTCTCTCTCTCCTGATTGGATGAATTTGGTGGCCCACCTCAAAATGTATATTTTAATTATTTTTAACTAAAGAACTGGAGAGACTGTTACGGAACAGATGCTCTCAATAGCAGTGATTACTGTCAGTATAAATATAGAGCTTTAACTTTCTGTTTTAACCATAAAATATCGCTTACATAATACCCACTACCTTTAAGAAGAGAGATCGATAGAGGATAGAGGATCGAAGAGAGAATGGTAACGGTTCAATGTGAATTTTTGTGAAAAAGTAAAATGGTGAAATAATGTTGAGTATAGTCTGGCAGCCGACAGGCTTCTTTTGTTTAAAGTGGGAAATTTGGTAGTCTTTTTTATTGGCCTAGAATATTGTCTACATACATTCATGAATCCACTTGCTGACCGGCTGTCGGTATTGAGCAATTGTTATAGGGGTTTCTTGTGACCCTACCATTAACATCCTGTGGCAGGCAAAATTGTCAAAAATGTACTTTCCTTATGCTTTAAGTAGCATGTGACATGTCAAACTAGGGGGTTTTCATGATTCTGAATCCATTCCAAGCATTAGTTTTGCACAAAAAACACTCCATGGGCTAAAAAAAGGCATAGACGTCATGACAAATGTGATTAGGTCGGCACATTTTGGACAAGTGGCTAAGTGACAAAATACACAAGGAGTGTATTTTGTGCAAAACTAATGCTTGGAATGGATTCAGAATCATGGAAACCCTCTAGTTTGACATGTCACAATTCTTCACATGCTACTTAAAGCACAAGGAAAGTTGACATTTTTGCTTGCCATAGAATGTTAATGGTAGGGACACAAGAAACCCCTATAAAAAAAAGTAGTCGGCAAGTGGATTAATTTCTTTTTTTTTTTAAACATTTTATCCCACGATTTTGTAACCCAGTTTTTTCACCCAGTGCCAATTATCTAATGTAATCCTGGGCGCTACACTTCCTCTGCCAACCTGGGGGGGCAGCGGACTGACCTCATGTCTCCTTCTATGCATGAGGAGTCCAAACTGCTTCTTTTCACCTGACAGGGGGGAATTTCCCTGGCCGGACGTAGCGCATGGAAGGAACACGTTATTCTGACCAGTTCCTTTCCCCTCCATCAGGCGCCCCGGCTGGCCAGGGGGAGGTAGTTTTAGAGACCAGGATTACTGCATGTTTTTGTGAGGGTACCTACCCTAGGAGACACGGGGAGAACATGCAAACTCCACACAGAAAGGCCCTTTCGCCAACCCCAACTCGGGTATGGGCACTGATGACGTGGAGGAGGGAACACGCCCCACAGCTCCCACAGCGTCCCCAGCGGGAATCGAACCCAGGACCTTCTAGCTGTGAGGCGACAGCACTACCGACTGTGCCACCGTGCCCTCAGCAAGTGGATTCATGAATGTATGTATATAGACAATATTTTGGCGCGGGCGTTTAGCTCAACCGCCTGGGCACCTAGGCTGCTGAGCCAGCCTGACGGCATGCCTCGGGTTCGACTCCCGATCCCGACGGCCTTTGCTGCCTGTCTTTCCCCCCCATCTCTCTCCCCATTTCCTGTCAGACTACTTTCATCCTATCAATAAAGGCAGAAAAAGCCCCAAAAAATAACTTTTTATAGAATATTTTAGGCCAATAAAAAAATACTATATACCAAATTCCCCACCCGTCCACCTCGGCTGCCGGACTAGTAGCAGGAGGAGGCAGAACAGTAAATGGTGGGTCAGAGCCAGCCTTGCTGATGCTAGACAGCGGAATTCTACTGGTCTACATTTAATCTTCTGATTCCATTCAAGGGACAAACAGTGACACACATAGAAATACACACAATCCCACCAAGTAGGCTTATGTGTGTACACCTTTACAAAACTAACTCAAAACAAAGTTGTGACTTCCCATAAATCAGTTGATGACCCTTATCATCCTGTAGGCGTTAGCTATCCATTAACTTATCATTGTGTTAATGGTTAACAAACCAAACATGTCAACAATCCATCCAGGTACAAATGCTGACCAACAGCACATCAATGAAAGAGACCGAGTCTCATTTGAATGGCTAAGAGCCAGCGACGTCTGTGGTAGCTTGACTGAAAAATAAGCCTGCGTTGTTTACCAACAGGATAAGACTGTTCAATCAGCCTGGCTGGTGCTATTCAAAGGTCTACTCTATTCTATGTCAAGATTGTGTGCAACCAATGTTATACTGTTACAATGGTTTCACAGCAGGTGCCAGACGCCAGTGGGAAGCAATAATAGAGCATAACAGTAGCATTACTCACATTTTAAAGGAGGAAAACACTTCTGGAGCTCAAGTACATATTTCGCATTTTGTTTAAAGGCTTGGCCGCTGTAAATTTGACGGTGTAAAACGTATAGCCCTGGTTTAACTAATAACCTAAGCCTACATTAGAAAATGTCCTTAACACTACTGATGCCCAGGACGTCCACAGTCCACACACGTCTTGTAAAGAAACGCAGCGTGCTAAGGACATGTGGGCACGTCTTAACCCCATTATGGCCACCCTAATTAATTTATCGAAATAAAACAGGCACGCTCAAATATTTTTTTTGGAAGCGGCCGTTGCTAGGCTGCGCCCAACCTCAGCCCCGCCCCAACCTGTTTGTGGGGCGCGTGCACCCATTACTTCCTTGTTTACTGCCTGACAAAAACCCCTAGTTTCTCGGAATCAACACTGCTTCCGCGCAGATTGATCATAACGCTGATGTTCTGTTCTAATTTCTGACTTCATGATGCATCTCGGTTACAATATTAACACTTCTAATCTAAAGAGAGATCAGACTTTCACCGTTTTTTGGGGCGAGAGGGAAGGCGTTTTTAGAATAAAATATCCCTCATCTGCTTGGCACTCTAGCCAAAAAGATTCCCCGAAGCCAGAAGTGTTTAAGTAATCGTATTCACAGAGGCTTGTAGCACACCTTACGTAAGGGTGAAGAAACAATGTGCTTTACCTACGTAGGTAAATGGGTTAATATAAGATTGGTCTCATTTGACATGATGACACAATTACCAACAATGGAATGAAATAGAACAAGTGAGATTTAAATCCTGGCTATTGATTGTACTTGGTGCGACTGTGCGAGGCCAAGTATGATCCTCGCTGTTCGTTTGTTCAGCTTTAAAATGGACAGCGCAGTGTGTGTTTGAGTAGATGAAATCATGTATATTTGATTTAAGCGTTTAACACAACATTTAGCTTCGCTTACCATTCAAAGTGTCAACAAAATCTACCTCTAATAGAACTCCATATATATTGTCACTTGTCAACTACAGTCTTGCCACTCTGGAGATATTTGTTAATGTACACGTACTACAAAGACTAAAACTTTACGACATCATAACAATAACATATGCGTTTTGTCTTCACGTTGAAATGAGCCAGACAGACGAGTTTAGAATGGATTTACGATGCGTTGAGTCTGCATACTGGTGGGTGGTCATGGCAGAGCACCGCTCCGACGTCTGATGGGTCTCTGTGGAAATGACATCAGGCTTCTTTGGTTCATAACAGCACATGGCTGGGTAAGGTCACGCCAAGAACCTAACACTGATCATATTAGGGGGTTCACTATTAAATCCAGTCATGTTACTCGGTTGTGAACCTCAAGCTCACGTCGCTGCCAACAACAATAATTCCTTCTGTACGAGTCAAAACATTGAAATGCAGTTAAGGAAGCTATAAACCTGAATTCCATGTGGTGCCTCAAGGGGTTAAGTGAAGGCCGACCTTTGCACTGTTCTGGGGGTCAGTGTTCCCTCTTCAGGTGCTGACCTCTGCTAAAGAGGGAAACTGAAATATGGCCAAAGATCAACGTGGACCTCCAGGTCACGCGGCAGTGAGACCCAACGGTGTTGTTGGGACCTCCAGAATGCACCGATATGCGCGCACACACACACACACACACACACACACACACACACACACACACACACACACACACACACACACACACACACACACACACACACACACACACACACACACACACACACACACACACACACACACACACACACACACACACACACACACACACACACACACACACACACACACACACACACCTTGGTGGTGGGACCTCTGGGGCTGTGTTGTTCTCACACATAGTCAGCGGAGTATATTTCCTCTTGGCTTCAGAGCCAATCAATTATCTCAGACAGTCCCGAGGATAGGAGGGAGGAAGAGGAAAGGGAAAGGAAGTGACCAATCCCTGACTTTACGCTCATGAATGAATGACGAGTTTCTGTCCAAGGAGGCCATACTTCATCCAGTCTGCTTGTTTATGAACCACGCAGAACATGCAGTACCAGTACCTCCTCATGCACATGTGTGAACATGGGGCACACACGCTCCCAACACAGACTCATATTCACACAGCAACAGATATGCACGCACAGACACACACACACACACAGTTGTTTGCGCCGTCCTTGAACGTCATCACTAGACACTGCAGAGATGGAAGAGTAACACTTCTTTGTCCTTTTTGCTTCTACATTTTGACAAAAAACAAAACCACTGACTGCAGTAAATCAAGTGGGCTTCTGTTTCTCTCTCGCTCACACACAAACAGGCTATTCAGCTGAGCACAAGCCGGTATGCAGCCAGCCTTGCCACGCCAGCCAAAACCAACTTGTAAAAGGACAATGAATCCAATTTCATCTGTTATTCGGCTCATCAGATAAAGCTGCATAAACAAGCCTACAACAAAATACTTTGTGTCTCCTGGGTATCCTGTAAACATAGGAAATGGTTCACGTGTTCTCTTTAATGTTCAGAATCTCTCTCACACACACACACACACACACACACACACACACACACACACACACACACACACACACACACACACACACACACACACACACACACACACACACACACACACACACACACACACACACACACACACACACACACACACACACACACACACACACACACACACACACACACACACACACACACACACACACACACACACACACACACACACACACACACACACACCTCCGAACCCTAATAAATTATCTTGGGGTCAGCCCTACCAGCGGCACAATCAAATCAAACAATGTATCATACAATTTCTATAAAACAGCACCTCTTTCTCACTCACACACACTTTAAAATGGAACAAACACACAAAGCAATAACTCCTCATCCCACAGCTCAAACCGGACACCTATTGTGCAACAAGACAGACAACGTAACATCTCCTTACGCAACACTAAAAAAGGACCAGGGGGCAAACCCCCACCCCACAGTGATTTTCAAAAGTCACAGAGAGGGTGGAGAGATAACCTGTTCACCAAAACAAAACAAAAGCGATAAAAGAAACGCATTACAGTAAATGGTGAGACTATATCTCCTTTCATTGTGAGATAACACAGAAAACACACGTTTACGGTGAGCCATGACGAAGGAGCGGCCGTGACACTTGAACGTGCTGGCGTTGCTGTGAGTGTGAGGGGTGGACATCTAGTGCTGCTGGGAGCTTTCGCCACAAAATGGAATCTTGTTTTGGGTTGACAGGAAGGAAGGAGCGAGGTAGGGAAAGGGGGAGGTGGTGAGGAGAGGGTCCATGGGGGGCAGATGGGGAAGAGGGAGGGAAGGAAAAGGAGAAACGGGGCTGGATGAGAGGAAGGGGGTGGGGATAGAATGCTATGCAGAGGGGGGGTTGGCTCAGAGGCCCACTGACTGTATCTTTAAAACAATGAGACCTTTCCTCCCTCCCCCTCTCCCCAGGTTTAGGAGCAGGGAGAGACGGTGAGGCGAAAGAGGGCGGCGAGGAGGAGAGAGTTAACAGGAGGGGGGGGGGGGGGGGAGTTGGAAGAGGGGGAAGGAAGAGGCAATTCTGAAGGGGGGGGGGGGGGGGGGACTGGAAATGGGGGCTTTGTAACTTGAGCCCGACCCGCCAGCCAGCCAGGATGACGTAAGGGGCCTCCAGGACGGTTGGTGATCACATGCATGAATGGAAGGCCCCTATGGTTACATGACAGGCCACATACACACAACTTCACACAGGAGGGAGGGGGGGCAAGGTTAGCTTCTAGGCCAGATAACAGAATTGAACAAGCCAAGGTGTGGAGGCTGAACAGACTAAACCAGGGGGGTCTTCAACGTTTTTCCAAGGACCCCTTAGCTGAGACAGAAATGAAGCAGCGACCACCCCCCCCCCCCACACACACACACACACACACACTAAATATTAGATTCATGTTAAAAGTGTCTTTTCAGACATTTAACCACTTAAACCCCCAATACTTTGTAAACTTGACCTTTGGCTCGGTACTTGGACTGCTCTTTTTTCCCTGTACACCAAACCACATTCACGTTGTGAGCTTGTAGATCCGCTATTTTTGGCTAATGTTCCCACTTCCCACCAGAATAGGGATGTGAGGGTTCAAGTGGTTAATGTAAAAAATAAATCTTTGAGGACCCCCTAGGGGTTCCGGACCCCCTGAAGACCCCTGGACTAAACACATGTGGTCGTGTCCAAACAGACATGACAGAAAGCAAAAAGACATAATCAAGAAGTGAATTTTCTCTAAACATGTCATTTGTTATAAAATTCATCATATTCATTCAATAACTACAATTGAGAAATTGGAAATTAACTGTATCTAAATATAGATTTCCAAAGATGACCGGTAACTTCAATCTGTGTTTATGAGTCTCATGTCTGACACAAAAAAAGAACAGGAGACTGAAGACCATAAGGGGATGAGGGGCATGCTTTTTATTTCGGTGGGGTGGGGGGGGGAATGAGCAATGACCGTGCCAGACCCAACCCCACCCCACCCACTGAGGACCACCCATATGCAGACAGCTTGGTGCTCTCACTGGCTGTCCGAGAACTCTTAATTACAATAACAACCCAATCAGTCGCTAATGAGGCCGCGGAGGAGGCTGGGGGAGAGAGAGAGGGCTGTATAGGGGAGGCCAGAGAATGGACTAAACAAGAGTGGAATGTACTGTACGGCAATGTGGATCTCTGTAGAAGCACCCGGGCCCGGCCAGCACCCGCCTTTCATGTCTGTTTGACACTTAATTTGGCAGCAGGAATGAGAAGATGGGAAGCGGGGGGCTGAAGGAGGTGGCATGGCATGGCAGGGTGTTTGAGAACACACGTAGCCAAGAAGAAACGGCCAGAGCTCAGGAGGAAGAGACAGACAAGAGGCCCATAGACACAGAATAATACGATTCTTGCACGCAGATGGAACCTTTTGTGAGCAAAACACTGAAGATAGCCAATGACAGGTTAACACCTTGCTTGCCCGGACCTATTTAATCCATTTAATCCATGTGCCCATCATTTATAGCGCCCGGACCACTTTTACCGGCGCACCGGAAGTTGTTGTGCATGTCTGTGTAGCAGCTAACAATAGCCACACCACTCTAGAGTCGATCGACAACAACGGGAGGTAACTAGCGACTGGACCGCGGAAGGCCGTCAAACACAGGATCTTAGAATTAGACGGGATGATTTAGAATTAGACGGGATGATTTAGATCGGGAGTTATGAACGTTTTAAGATTTTCGTTTTCGTCAGCTAAACAGGCAGGGAACATTTTCGATGACGTGTCACTGTTTGACACGTCATCGGATTGGGCAACAAGCGCTCCTAGGCTGTGGAGCGATGCGATCGGTTTTGATATCATTAATCTCCGTCCTATTTATCAATCTCCGGCTTGGGCACTTGACCATGACCTTGAACTTGAACACTGAACGAGAGGGAGAATATACGGCAAAGTGTTCTCATGCAGTATTAGTAGGGGTGGGCAATATGGTGATAAATATCGCAGAGATGATACAATGTCTCCACGATATGCCTTTTCAGAGAGATCGTATATATACCAGGGATGTCGAACTCACTTTGGGGTGGGGGGCGCATTGGACGAAATGTGACTTCATGAGGGCCGGAGCAGTCGCGGACTGCAAGCATGCTCACGCATGTTTACGTACACAGCTGTCACTTGGCTTTGTTTTTCGTCCTGTTGTCCCAGTCACTGCTATAGCTACACTACATCACACAAATTATATAAGAATAGCTACTTACATTATTGACTTTCATTATTGGTATTATACCTGTAGCCTAGAAGACATTTGCTATGATAGATGCTATTTTTATATATGGAGCGCCAATAAACCATTTGAAAATAAAATATTTAAATTTCAAATACTGTCTCAGCAGAAATGTGTAAATGGCTACACAACCCTTGGTTTTATGCAGGCTGCTTTATTTTATATACTGTGATACAGTGAATGCACATTCTATGATTTGCAGTTCTCCACCTTCATTTATACTTCTGTAGAATGAACATTTTGGTCTGTTACTTTTCCTTAACTTTTTGTTACCTTGTACTTTGTAGGTGGTTGTACTGTTAAGTAACCATAAAAACCAACATAAAAATCGTGATAATATTGTGGATCGTGATATTATATTTTTCCATATCGCCCACCCCCCTTGTTTCCACTTCAAATCGACAAATAAACGGGGTCATAGCAGTAAACCGGTGACCTCTCAGACCATGATTCCGTCAAGGCCCACAGCTGCAGCCTCCAACGTAATGTAGCTACAATTTCAGAACGGATCCCTCTCTTATTTTTAGAGTTGCGTTCCCTGCTGAGAATTTAATACGCGTCCACCAATGCTAGCCGTGCGGACGGCGGGACGATGCTGGTTGGCAGCAGGGAAAGTGGAGCACAGTGGTGGTTTTGGAAGGCGAGCGGCTGGAGCCCACTCCGGCCCCACATGGATGTGTGACAGACCAGAGAACAGCTGCCTCTGCCTCTCGGTGCAACCAACCGAACCTCTCGCTGCAGCGGAACAGAGCCACAAGTTAGCTTAGCATGAAACCAGACCTGGCCAGCATGAAACCAGGTGGGACGCTAACTTTGGACCATGTGAAGTAACCCTCCTCTCCCCCTCCCCTCCTCTGTATCAGCTTAAGACTACGTTACCCCCGATGAGGTGATCCTGCTGATTATAGATTTGTGGACAGCTCAGGCGCTAAACAAACCCCCGGGAGAGAAAATATGCAGGCCACGTTGCCAAGTGGACTGCCAGTGGAAAATGCATTTGTTTGTTAATATACTGTAGCTGTGGAAAGTCCTGAGAAGTAAAGCCAGTTCCCTGGGTGCCCACTGCCAAGCTGTGGTTTCCGCAGTGAAAAATGACGCTGAGAAATTGCATGAGAGGCATTTTGATTAACATGTACCAACTTGTACCTCCAACACAAAGAGAGTTGAAAACCAAAATAATAGTGCCAGGAAAAGAGAGACCGAGGCGGGCAGAGGAAATAAGTGCATTGTGCCATAATATGAATAAATAAATAAATGTAAACAGCACATCCAAATCTGAAAAACAATCTCTCACCAGACAACCTTGGTGCTATGTAGAAACCCCAGCCAGGAGAGTGGCATGCTAAAATCTTATTCCGACTGAATTACTTTTGATTGAACTATGAGCATGTGATACGAGGGACAAGCCGCGCTAACAGGTGCATCATGCCTGACCTCATGTTGAATGGTCACATGTAACACACTTAAGGACGTCAGATAAACGTAGAGAATGGTGGGGTGTGTGAGAGAGAGAGAGAGAGAGAGAGAGAGAGAGAGAGAGAGAGAGAGAGAGAGAGAGAGAGCGAGCGCTGAAGAGCGAGCGCTGAAGAGCAAGGGAATAGCACCTGTTCTTCCATTGCCTCAGACTCCCATTGAAGAGTATGGCGAGGGGAGCTGGTCCAGCCTATTTATATAGAGCTGGGTCCTGTTTCAGGACATGGCAAAGGGCCAGGCCATGCCAGATTGAAGCAAAGAGAGGAAGGCAACAGGCCCTGAGCTGTCAGATGGTTCGCCAACAAAACAGAGAGAGGGGGAAAGAGGGGGGGGGGGGGGTATTAATCAGATAACACTGGTGACTTTAGAGAAGAGAACTCATCCGAAGTGTCGGTCTACAGAGGCTCCGCTGTCGAGTGCACTGAATATTAGGTCTGTAAATCTTCTGCTATCTCACGATTCGATTCCAATTCTTGGGGTCACGATTCCCTAAAAAAATATCAATTTAAAAAATTGATTCTCATTTTTTTTAAAGGATTCTCATAAAAAAATGTAACCAGTTTTATCTAAATTATTACAGTCATATTGTTCTGGACTTTAACAACTCTAGCTTGTCTAGCTAGTCTAGCCCAGTAAAAATTATATAATACCAGAAACACAACATCATTGCCTTGATGCGAGTAATATTAACGAGTGTCAATGAGGGTCAGCTCAACAGTGACACAGCTGTGAAGTGACTTGAATATGACTGAAGACATGTTTACTGTGATTAAGGTAAGCATCTTCCATTTCATAATACAAAAAAAAAGGAAATTATGAATCAATTTTGAATAGTTTATAATGAGAATCGCGACTTTCATTCGAATAGATTTTTTTTCCTCCACACCCCTACTGAATATACAGTATCTTGTAGAGGGGAATCTTATTTATTCCCCTCTTCGCTCCGGTTTTATCCCTTGAGGAATTTTAACACCAACTTCCGGATACATGTCTGACCCTCTGACCTTTATCCTGACAACACCTACCCCCCACCTCACCCCAGCCCCCCATTCCATGGTCACAAACGCCAAACACAGGCCAAGAACACGAAGCCCAAGTGCCTTTGTGTCGTGGATAAGATAGCCCCATTGTCTTCATATCGGAGGTCTGTCCAATCTGCCCAGTTCCTCATTCCAATACCAGCTCCTTTCTTCAGCTTCACGTGGTGCTGCCTGCAGCACAGCAAAGCCTCCTCTCACCACCATAACCCTCTCCGGAATGGAGGTCGTTTGAGAGGGACGCATTCCATACACTGAATCCTGGAACCAAAGGCTTTCCCGTTATAATAAACAACATTCATGCACATGTATTCTTGACACGCCCTATATGGTTTAAATGTGTGCTCTCTCTTTGAATGCTTTGAATGTAATCCACAAGTAAATTCCAACAATTTCACGCTGACAATACAACTTTGCATCGCCATGTCTCCTGCTCCTTCACTGCAAGTCTCCAGGCAAATTCTTCTGCTATTCAAAAGCGGTCAGTTTGAAGCAGATTTCAACTGTACAACAGAGGGGGACGGGGACGGGGGGGCATTCCCCGTCTGGAAATTTACTACACAGTAAAAATCCTCAGTGTCCATGTTCCCATTTGTAACTCTGAGTGTACAAATGGAACCAAATGGATCCACCCTGAGGATTTTACCGTGAAGGAAATCACAAAAAAAGAATGAAAAAGAAGAAAAAAAACCTTCTGGCTGCGGCTCACAAAACGGCTAAACCAGGTGGTGCTCCAAACAAGTAAAAAGCGTGGTGGGGGAAAACAGCATTCCTGACATAGTCGACGCGCTTGGGAACAGAGGGAAGAGTATGAAACGGGAGCAGCTAATCAACTGCAGACTGGTGCGAGAGGCAAAGATACAGTGGAGACACGTGCGCGCGCGTGCGCAAACACGCGCGCACACACCACAAAATGCACAGAGAGTGACTAATACATAAAACATCTGATGTTCCTTTTCATCTTCCCACGTTAGTGAGCAGGGAGCACTGCGGTGTCTTGGTGTGGTGAGCCCGAGCCTGAGAAGGGGGCAGCCCGGGCCGCCTTGCCCTTCTAGACTTGCAGCCACACGGCAGCAGCTGCAGGGCCGAGCCTCACCGACACAGCGGCCCGCAAACCAACCAGCGCTATGCAGCATGGGAGCTGGAGGAAGTACGCCTGCCTGCTGGCCATCAGCTGCTGCTCCACTGGTCGCTCGTCTCTTTGTGCCTTGCAAATAGGGCTGTCACGATTACAAATTTAAGTTGGCGATTAATTGTCACACAAATAATTGCGTTTTTGGTATTGAACATTGGAACTTTGAGATGAATCAAAATTACATTTCAAATTGCCTTTAAGGAGGATATGACAAGTAACTTAAATATAAAAATAAATTACTGACACTTACAAATGTTATACTTGTTAAAAAGAGCACGTGAGTCAGCAAACTATTTCAGAATGAATGGTTAAAAAGGTGGCATGCGTGACAGAGAAAGTAAATAAATAAATGATAGAGGGAAAATGATAATGTTTGAGATTAGAAAAATAAGTCTGCACACTGTGTGTCAGCTCCCAGGATAATAACAGTTACTTAAACTTTAAGTAACGTTGTCCTAGTCTTTAAGTCTTAAAGACTAGGACAAAGTTTGACCGCAACCGGGTCTACACCAGAGGATCATGTTTGACACTTGGTTCGGTAGGGCAGGGTACAGGTGCTTCCCTCTCTGCCTGGTCAGGTGAATAGATGAGTGGGCTCATTCCAGGAAAGTAAATCCTATTGATTTGATGGCATTGCTGCAGGAGCACCTAGAATCCTAAATGTGATGCAAACGAAGAAAAAAAAAGACCTAGAGGAAAGAAATATTTGATTCTAACTGCCTTGAAATGAGACTCTAGATGTGCGTGTGCGCGAGAGGGAGGGAGAGAGAGAGAGAGAGAGAGAGAGAGAGAGAGAGAGACAGAGAGAGAGAGACTACAATGGAAAGAGTGGGGAGAGACAATGGAGAGGAGAAAATTAGGCATAATTTGAAATGTGGAGAGAATGAGGAGAGAGGAAAGAGGTGTTTGAGTGGAGAACTGGGGGGGGGGTGGTGACAGAGGACCCGTTTTGATGAATGGAGGGGAAAGGGAGAAGCAGAGGGGAAGATGGAGTGATGCAGAAAGGTGGGGCTGCCAGGTGAGTTTAATGGCCCGTTTGTCTGAACTGGTAGACCACCGGCTCTCCCTGGCTGCTGTCGGAAAAATCTTGCACATGTACACACACACGCCCTGTAACTCTCCCACCAATAGGAAAACAGTAAACATATTGATCCCGTGTGATACATGTACTGTATCTGGTTATTTTAATAGCTCCCTGCTCTCTCTCTCTGGCATTCACCATGCTGATGAACCTTTAGGCTATATCATTTTTATGAAGCCTTTATTAATCACAGAACCTGTAAACACAATAAAACATTCAGACATGAGGTTTGTGATTATGGGATAATATTCCCCCAGTTGCTTGTTTTTCCAAGGGACGCCCTGTCGATTCATAAAGATTTTCAAAGCACCCCTCCCCCCTGTTGGTTTTTCCATATAGGATATCCGTGGGTATGCTAGGTATGGAGTGGAAGGACTCCTGACGTTGTTTCAACGTTCAAACCCCCCCCCCCCCCCCCCCCGGCTAACAAATCACTCACTGTTACCTAGCCTCTGACAGATGGGTCCCCAGAGTGGAGGGTCCACTGCCGCTCCAGCATTGTAAAATGACTACCATTCATTACTCTGTCATTTTGCAGCATAGCACAACTCTATGAGACTGCTTGACTGTAAGTAAACGTGGGAATATGCGAGGCGAGCACATAAACCATAAACTAGATAGATCCACTCTCTCAGGACTAGTCTCCACCAGTGTCACTCTCTCTTGATTTGCTCTTCTCCTCTTTCTCTCACTCTGACCCAACTTAAGGGCGACCAGCCCCACTATCACTATACAGACAGAGAAAGAGACTCTTCTGTTCTGCTACCTGCTTAGCTTGTCAAAAGCGTGGCAAGGTACACACACACACACACACACACACACACACACACACACACACACACACACACACACACACACACACACACACACACACACACACACACACACACACACACACACACACACACACACACACACACACACACACACACACACACACACACACAACTAAAGCCATACAAGACTACTTTATATAATTAAATGATGAGATTTACTGCTTGGCCAATGCCGTTTGCGAGGCACGGTCAGAGTCTGCCGGCTGGCGCTACGCCAAACCCGACACGATGACTTGGCAGCGATGGCTGGCATGGTGCAGGATGTTGGACTCGTTTCTGAAAAACTGCCGCTGCACAGAAGCAAAAAACATAAAAGCATGCATGCAGTGCACTCTCACATGTACAGACATGTATATACGTACAAAGGGGAAACAGTGAAAAAATGAAAGAATCTCTGCACTGTTCACATACGAATGGGCGTGAATGCACAGTTAACACACAAGAGCCGAGCACGTTGCAGTGGACACGGATCAGTGCAGGCGGGAGAGAAGTGAGGAAGAAGTGCTGTCTTGTATATAATAGTCGTCTATACTGCGGCGCTCTCCTCACTCTGTACCTGCTGTTGTGTTGATGCCGAGGCGCACGTGGGGGAGACGTGAGCCCTCATTTCCAACTCAACAGATTCCCTTTGAGAAACCCTGGCTTAGTGGAGCTTCAAGTATATGCTGCTTAACCCATTTTGACCTGAGATCAGATTCTAAAAATGTCTTCTACATCCTGACAGTTTTCTGAAAAAGCTATGTTTCTATGTCAGTCGTTCTTAGATTTTTAAAAAATAGCAGACCTACAAGCTCGTAGTGCGCCACTCGGTGGCGCGCTATGAGCTTGTAGATCTGCTATTTTTCAATAGCTAAAGCATAACATAATGCTAACACCAAAAGGGGTTCCCGCCCCAAAATGGGTTAAGAGGTAAACTCCATCATCCATTGCTCGTCATACCCCTGAGAGTATCTGGTGGAGTGGTAGTACAACACTACAAGTATGAGGCTACTACATGTTCCTTAACTGCATTTGTTTCACAAATAGCACATATGATAATGCATGACACTAGTTACACTACATTATGCATAGCAATATGTACCAATACAACAAACTTAACAATCGTTCGTTGCCTGGTCTTTTTCTATTGGTTATGTTGTAAGAATCACCCCTGAGATTATACATATGAACTGAGTTGTTTGTTTATTTATGTGGGTTGAGTTCCTTCACTAAAATACTTGAAACTGACTTGAAGTTGTTTATGGTGTTTATTTCTCAATACAAAGGGTATATATTTTATATGTGAGCCCGGTGTCGGTTGCAAACTTGTGGATCCAGATGAGGAAGAACTCATAAAAAAGGAGAAATAATATTTGCTGTGGTAGACACCCCTACTAAAATCAAATTTACAAGCGGAAATAAGAATAATAATAAAGTCAAAGTCAAAGTACAATAACACTATGATCCTACCACACTGTATTTGTTATAATAAATAAACAGAATACTACATAGGTATGTTAAAACAAATGTATATCCGCTTTGTCATTTATCTTTCCATTTCCACAACAATATGGATAATGGCATATTTTGAATGGTGATTAATCATGATTAACACCTTGAGGGCTTTGAATTATGTAATCCATGGTTCCACCACACGTAACACGCTAAACCCGCCATTTGTTTAATTCACCGTTTTTTAATAATTAAAAAGAAAGAGTGGATATATATATATATATATATATATATATATATATAATAGCACTGCTGGATTTCTTCTCATGGGTACTTGTCAATGTCATCACAGCTAATCAGGGTAACATTTAAACCATATGCCTGCTAAGTAGGCCTAGCTATTTCTCAAGACAAAACAAGCGTGTTGAGTGTTGAATGCTGAATGCTGGGGGGCTGTGATAGTACAGCTAGTAGCGTCGCCATAGTAACCATCTCAGGCTGGGTCTTCCGTACAAAAACACAAGAGGCTCCTCCTTTACTACAACCCCTCCCCTCCCCTCCCCTCCCCGAGCACAAGCACCCACCCACAAACACACACACACACACACACGCCTATACTCAGTACAGCATAATGAGGAGTCCATGTGACTGGGTTCTGTTGTTCATGATGTGCAGGTGTACATGCTAAGCATCATCACTTAACGCCCAGCTGGAGCGAGTCTAATAAAAAGCAGAATATACAAAAACAAGGACCCGCCGTGGAAGAGGTGTCAAACAGACTAGAATTCACACCAATAAAAAAGGGGGTATGAAAGAGGCTTTTCCACCCCATACAGAGAGGAATTAGCAGGTGCATGATGTGTGTATATGGAAGACAGGTCTGCAGGCAGTGTGCATCTGCAGTGTGAGAAAAACAAATCAGTGGATGAGCGTGAACCCTCTCACCCTCAATGGAAAAAAAACGCAGCCAGAGAGCAAGAAAGGATAGCAGGCAGGGAAAGAGAGAGGGATAGCAGGCAGGGAGAGAGGGAGATAGAGGGGTGCCTCTGTGGACAGAGAGAGAGAGAGAGAGAGAGAGAGAGATGAGAGAGAAATGAGACAGAGCGAATAAATAACAGCCTAAGAGAGGGAATGGAAAGCTGCAATACCCAGACAGTGTCTGTCTCACGGGTACACTGAGTAACACACTGACACAAGAACACTCTCTCACTGACACACACACACACACACACACACACACACACACACACACACACACACACACACACACACACACACACACACACACACACACACACACACACACACACACACACACACACACACACACACACACACACACACACACACACACACACACACACACACACACACACTCCAGTTTAAGCTTGTTACTTCACATTGACACAAAGCTGTAATATCAAGACATGCTGACATACATTGTCTCAGAGTTTGAGCCACATACATGTGTGTGTGTGTATATATATATTTAAATATATCAGAACGAAAATACATTGCTTGGATGCACCTGGGACATATCCTCAGTGATGTATCCCAAGGTCATCAGGGTTTCGGGTCTCGCAAACATCATACCCCTCACTCGGGTGACCCAGCCGGGGTGATCAAGTCCCGCCAGGACATGTGTGTTATATATATATATATATATATATATATATATATATATATATATATATATATATATATATAAAAATATTATTAGCTTTGCTATATTCCATATTCCTTTGAATATTACAAATAATAATTGAGGTTTAAATTAAAATAATCTGCCGCGCGAGTTCTCACAAGACTGGGCGCATGTAACTTTAAACAGCAGCTGGTCTCGCGAGATCACAGGTGAGGTGACCTGGTGATCTGAGAGGCAGAAGGCATAAGTCTTCCCTCAAGGCTTTGTTTCATCATACTAGTCCTTACCCGTTCTGAATATATGAACAGCAAATGATGTTCAGTGTGGGTAATGCAATGTAATAGATCACATTACTGATAGGGGGGGAATTGTTATATGGTCTAACAACAACAGGGTTTAAGTCCACCCGGACGGGGAATTGCCTTGGCAACAGTTACAATCCTGTGCACTTTTATATCTGTTGGATGATCATAACATTATGAATACTTGTGATGGTGATGTTCAGTGTGTCACGCAGTCACGCTGGGTGCGCGCAGGGCTGTAACCTGTCTTAGTCAGTGTCCAGGCTTTCAGCGTGCATGTAGCCTATATGGCACGGTGGTTGAGGAGGGAGCGGACAGTGTGGTGTCGAAACAGCGCATGTGTTCACGTTAACATGCCCCGTCCAACTGTCAGAGCTGGCTTTCAGGTGCCTGTGCCACGCAACCCCCGCGTTGGCCGCGATGCTTCCCCAAAGAAGAAGTTCTGTCGACTGACGCAAGAGTAGCTACTAGCTAGTAGTATCAGGTTCCGAGTTGTTTTCCCCGTGTGGGTCTGTTACGCGGAAAAGTGTGTCCCAGTATTAATCTGTGTCCGTCCCAACATGCATTTCACTGGTGACCCGGAAGTGGACAGACAGACAGCGACCGAGCAAAATAGACAGCGGGCGAGCGATCGCTAAATTATTAGATAGATGGCAGGGTTGAGCTGATCTACAAGTCCACAATGCATCACTGATGAAATGCGTTGTGATGGGCTTGTAGACTAGGCGGCTGTGTTTGCCACCACGTGGCAGTCATACAACAAAGGATAATTCAGGTGGCTCGCTATAAACACACAGACTTCACATGGCAGGCAAATACAGCATTTGCATCCCAACTGTAAATACAAAACAGCAATGTCATTTTCATGGGAAACTAGATAACTTTTTGACTGTCTCAACCCCTCATATCCATTAGGAACCCATTGGATTAATGTTAAGCCCCTCAAATCAATCAAATCAAACCAACAACAGCCTAAGGGAAATGGCACTATTGCACTCATAAAGTCCATATTAAATGTGGAGACAGTTAGATTGAAACAAGCTCCATTCTAGGATATATTTATTTATTTATCTCAGAGATAAACACACTAAATACATGTCCAATCTGATCCATCAATTTATTTACAGCACCGCACATGGTAATCAAAGAACACTCATCAGGCTATCGATTCTGAGAAATGCTTTTTTTCTCTGCGCATCAATGATCTGTCCATCATCTGACGCATAGGAAAACAGAGAGTAGGAGAAAAACAACAGAAATCAAAGCCATCTCCTTCATTTAACTGGGCTATGCTGAGAGGATCATCATTGCGTTATGCGTTGAAACATTGAGCCGACACCATTATTGAAACAGATTTACAGTGAGCGAGCAGATTGGGGTGCGGTATCAAGTTTTAAAGACCAGACCACTGCCGATGGGGCACATTACCTGTTGCAGGGGTCAAACTTGCCACCTTCAGGTCACATGAGAGGCTGGCCAAACTTCCAAAACACCCTGGATAGATTTAGCTCTAGTCTGGGTGACACGCAATTTCCCATACATTATGGTGTATATACTGTATGATTGCAATGGGACTAAAAAGCCCCAAAATATTTGTTTTTGGGGCTTTTTATGCCTTTATTGATAGGGAACAGTAGGAAAGGGGGAGAGAGATGGGGAGTGACAAAGGCCGTCAGGCTCGGGAGTCGAACCCACGGCACACCATCCGGCTGGCTTGGCAGGTGACAGTTGAGCTAACCGTCCGGGCCATGACTTTTGACCATTAGTTTTCCATAACGACACAGTAATACATTTATCAAAATCAAAATTTCAAATCTTAAATAAGACGAGTTGTTATGTGATTCTTTGCTATCATAGCTCTATGGTCAGGTCTACTACCGTGAGAATTATATGACACTTTTGCTCTGGCTAGCAATAGCTATGATCAATTTTATATGCCATACACTTCATGCAACACACACATGTAACCAATGCTCATTTATCTCAAGGCTTAAATCAATCAAGTCCTCTCTCCAATCTATATTGTGATCCAGCAGTGATGTGTACGTGTGCGTGTGTGTGTGTGTGTGTGTGCGTGCGTGCGTGCGTGTGTGTTAGTCTGGTGGTGATTAACTGGTAGACTGACTAGGCTGTCTGTCATAGGGCCACTCCATAGTCACATGACAGACCTCAAAATACTCATCAGGTTCAGTTACATCCAGCCCCAATACACAACACACAAGTCACACATACACGCAAGCTTGTATACAGATACATATACATACAAACAGGTGCTGACAGAAACAAGTGCTGCACTTGCTCTGCCACCCACACCTCTACACATAAAGGGCACTTTAAGTGTGGCTCAGCGGTCCAGGCACCTTGGCTGGTAATCCAGTCTGGCAGTGTGCTGCGGGTTCGACTCCCGATCCCGACGGCCTTTACTGCATGTCATCCCCCCCATCTCTCTCCCCATTTCCTGTCAGCCTACTGTCTGTCACTCCATAAAAAATATTAAATAAAGGCGAAAGCCACAAAAGAAAAGTGGCATATTACAGGAACTCCGAGTCTCCGATACACATATTTTATCCGAGCGGTCAAGGCAGAGGGCCTGAATGCGTTGTTAGGGTACCTTCAGAGTATGACTTTTAGGGTACCATCATACATTAGTAGTGTATGACTGACTTCTAAAGTAAAAGGCACCATCACAGTTGAGTGTATGACTTCTAGTGGACTTTCACAGTTGAGTTTATGATTTCCTGGCAACGGAACAGGAACAGGCTTTCTACCAGAAATTATGACAGGCCCTGGCTGCCACACACAAAAAAACACAATAAGCCAAGTAAACTCCATCTCTACGCCTTAGCCGCTGTCAGCTCTTGCCTGCCAACGGGTGCTTCCACTAACACAAGTCCCCTTACTGATCCCAGCATTATAGAGACAGCTCAACTTGGATTTTACAGCGTGAAGTCACCAACAGTTAAAATAGGGCAGATCCAAACAGCAACAAGGCCCACCAAATCAGATGGTTCCAGCATTGCGTAACTGCATAGTGTGTAGGTACGTGTGTATGCGTCTGTCTGTGTGTGTGTGTGTGTGTGTGTGTGTGTGCGCACACACACACACACACACACACACACACACACGTGCGTGTACGTGCATGTTTTCTCCTGTTGTACCTCCCTTCATTTCTGTGCAGTGACCAGGCTTATATAAACAGCTATAGTTCTCTATCTAGGAATGGGAGTCCGGGAGGAGGCCATCAGCTAAGCTCCAGATTAAAAACACAAACTACAGCAAATATTCCATCCAGTCACTTTCACTCACATTAAGAAACTTGCGCTCAATAATACAACATTTTCTGGAAAGAAAAGATTCTGGCTTTTCCATTATTTAAAATATATATACAGTTGGTCAAAAGTAGGCCTAATAAACATTGGGATCAGTATCACAAGGAAGGATGTCATTGCTTTGACAGGTAATAAAACAGAAAAGCACTTTGTGTGTGTGTGTGGGGGGGGGGGGGGCAGCCCAGGTTGTGTTTTTCATCACAACAGTCGTATCACTATTGGACACAGCGTGCTGCAGGAAAGACTGCTTTAAAGAACATACTACAACAACAACACACACACACACACACACACGTAAGGAAGATTAAAAACTGCAACGGCAGGCAGAGAGAAGTTGAAAAGGGTACTCGGAGAGATAAGGCCACTGAGGAGGAAGCACTTAGAAAGGCCAGCAAACAGTTAACTTCCTTTACTAGTACATACTGCCTTCCTGGATATCACTTGGTCACCCAGCAGAGCCTCAGTTCATGACCTCTTCCATTGTCTGTGCACACGGACTGTGCAAATACACAATGGCAACATGCGGTGGGTCTATATTGTGCAGGCCAGAATTTAGCTGGTAGCTTATCAAATATATACAGACATTTAAAATAAAGGGGGGAAAAACTGATAATACGAGCATATGACCAATTGTATGTCTCGTCAATAACGACATCTCTTAAATGAAGGTGCTTTCTGTGTGATTCAATTGAAACAGCATTATGTGCAATTTGTGCATGATGTCCAAGGAAATGTTCTTGGAAGTTGGAACATTTGCAATCAAAAGGATCTGCTACACACACTTTACACCTTGAAAGACATGGTGCTTTTTATCACGTGTACACCTTCATATCAGCTTTCAAAGTATTTCATATTTATTCTACCAAGAATCCTAGTGAAAGCCACTGCATGGGGGGGGGGGGGGGTATTGCATAAGCCAACCTATCTATCCTCAACCTGTTTACTCTCAGTACACATCCAGTCCTTTTGACTGGTAAGAGTTAACATTGTTATGTCCCACAACATTCACTGTGCAGCCTCAAGTTTGTTCTGTGGTAAAAAAACACACACCATCCAGTGAGTTATATTATTTTGTAGTAGGCTGGCAGACAGGTTATGCAATTCAATTAACCGGGTGTATAAGGAAAAGAGAGACAAGAGGCCACTCAGAGGGCACATGGAACAGCGTTAGAAGTCTGGTTACCTGCCTCCAATGGACAGACGGAAAGACAGACACACAAACTCACAAAAAATTAAATGGTGGCCCGTAAGACGGAAGGTCAATGGCCAAGAGGCGAGACAAATATAGGGCCTAGTTGGTTGAAGATACACACACATACAACACACACACACACACACACACAAGCACCTACAGGGTGGGCCACTTCAAACACATTCCACACAACGCACAGGATTGTGGGAAAATGCCACTGTGCGCTTCAGTGAAGGGTGCCTGTGGATCCCACATTGGCCACAGATAGATATACACACACAAAAACACACACACACACACACACACACACACACACACACACACACACACACACACACACACACACACACACACACACACACACACACACACACACACACACACACACACACACACACACACACACACACACACACACACACACACACACACACACACACACAGGCTCCCTACTTTAACATGTCCCATTAGCAGGAATTATAAGAACGTCACAACGATTCTTCAAGACACGGCCTTATGATCCGTTGGTATAATTTGAACTGTCCCCCCAAAAATGACAGAACTTTCAGGGCATTTGTGGTGTGATAAGAGTAGGTGATAGTACACAAGCCCTGGAAAAAATATATACATGCCTACCTCTTCCAACAGAGCTGTGCTCACAAGCCTGAGAGGAACAAGAGGGGGGCAAGGCTTTCAGTTGCACAACTTGTTTTTCGCTAGTTAGTTAGCCCAGGATAAGACGACAGCTCAGCGGTTACTTCATAGAGCAGCTTCCTGATAGCGATGTCTGTACACATACACCCCCCCCCCCACACACACACACACACACACACACACACACTCTCTCTTCTATGACAAACAACCCAATCAACATCAACTAATAACCACCTGTAAAATGAACTATTTAATACATTCTTCAGACTGCAGTCAGCAGATCACAGCCACAGAGGTGTGGATATCGATACTCTGCCTTTCCCATGGCTAAGGTGGGGATAGCAGGCAGTGTGCCAATTCACAATGAAATATGCTAACTATTTTGGTTGTTGTTTGCCCCCCCGGGCGTAAACGTCTACGAGTGCCAAATATGGTCACTTCCCAGAGAATTGAGTAAATCAGGAACCAGAACCAGCCAATGACAAGTGCTCTACTCCCTGAGAGAGAAAGACAGAAAGGAGAGAGAGATACCAGTGGACCCGTCTCACAAGACCCCCCCCCCCCCCCCCCCCCCCCTTCCAGGGGCCTCTGTCTGCACTCTGCATACATGCCCTGTGTAAAATACTCTGAACATTTCCTTTGAACCCGGGCTCAGGAGCCATTTTTTAAGTAATACAACACAAAATGGGAAGATCATTAATGCCATTTAAAATAAGCTAAAATAATAATATAAAAAATAATGAATGGCCTAGAAAGCTTTAAATATTGGCTTTTTGTGTGTGTGTGTAGGCCTATGTGAGTTTTCCACTACATCAGAAAACGTTATTTTGTCTGCAAGGCAAATGAGTCAACCGCTATAAATTTGCTCCCTGTGAAGTCAGTTCATGAAACTCTTTGTAACAACACCCTCTAAATTAAGAAACAGCACAAAAGCAAAAGGACTGAGGCAAACTGTAGAAGACAATAGGTTGAAAGTATACACTGCCTGGTCTGTACAATTGCTTTACTTTTCCCCAAAAAGATTTTCTAAAGAGTAAGAAATAAAATGTATTATCCAGCACATTTCTTCTGCCTAATTAAGAGAATTCAAGGAAACTACCTGTATATCATAATCATAGTAGTCTAATTATAGCTAAGTGCATAATATATCACTCACAAAGTAGGCTATATTTCATCCATTGCTATGCCATCGTCTACTAGTACCCCATGACATTAGTATATTAAAAGCCCTGATAGAAGAAAAGTAACAAACTATAAATACATATTTATGTTGTAAACTTCATAATATAGTTGATTCTTGTGAAGTTGTAATTTGAGCTAAATGGCATCAGTTAGCCTACAACACATTGCCTAATTGCTTGTGTCTGTCTGTCTGTGTATGTATATATATATATATATATATATATATATATATATATATATATATATATATATATATATATTCATTATAGCGTTACATCATTATAGCGTTATAACGTGATCATAAAAATCTATTCGCAACTGTATCAAAACTATGACCGGGGAATGTGTTGTTATTGTTTTGATTCCAGGTACAACTCTACTAAACACACACACAACTGACAGCATTTCGTTGATTGAATTCAATAAGGAGAAGCGGTTTCTCGGTTAATAAAATGTATATAGCACGGGGAATGTGTTGTTATTGTTTTGATTCCAGGTACAACTCTACTACACACGCACAACTGACAGCATTTCGTTGATTGAATTCAATAAGGAGAAGCTGTTTCTCGGTTAATAAAATGTATATAGCACGGGCTTCCGATCCGGAGCTGTGGGCTCTGTAAATGTAGGCTAATCCGCCACTTATAAGGGTCTTGAGAACTTGTTAGCGTCGGAGGCTAAGCGTGTTTACGTTCCTGGCTAACATAGCGTGTGTGCATGTTGTTGTTGCTTTGCTGCTGCTTGCTTGGCTGCCTGCTAGTCGCCATCAGAGGCCTAGCTGCGCTCACAGGCGCCAGGCAGAATCCTGCAACTCCCAGTTTAGATTCGCTGCGGCAGACCACCCTCGTCCAGTTACGACGACTAATCTGGCCCTGGGGCTGACGCATCCGCGACAGGCCTCAATAATATAGCTTTAAGAGAGGGGGCGGGGCCGAGCTTTGCTATAATAACTCTACAAGGAGATATCAACACACACAGCCATGTGAAAACAACTATCAGCTCGTCCATCTCTTCTAGACTAGACCCAGTATAGCGAGAGAGAGAGACCTAAGGACATGGCGAGAGAATGTGTATATTTCCCACAAGTATCACATCAGCTTTCAAGGCTACAAGTTAAGGGGAAGAAATTAAATATTTGCAATTCATTTATATTCTATTAAATGTTCATAGAATATAAATCAATTAAGATGCCGCATTGATCTCCAATTGTAAATGTAATATTCCCATACAAAAAAGAGAAATTGCATCTTTGCAGCGCGTGTAAGCGCAAGTAGCCTACCATAATAAAATGCAAGTTGGATGCTATGTAGACTATTTATGTGGCATCAGGCATGCTAAACATTAAGTGACAATGCACAGGTAAAGAAATAAAGCAACCAAACTTACTTTCTCCAGTTATTAGTCCACACTGGAATATAAAGAAGACGCAGAAAATAACAAACACACTTTGTGTTTGCATCTTTATCGTCCACCGCCTCATTTTGACTTTCGGTGTTCTCTTATTGAAGTTGATCCAAAAATGGTTTACAGGGACAAAGTCAATTTCAAACGTATTGAAATATCAGTACAAAAGTACAAAACAAAACTTTGTATTTAAAATATAATGTCCAATCTGGCAAGCGTATTCCGGGTTTCCCCCCCTAAAAAGGGCCGGGGGTCTAAACGTGGTTGTATTATAATTTTAGAAATATCTCCCAAGCCAAGTTTTGATTTATTTATACGAGAATCCCAGAGGGGGGGAACCAGACCACTATATAACGTGATCTTGGGTTCTAGCAACACACGTGCGAATAAAAAGCTTCATTTTCCATAAATGTATGCGGTAGTTCACTTTCATCTGTTTGATGTAGTGTTCCAATGAATCCGACAAAAAATAATATCCCACACCGTCAGCCCAGTGAGGAGCTCCCCGATGACGATCCACTCCCCAGGGTTCTCATTCCAACACAAGCAACGATCCAATCAATCAATTCCCTGGAAGTGGACTGGAGGTGCAGCGGCCAACGGTCTTCTGTTCGTTCACTTTGTTGTTGTTGTTTTTTGCCGAACCTATCAATATCGGCAAGGCGACCGAGACGACAATAATGGTAGAGTTGCGTGGTTTGCGGTGCTAGTTTAGTCCACAGGTCTCTCTTGTACTCCACTTGTTTCCTCGTCGTGTCTTCCTTCCTGGGAAAGCTCACCTTTTTAAGACGCACACAAAAGACACACAGGAACACATCCCAGGAACTCCCGTGTGGATGTGTGCAGGAAAAACGTGCAGCGATAGCTTTTCCCTTACGACCTTCCTCTGAACTCCTTCACCCCCGTTGACCACCACGCCGCGAACGTATGTGTGAACACCCAGAAACGGAAAACACACAGAGAGCGAGAGATGGACCTGATGCAAGCGGTACTCCTTTTTTCCACCACCGTACGAATAAAAGCAACCGCATTCAAGCACGTTGCTCTGAAGTGAGGAAAAACTCCACCACGCCGTCCGTTCTTTTTCGCAGATTAGCTGGAGAGAGAGAGAGAGAAAAACAGCTAGCTGGCTAATCCAAAACAAATGAGGTTTCGCTGTCGTTGCGGTGGAATAAAAGTGAGTATCCCCGTCCACGACAATCAAAACGATGAGGTAAACCAACGCAAAATACTTAAAAAAGACGGTCAAGTGTAAAAGTTCGATCCCCGTTAAGCGGTACCTCTGCCTCAGGTTCCCCCCTTTTCGTCTCTTCTGTGAGTCTCTCCACCAGTAAACAAGTCCTGCCAGTCAGCTGCTGGGGCACACGCGGCCCGCCGGAAAACACGAGCTGGATCGCTTCTAACAGCCAACAGAAACGCGGACCTGGACTGTCTGCGCTACATACTGTGTAATAACACCAAGGTCTTCTGTTATGGTACCTGGCTGGTAGGTAGTCTTTCGTTGACAAACTGCAATACAAAAATAAATACATAGCCTAAAGCGATATTGCGAATTTGGGGATTGGTCTCGATTGACAGAAGTAGGCTATAACGTGTTATTTATTATATTGTTATTGTTATTATTTATGTGTTTTGGAGCAATATTGGTTCATAGTTAAACTATACTCACACCAGATTTCTACCTCAAATTCAGGGAATAACCTATTGCAATGCAGCCCCTACCATGCCTTCTTTGTTGGTCTCTTGTGACAAGGCAGGATGATTAACTTAATTTAACTAATTGCCAAATGCCAATGTTCCACCGAAATCGAATTCTGTTTGTTTGCAGAGTTTTATTATTATTAACAGCTAGCCGAATATGTTCTATCTATTGTAATAGTTATAATGATATCGATATCGTGATACAGTCTTATTATAGCATTTAGACTTCAGAGATTGTGGAATAGTTGTCTGGCTACACAAGACTAGACACACCATAAAAGCAGGAACAACCAAGAAGGGCATTTCTCTGCCCCACCCCTCTCACATTGTTTATATTGTGTTTAGGTCCAAGATGGCCGCAGCACCAAGAGGGGGTGGGGCGGAGGTAAGCGGGCAGGGTCGACATATGCCCTTACTGGGCTGCATTCAAGAAACTTGCCTTGTGTCTGACACCTGACTTGTGTCTGAACACAGCTTTGATGGATGTGTTCTGCCCCCCCACCCCCCCATCAAACAAAATGTTTGGTCAAACCATATGGGCTTCCATTGGAAATGCATTAGAGCGGCCATTATACACAGACAAAGGACAGACACAAGACAGGTGTCTTGAATGTGTGAACGCACCCTAAAACACAATATAAACAATGGGAGAGAGGTGGGGCCGAGAAAGGCCCTTGTGACTATACTCACTGTAGGGAGGACTTTCAAATGAATTGAAGTTCACCATGAAATAGAGGGTATGCACGTGGCGACATCATCATCATCATACCAGGAAGTTATGCAGGAACGCCTACTGAGTGGCAAAAAACGTTCTGGCGTTGACGCGACCCAAGGAAACTTGACGCGACCACGGAATCTCCTTCATGTTTGAGTAAATGGTCACACCCCCCCTCACGACTTTCCCTATACTTGCAGACTCTGGGAGACGAGGATTTACTATTCTGTCCGTAAAGGGTTGCAACGGTTGACACGCCAACTCGCACGCTCTGTGGTTTCTCTAGGAAGAGGGTGTGACATTTTACTCAAACCCGTAAAGACAGCCTATACTGTACATCCAAACAGAAAAGTCGTATTTGATTGCATTAAACTACGTTAAACCCACTTTGCCACTCGATTTGCCACTTTATGCATGCGCACTACATACCCTCTATATTCTGTTTATTATACATAAGGATCACAGGCAAAACCTACGGTCTCCTAGAGCAGTGTAAATATTGTAAATAGTGTAAATATTACACACTTCCTCAGCCCTACAGCCAGGAAATACAGTTGAAAATGTGCACAAGCAACCCAGTTCCACTGGTGGCATTTACATAACTGTTACTGCACACATGCCTGGAAGAGAGATGTGTCAACATTCTCAGGAACACTGGTGGTTTAAAATGAACTATTGTTGCCAAAAGTGAGAACTGAGAATGGAATAGAATAGAATTATCAGTTCCAGTGTAGGCGTGTACTAGGCTACTTAATACGTTGTTTATGTGCAGATTCTGTGTGTTGTGAATACCACAGATGGTCTAAGAAGAAGAAAGACGTGCACATCCAAATTCCAAACCCTGTTTCGGGCAGGTGCTGAGCGAAAAGTAACAATAAACTAAGGAAAATGAACAAACTCACACACAGTTTAAAGATCTTTATTTCACCCTTTAGACCACGAGTGTTTGTTTATTTTGCCAAGAACTGTTAGGCCCATATCCTTTCAAGTAGATAGAAGATGTAGATTTTTCTATCCATCAAATCTTCATCAACCAATTGTCATTGTGCATGATGCCAGTCTGAGGCTCCTCTCGTCACCTTTCGTCTCGTTTCGTCTCCTGTCCTCTCTTCTCCCAATACCACTGTCCAAGTGCATCTGCAGTACATCTTTTGCAAGAAAGGACGGCTTCAATGAATACACGACATATTCATTACTTTGTATTAACCATCAACATTAATGGGGCCCAGGAGTGCAGTACTGTCTAAAAGTCTCATTCAAGAAGTGACATGAAAAATGTTGTACCAATTCACTCTCTCTAAATGTCAAAGGAGTACAAATAAGTTATGAATTATGAATAATACGTTAAATGTATTGTATACCTAGAGAAAAGAGTGAGATACTTAATGCCACACGAAACAACGCAATAGAAATGTCAAACAACATATTGATTGGTTATAAAAAATAATTGACTTTGTATTTTGTGTAAATAATGATAACATGATGGTAAAATGTAATGAAAAGGTACAAAATGATGGTAGATGCTCAGTACAGTACATTCTGAACTCAAACATTATGTCTGCAAACATAATTAAACAGTACACAAAAAACGGTTTTGGTTAAGTTAGTACAGCCCTACACACGAACATATCATCACAACACTTTTCAACTGCAAACATTATATTTGAAACATTACCTGTTGATCAATGTATTGATTATTTGATTAATCATTACACCAATGTGCTGAATGTAGACACAGGTCATCAACATTTTGAATGTTCTGGATTTGCAGTTTCTGATATGATCCAATTACACAGAAAGTGCTTTGCGATTATCATGATTCATATTCATAACATCGTCGTCATTTAACCAACCAACCAAACTGTTGCTTGTGTTCAATTTACAACACATCAACATATACAGGCTACATTGTTTCCCAAGTCTCATAATAATCCAAACTCTAGCTAGCAGGGTTAAAAGGAGTTTATCATATGTTAGAGATTAGGGTTCATGCTCTGGTGACACAGTGCCAGTTTCAGAGTTTGCCCTTCCCTAATGACTATTCACAACCTGCCTTCTCTAATAACATGGCTGAGGGAAGTAGGGGTGCTGGGGGGGCTGGAGCACCCCCCGCCCCCCCCACCCGGAGGGGAAAAATAATAATAATATATACATTTTTATAATTAATATTTTGCCGTATCCTGGCTAATTGCCTGTGTCAGTTTGTTCATATAACTTGCGTGTGGAGAGGGAAAGTAAAAGCCACTTTTCCGCATTAAAATGCGCATGAAAATGCACATGCATGAGGCGCGTGCACGCACATTTTGCGGCGCGCGTGTTAAAGGTTCAGCACCTGCTACTGTAAATACCTTCCGTGTCTAAGTTCATTGAGTTCATTGGGCTGTCTCAGCATCATGTTCTCATTCACATAATTCACTCATCCAATCACTCATTGCAGCTTCATGCCGGATATTTAAACTGGAAGTTTGCACTGCTCATCCTGCTTGCTTGCTTGCTGCTGCACACTGATACTGCTGCGCTGCTGTCTGCTAAACTTTTGCTGCTCACCCTCCTCCACCCCAGCTATAACACCTGTCGTTTTGGATCTGCTGTTTAGGTACGGGGGATTCGGGGAGTCCCTATAGTTGGGACTGATGCGCTTGAACAGAGTACCTAAAAAGCAGATCCAGTTATCGCCAAACCATAATAAATATATTGCTAATTTTATATGCAATACATTATATACAATATTCCATCCATTCATGAGTTGTCCTGACTGAATACTTGTTTTTTCCTAAATGTGCTGTCCTGCCGGAATCTATATAGCTTGCAACTTTATGGGCTTCTATAAGGTGTCTGAAGTCCAGCCAATACCTTACTCAGCCACCGGCCTCATCAGCCTGAGAGTGGTCAGAGCAGGACACATCACCTCTCCATTGAGAAAACAAGCAGTCCTTATTGGAACAGACACACAAACATGTATCAAAGCATACAGTATAATGTATCACGTCATCACCCCACCCCACACACACACACACACACAAACACATATAGTTACACAAACTATATGTGTAACTTGGGACGAGACGTAGGCTACAGGGCGATATCCCTTGTACATCTTCTTTCTCTTTGACTTGTTGACTACTGACGGTCCAGTGCATATTACTGGTCAGTCTTTTAACCACCTTGGTGGAAACATTAGCTGAAAATAGCAGGCACGTCTCATTGCATCGTGTTGTGAGTTTGTAGATCGGCTATCTTTGGCCAAGAGATTTGGATGAAAGGAGAAAATAGAGCAAGCAAACTGAGGTCAAGGTTACTATAAGGCTTTAAGTGGTTAATTTCTGTGAAGTATGTTCATAAAGCCCTAAAAGCTTTAGACCCAAGAAACCCCTTATTGGGTTCTTACTTGTTGAAATTGGCAGTGGATTTTATAACCGGCACTCTTGCTTAACATTTTAATCTTACTCTGGAAACAAAGGAAATTCCTAGAATATGGAAATCTGCCTTTGTTCTCCCTTTATTAAATGGGTACCGGCTAAAGTTCTTGAAGACCATGTGAGTGATCAAAGTTTTCAATTATGCGGATGCCCACCATGGCCAGGTTGGCAGGTCTCCCTCAAAAAAGAGATTTGTAATTCTCAATGGTAACTATCTTGGTTAAATAACTACATTAGAAACGTGTGCTCCTCTGAGAACAGGTCTCCGCCAGGCCAGGTATAAGTTATTATGGGCCAGCAATGTTTGGAGTCCAGTTATTACAGGTGAGTGGTATCTGTAGAAATTGAAGGATTCATGTTGATGAATGATTGCCCAGACACAATATGTTGATTTGCGAGTGTCGAATGTGTATGAGCAGTTGCAAAGATTGCGTTGAATAGTAGAAAATTGTACATGTAGGACATTGTAGTCAGGTATGGATTGTGTGTATTAGTGTGTAACAGTGTTACTGTTATTTGTATTTGTGATATTAATGTGAAGTGGCTTGTTATAGTGTTATAGTCAAGCATTCATGGTGTTGGGTTTAGCTTGCGATGGACAATAGGTGGGGACTCTGGGGAGTGATGTGTATGGATGTTTTGGTGCAAATTTATTGTTGTTTTGGGGTTTGTGGTATTCTTTGTGCATGGTTTACATAGGAAAAGTGTTTTGTGATTTATAAGATGTGTTGTTTTTGTTACCTGCTGAAGGTGTGGTGATTTATTTTAAGGCCTGTCTCTGTCTTCCTTTTGTTTTTTAAAATGTGGGTGCTGTCATGTATGGTTTTGATACGAAAAGTATGTGTTTGTATGTAATCCTGGCCTTTTGCATTGTATGTCCTACAGACCAAGTGTTCTAATTATAACACCACCATGAGGTCAATTAACCCATTAAGACCTGCGGCAGATTCTAAAAATGTCTTCTAAACACTATAATGCTTTTCTGAAAAACCTATGTTGCTATGAGTGGTGCTCAAACCTTTTCATGTCAAGAACCCCCAAGTATGTGCATTTTGTTGCGGACCCCATCTCAAAATATTTTGTTCCAGGGACACCCAGAAGCAAAAATGTTCACTTTCAAATATATTATATATAAATTCAAGAATTGCGCAAACATTCACAATTTTACAGAAATAGCTCAAGAGCTTGTACTGCTATTTTGGAACGCACGCACGCACGCACGCACGCACGCACGCACGCACGCACGCACGCACGCACGCACGTCACACACACACACACACACACACACACATTTTAATTATTTTATTTGGATCTGCACAAGAGGCGCAATACAATAGATCCAAACACTGATCAGAAGAAGATTATATTATATGGTCCAACCAAATACAACTGCTGCACATGCTTAACACACAGAGGAAAACAGATAGCACATTGATGACATACTACTACTTGACACTACTAGACAGGATGTTTTTGTTTTGTTTTTGTTTTTTTCCTTTAAGCCACCTAAGGATAAATGAAACATTGCCTTCTCCAGATAGACAGACTGCCCATAATAGATGAACAGTATTTAGCCAACTTTTTTGCATTTGTCTTTTGCAATCCACCCAATTGCAGACCCCTGAGCACAAGTTTATGGACATGGCCCAGACTTCCAAATACAAGGACAATGAGTTGACAATTATATCCCAAGGTCATAATACGCTCCACCAAAGGCTGATATTTCATAAGTTTGGATGTAAAACAAGGGTCCATATACAAATCAAATGGGCAGCCTATTTCAAAGATAGTGACAGTTTTTCTAATTTCATTAATGAACACAATATCTGGGGTATTTGGAATATCAAGTTGTAGTGAATTTACATGTGTGTCATTGTGATCAAACCAGTCTAGTTTTACGGTGCTGTGTTTATACATTCTTAAAGATTTGTTTCTTTTGGGCTTTTTTGGGCCTTTATTGATAGGGAACAGTAGTCAGACAGGAAAGCGGGAGAGAGATGGGGAGTGACAAAGGCCGTCTGGCTCGGGAGTCAAACCCGCTGCACACGGTCCGGCTGGTTTGGCATCCTAGGTGCCCAGACGGTTGAGCTAACCGTCCGGGGTGTTTATACATTCTTGTTGTCCTGTCCTGTCCTGTACTTCTCTGATCTTGTCTGAGACCAAGTCCACCAGACGGTCATGTCTAGCAAAGTACAGTGGATGCAACCATTTAAGATGTGTGCGACTGTTTCTTTTTCATGTGATACTGGATGTAGGATGCAGTGTGGGTCGTGTGCTGATGGGTACCAGGTTGCCAAGTTGAACTTGGTCGGCAACACATGTAAACGGGCTTTAATGGTGAAAATAAGAATGTCCTCACCTATGGTGTTATTTGACAATACAGAGTGTGATAGTGAGTGGTTTGCAAAGGGAAGAAAAGCCAGTTTCCCCTGTAGCCTCAGACTGGTCCAGTGTTGTGCACTTTGTGATCGCTTCATTCCTAGAATGGTGGCTCTTGCGGTCGCGGATTTGATTGACAGTTCATGGTGCATACCGTCCTGTACATAGGTCGCACATGCACGGACACGCGGATCTGTGATGATGCTGTTGTTGAGCACAACAGTTGTTGTATCTCACTCACACACACACACACACACACACACACACACACACACACACACACACACACACACACACACACACACACACACACACACACACACACACACACACACACACACACACACAAAATATATGAAATCTAAAATGACAGATTCTTTCCCGGTTTTAATGGCTTAAACAAATGTCTAGAATGTCTTCCTTGGCGTTCAGGCATACAAAGTTTCATTATGTACTGTATAATTTACTGAGCTGCTGCTGTGTCTGCCCTGACTGCACAAGGTGAGGGTGGCCCTGAGAAGGCACACAGTAAAATACTGAGTGATCATTTATCTGTGTGTGTAGATATGGGTCAGTTTTTCCACTCTATGAGTAAAAAAAAAGAGAAAGAAAACACACTCAGGATTTGATAGTTTAGCTTTCCAATACTCCATGCTCCGTGCTGATTTTATTTTCAAAAAACAAATTTCATAAGCAAAATAAATGTGTGGATTTGGATGTGAGGCACCAGGCAGTTGGCGAGACTCATCTTCGATTACTGCAGTTGTGATACGATGATAAATCACATTGGCTGGATGCTTCAAGTCCCTTTAACTACATTAACCCTAGAGAAATCCCATTGGCTGGATGCTTCAAGTCCCTTTAACTACATTAAACCATCACATTGGCTGGATGCTTCAAGTCCCTTAACTACATTAACCCTAGGATGGATGCTTCAAGTCCCTTTAACTACATTAAACCTAGGGCTGGATGCTTCAAGTCCCTTTAACTACATTAAACCATCACATTGGCTGGATGCTTCAAGTCCCTTAACTACATTAACCCTAGGATGGATGCTTCAAGTCCCTTTAACTACATTAAACCTAGGGCTGGATGCTTCAAGTCCCTTTAACTACATTAAACCTAGGGCTGGATGCTTCAAGTCCCTTAACTACATTAACCCTAGGATGGATGCTTCAAGTCCCTTTAACTACATTAAACCTAGGGCTGGATGCTTCAAGTCCCTTTAACTACATTAAACCTAGGGCTGGATGCTTCAAGTCCCTTTAACTACATTAAACCTATAGGCTGGATGCTTCAAGTCCCTTTAACTACATTAACCCTAGTGGCTGGATGCTTCAAGTCCCTTTAACTACATTAACCCTAGGGCTGGATGCTTCAAGTCCCTTTAACTACATTAACCCTAGTGGATGGATGCTTCAAGTCCCTTTAACTACATTAAACCTAGGGCTGGATGCTTCAAGTCCCTTTAACTACATTAAACCTATAGGCTGGATGCTTCAAGTCCCTTTAACTACATTAACCCTAGTGGATGGATGCTTCAAGTCCCTTTAACTACATTAAACCTAGGGCTGGATGCTTCAAGTCCCTTTAACTACATTAACCCTAGTGGATGGATGCTTCAAGTCCCTTTAACTACATTAAACCTATAGGCTGGATGCTTCAAGTCCCTTTAACTACATTAAACCTATAGGCTGGATGCTTCAAGTCCCTTTAACTACATTAAACCTATAGGCTGGATGCTTCAAGTCCCTTTAACTACATTAAACCTATAGGCTGGATGCTTCAAGTCCCTTTAACTACATTAACCCTAGTGGATGGATGCTTCAAGTCCCTTTAACTACATTAAACCTATAGGCTGGATGCTTCAAGTCCCTTTAACTACATTAAACCTATAGGCTGGATGCTTCAAGTCCCTTTAACTACATTAAACCTAGGGCTGGATGCTTCAAGTCCCTTTAACTACATTAAACCTAGGGCTGGATGCTTCAAGTCCCTTTAACTACATTAACCCTAGGGCCGGATGCTTCAAGTCCCTTTAACTACATTAAACCTATAGGCTGGATGCTTCAAGTCCCTTTAACTACATTAAACCTAGGGCTGGATGCTTCAAGTCCCTTTAACTACATTAAACCTAGGGCTGGATGCTTCAAGTCCCTTTAACTACATTAACCCTAGGGCCGGATGCTTCAAGTCCCTTTAACTACATTAAACCTATAGGGCATTCCTATTTTAGGCATGTCATTATAGGTGACATTTAAAAATAAAAAAAGGTACTTGGCCTACCTGGCCTAGACAAAAATGCAAGGGCAGGCTAGGAAGAGAGAGGACAACAATCCTGCTTATTCCCCTCTCACATGGACATGTTATGGCAAAGATGAATTGTTTCTGTAGATAGCACACAAATGTCAAAAAGAAAAACGGGTAGGCTACACAATCTCTGTGACTAAAGGAAATCTGTGTTTCGATACTTTCTGAAAAACATATCTGCTCGGAGCCAAAAAGTGTGCACTATAATAATAATAATAATAATATATACAATTTATATAGCGCTTTTCAAGGTCCCCAAAGTCGCTTTACAGAACAGAAGTAAAAACAATTTTATTAGAAAACTATCATCCTTCCAGGGCTCTTTCCCCTAAGACCTTTGGTACACACCTGCCTGCCTCCCCTGATGCTTATCTGAGATTGGCAATTTAAGCAGACTATCTGTGTCAAACACTTTAACTCAAAGTCGCAGGGAAGACAATGAAAACGGCCCACAAGGATGAGAAATATCAGAGTAAAATCTTTGACAATGGAGGGCTAAACCCCATGGAGGGAACATTAAGGCTTACCTTATACTCTTGGTAGACAGAAAAATGAAGAGTAAAGACTCTTTAAAAACTGCATCAAACTTTGCATGCACACTCCCAGTGGATCAAGGAGGACACTTCCACAACAAATCTGTCAAATCGGCCTCATGGTGGCGATTCGTTGGATTATGACGCATCCCCACTTTATACACACTGCACACATGCATTTCCACCTAACTCGATTTTTTGTTACGGTATTATTAATTGATTTTGTAAAAAAATAAATAAACATGGTTGTTGAGTCTATAAAAATGCTTTGAATGTTGGATATCTGCTGTATATTATATCATATTATATTACGAGTCATGTCTCCTGCTGTTCCCTGCGTGTTTGTTTTTGAAGTTTGTCAAGCTGTTTTTCTGTTTTTCTTTGATTTCTTTTATTGTCTCTGTTTTTGTTATGTATTTTTGTTTTCTTGCATTTACATTTATGTTTGATTTCTGTTTCATTGTTCGTGTTTCACTTTTTGAAATAAAAACAAAGTTCAAAAAAATAAATAAATAAATAAACATATCATGAAGGCAACATCCAATCAACCCCAAACTTTCGAATGCTTCCGTCTTTCAGTCTGTACTGCGCTTCGGAAGTGTAATAAACGGATATTATTGTTTTGATATGAACTAGTAAATAAGTTGTCCCCCATTTGCCCTGTTTATCAGTTTCCCTTTGGCTGCATTCTGTAAATAAAGGTAATTTATTGGCGGAAAAGTTAATTGGTGCCATTTCATCTAATCAATCCTCTAGTCTACAACGAAGACTTTTAGACTACTGTATCTGTGCCTTCAGTTTTGTTCTCTGAACCCAGAGATGTCCAGAGGATCAGAGGGGCCTGTTTTAAATCCAGAACAAGCAAACACGTAGAAACGTGGACACAGACAGACAGAACTCTGGCTCAATCATGGACCTTAACTCTGAAATGCTGCTGAACTTAGTGACCACCATCACTGTTGTTATAATACCCCCATGCACACACGTGCACACAGACACGCATGTGCTGATGTGCACATGTGCATTCATGCGTACCAGCGTATGTATGTGTCTGTGTGCGTGTGTGACACTTAACCCTGGGTCAGGCTCACATCCCAGAGAGCCTTGTTTTCCCACACATGGGCCACAACACTTATCAACAGACAGATTAGACTGTCAAGGTTTCCTCACTGACCCAGACCTAGCCCTCCCTTTACTTCCCTCACATAAACTCTCGGACCCTGCACAGTTTTTTATTTTTTACACTTCCAAGGTTGAAAAATCCTCACTCCCTCTCTTATTCTTTGCTTGTTTCCCCCCTTTTCCACACAGTGTTAATCTAACTCTAAATGGGCTGTCTTCGATTGTACACTCAGAGTTAAATCATCCACTCTCTGCCTCTTTCTTCTCTCTTTGCCATATTTTCGTCACCTTTCTTCCCCCTTTTCCATGTTTTTCTCTTCCGCCCCTTACAGTGCCCCTGACCCGTGCCGCCTCATGTTCTCCACTCTCTTCTTGTTCCCACGCTGATGGTCTGTCCATGGGGCCACAAACAAGGGCATGTGGAGGGTTAAAGGATTAGTTTTTATCAATGATAAGGGTCTGGGGGGGGGGGGGGATGGGGGGATGGACATGGAGCTTGGACCTGAGACCCCTTCCTGAGAGGATGTGTCATCAACAGCCTTATCCACACATTGTAACGAGAGAGAGGGAGAGCGAGAGGGGAGGTGGCACAAGTGCAGGGACAATCAAGGTCGGGTCAATGTCGCGCAGTGTCCCAGGCAGCAGCGCAGACTCAGGGGAACAGAGTGTGACTTTAAACAGCATATAGCTTCAGGAAACCAGTGTGCGCTGCACACCATCAAAGCCTGTCTCCCACACGTCCGTTCACACTGGGAATACGAGGACACTGTTGTTTTGCGGCATCCTTTCGCACGTAAACCCGTGCACACGTGCCTGCACACATGTCATTCCACCTCCATGAATGCAGCTCACTCCTTCGAAAACAGATTTTGTTGCAGCTGTGTGACAGTGAGCTGTGGTTGGACAGGCCTGTCCCTCCCTAATACAGCATGTGTCGCTTTGTCCTTTCGCTGCTGTCCTCCTCTCCCACTCGCACAATGTACTGTACGTATGTATCCATTTGCTTTGTGAGCGTATACAAATCTAGCCAAATGGCCCCTTCTGTACATGTTGTTGCATTTGTATACTCTCTCACAAGTTAAATGAACACTCCAGATTTTACTGTGCACAGTTCCACTTTCCAATCCATTTTCTTGTCTTCATGTGAAATCTGTAATGGTGTAACTTGTGAGCACAGATCAGAGGAGGGATAAAGATTCAGAGGATTCCTTGGGTCCAGGAACTTAACAATAACCCCCTCTGTCTTCGTCTGCCAGGTTTGTAGGCCTACAGTCCGCTGAGGCCCAACAGCCCAATGAGTGAGGGCTATTTTCACTATTCAACGAATAGTAACCAGTAGTTCTCACACTCTCACACTGATTTCTTTAAAAAAAATCACACCTGTGTGAAGTGAGCGGTGCAACTGTACCGTGTGGGGGTCCCCACAACATCCAGACCCCCAGGAACGTGCCCAGAGGCGGCGGCCCGGTTCTGGCGACTGGCGAGCCGCCCCACGTCCAAAACCGTCGAGAAATGATAGAGTTACCGTGTGGCAGCTTTCCGTGCTCGGACATACAGACACGGGGACAGACACAGGGACATACACACATTGCTACGTAATGGAGCGGTTAGGCACCGCTCAAAAATGACAAAAATAGCAATGTACAAGCAGCGCGGCATGAAGCTGCGAGCTTGCATATCTGTTATTTTTCAATAGCCAACGTATAAAATCTAAAAAGACACGGATACTACCGGTTTTAATGGGTTAAGAAGGGGTTAAAGAGTAATCAGCTTCAGTAGGGATTGTAAACATCAGAGGTCATAAAGTTAAAGGCTGTCAACGTTTATCTTTACACCCATCTATTGGATACTGTATGACATGTTATAAGAAGCATGTAATGTAACACATAGCGCATGTCACTCACCAGATATGAAAATTAAATGCTCTATAAAACCTTCTTGGTTACCATTACGGCATGCCATCCAGGTGGCCAGTTTCCCGGGTGGCCACTCATCCATGTTGCCAGTTGTCCGGGTGGCCACTCATCCATGTGGCCAGTTGTCCGGGTGGCCACTCATCCAGGTGGCCAGTTGCCCGGGTGGCCACTCATCCAGGTGGCCAGTTGTCCGGGTGGCCACTCATCCAGGTGGCCAGTAGTCCAGTTGGCCACTCATCCAGGTGGCCAGTTGTCCGGGTGGCCACTCATCCAGGTGGCCAGTTGTCCGGGTGCCCACTCATCCAGGTGGCCACTTGTCCAGGGTGCCAACTTGTTCAGTCAGACTATTTGGGTGCGGTACTGTACCATACTGTACTGTACCATACTGTACTGTGCCGTACTGTAGTGTACCATACTGTACTGTACCATACTGTACTGTACTGTATTGTACCATACTGTGCTGTACTGTACTATACCCTACTGTACTGTACTGTACTGTACTGTACTGTACTGTACTGTACTGTACTGTACTGTACTGTACTGTACTGTACTGTACTGTACTGTACCATACGTGTGTGTGTGTGTGTGTGTGTGTGTGTGTGTGTGTGTGTGTGTGTGTGTGTGTGTGTGTGTGTGTGTGTGTCTGTACCGTATTGTACTGTACTGTGGGGAGGTGAGGGGTCGATGAATGGGGAATTTGTGATGTAATTTGCATCACAGCGAATTGTTGCGCAATGAGAGTGTGTCAGACAAAAGTAATATTTGTACAGTAAATATGACAGTTGCATGGATGCAATGTATCCTGCCTATTAGAATTCATGTGGGCGGCATGCAGGTTTCTTTGTGCATGGAGAGATGTGTGCTAACGGAGTGGTTTGGTAGGAGAAGCCGAACAGATAAACGGCCATGTGCTTGTGTTACTGTACCCCCTTTCCATTAGGGTAGAAGGATGGGGCCATGTGCTTGTGTACCCCCTTTCCATTAGGGTAGAAGGATGGGGCCATGTGCTTGTGTACCCCCTTTCCATTAGGGTAGAAGGATGGGGCCATGTGCTTGTGTACCCCCTTTCCATTAGGGTAGAACGATGGGGCCATGTGCTTGTGTACCCCCTTTCCATTAGGGTAGAACGATGGGGCCATGTGCTTGTGTACCCCCTTTCCATTAGGGTAGAACGATGGGGCCATGTGCTTGTGTACCCCCTTTCCATTAGGGTAGAAGGATGGTACCCCCTTTCCATTAGGGTAGAAGGATGGTACCCCCTTTCCATTAGGGTAGAAGGATGGGGCAGCAATAGTGCAGGAGGTGTAATGTGTTATCTGGCATCGTATAGAAGTGTCTTTGAGCAAAACACAGACCAGTAAACTGCCCCCAATGAGCAGATGTGTGCCTTGTAGGCCTAATTTGTAAAGTAGAGTAAATGGTAACGTTTACCATCATGAATTCTATAGTGCACACTTTCTGACATAAGTTATGACATCATTTCCAGTGGCGTTCAGAAAGTGGTAGTTATTTCTTGTATTCTCCACGCTGAGTTCACACTCAGTGTTTCTTACCAAGCAGGAAATCACTGTTCAGAATATGTGATTGAGCTTGTTGTTCCTCATGAATATAGGTGAACATTTTCAACTTTTCAACAATTTCGGAATAGTAGCAGTATGGTAAATGGTAAATGGTGCATTTATATAGAGCCTTTATCCAAGGCGCTTTACATAGATTGTGCATTACATTCACCCATTCACACACACATTCATACACCGCTGGCAGCGGAAACCAATGCAAGGTACCAACCAGCACATCGGGAGCAATTAGGGGTTCAGTGTCTTGCTCAAGGACACTTAACAGGACAGTAACTCTGGGGGAGCCCGGGTTCGAATTGGCAACCTTACAGTTACCATCCAGGCACTACCCCTGAGCCACCGCCGCCCCTATAACATATAGGGTTTATTTAAGTGGTTAAGGAGTCTTGGTGAAAATCCAGACGTGGATTTATTTAAGTATGCGTGTGCTGCTCTGTCTCTCAAGATCTCTTGAGTTGATCTTGTCCCAAAACATAATATCTTTTCTTGCAAGCCTAAGAGGCCAATTCAGGTTAGAGTGCGTATCACATTGCTCTCTCTAGAGCACAGATCAACTCAGCCAAATTCAGAGAAACCGGACAATGGACATAGTTAATTACTTCCTGCTGCAGGGATACATGCAGTAGCATTGTTTTAGTGTTTACTGAGGAAACCAGCTTAGCCGCACACCACCCATCCTGGACGCTGGAAACATCACATCCAAGGTGAGAACAACCTCTTTCTGGGAGGATCAAAGACAGAACGCAGTCTCTGTGACACCATCAATTACAGGGGAGCAAGGAACCCCCGGCCAGTAACGTGGCCCACATTCCACAAAGCTATTTCCCCCTCTGACCAGTCTGTTTCTCAATCGAATTCAGGATACACAACGTTTGCCAAACACAAGCACTCAAATCCATGATTAGTTTCCTCTTCCTTCTGTTTGTTACTATTGTTTCTGACCTTTTGGAATAGCATGACCCACTGTCAACTGGTTGATACTACAGTAGGCGTGTGTGTGTGTGTGTGTGTGTGTGTGTGTGTGTGTGTGTGTGTGTGTGTGTGTGTGTGTGTGTGTGTGTGTGTGTGTGTGTGTGTGTGTGTGTGTGTGTGTGTGTGTGTGTGTGTGTGTGTGAATGAAAGAGTGAAACTCTTTTATGATGCATGGCTCTTGAAGATTATGTCATATGGCAGCCAAGTCTATGTGATTTTTAATGTTTGTTTAGAGCACCTATGACGTAAATCGTTTGCATGCCAAGTCTATGGACTTTATATTTGTTTGTTTCGGTTGGACACTATATGTGACGTAAGTCATCATGTGGGCGATATAAATACAGTGGGCACCCCTCACTTCAAAACCGTTATAGGTGAAGGCGCGCTCTACTCAGGGAGTCAAGTTGATAGTCTCTGTAGCTGATGGGTGCAGATTCTTGAAGATCAATGGAAAAAGGGAATATCCGTATAAAGTTTGAGTTTCTTTATTTCATCACTTCACACAAGTGTGATTATTGTTTATCCCCAGAGGAGGCAGAGGAGGGGAGCCAGGCATCACCCCTCCTCTCCCCAGAGGAGGCAGAGGAGGGGAGCCAGGCATCAAAGCAGCAGAGCTGCCTGGCTCCCCAGAGGAGGCAGAGGAGGGGAGCCAGGCATCAAAGCAGCAGAGCTGCCTGGCTCCCCAGAGGAGGCAGAGGAGGGGAGCCAGGCATCACCCCTCCTCTCCCCAGAGGAGGCAGAGGAGGGGAGCCAGGCATCAGAGGAGGGGAGCCAGGCATTAGAGGAGGGGAGCCAGGCATCAGAGGAGGGGAGCCAGGCATCAAAGCAGCAGAGCTGCCTGGCTCCCCAGAGGAGGCAGAGGAGGGGAGCCAGGCATCAAAGCAGCAGAGCTGCCTGGCTCCCCAGAGGAGGCAGAGGAGGGGAGCCAGGCAGAGGAGGAGAGGCAGAGGAGGGGAGCCAGGCAGAGGAGGGGAGGCAGAGGAGGGGAGCCAGGCAGAGGAGGGGAGGCAGGCATCAGAGGAGGGGAGCCAGGCATCAAAGCAGCAGAGCTGCCTGGCTCCCCAGAGGAGGCAGAGGAGGGGAGCCAGGCATCAGAGGAGGGGAGCCAGGCATCAGGAGGCAGAGGAGGGGAGCCAGGCATCAAAGCAGCAGAGCTGCCTGGCTGTCAGTCTTCACTATCCTCTATTCCCAGGGCCCGTTTCTAACCACAGCCCTGGGGCATGTTAGTACAACATCCTGCACTTAACACTCCTCAGGCCTGACTGACCACAGTCCTGCTCCGTGACACCAGAGCCAGGGCCCCCGCCTGCTGAGAATAGGAGGAACCGGGGGCGATATTGTGTCTCGAACTTCCCAGAACGACAATAATACAAACACAGTTTGTTTATGTTCTCACATGGAGAGACATAGGGGAAGTTGGGGATTGAGGAAGTAAGACGACTGAAAAAGTTCAGTGAGGGGTCTGGGACTCAACAAATAAACTGTTTAGACTTATGTAAGCCAGATAACTGCAATGTAATGCCATTCACAGTACTGTGTGCATACAGTGTGTGTGTGTGTGTGTGTGTGTGTGTATGTGTGTGTGTGCGCGTGTGCATGTGCGTGTGCGTGTGTGCGTGTGTGTGTGTGTGTGTGTGTGTGTGTGTGTGTGTGTGTGTGTGTGTGTGTGTGTAACGATAGCATGCCTAAAAGGGGCCTGCTGTGTGAGAGTGCACTGTGAGCAGTCACTATAAATAGCCCCTGTTTGAAAACATGGGAGAAAAGTAGCCCAAATTAGGACATTAGCATTCAATGTGCGTGTATAAAAATAACCAATCACATCAAGCTCACTCTAAGATTAGCCAGGTGATGACCGGAGACATGTGGTAACTACATCCGTGTTATGGCCCTCATTAAATGTTTGCGTGTGCACCACACGTTTGTGCGTGCGTACATGCCTGTGTGTTCACTTTCATTGACTGAAAGTCATGGCTGTTTGCTGGCTGCCCCTCTCCGACATCCATGTAAGATACTCTTCACGTCTCCTCTCCTCCTGTGCCATCCATCCTGTTCAGTGATATGGATTTCCTTCGTTGCCTCTGCCTTCGAAACTACTTTGTCACTGATCTCCTTTTAGTGATCATGTTGGTTACATTCTAGAGCTACAGTGGTGGGGGAGGTCACAGATGGGGATATTAACTTGTTTTCTTTTTATGGCACCATTACATTATGCCTGTTTCTATGTGACCTGGTATAACTTCCGGGTCTGTGTCAGACACAGGAGAAAAGGATCTTGGGCATTCTCGACCTATGTGGTCAATAGTAACTATTCTCCTCTCCCATATCATCTCCCTGGCACACACATCAGAAAGGAACATCGGTATTTCTCCTGAAAATTGGATTATGGGCTTTGTACTACTGTATAGCAAATGAAATGGCAACACAATGTTGTGTCAGTGGTCCCATGTCCATTTTACTTCCAACAGCAATGAAAAGGATCTGTGCTTGTGTGCAGAAATGAATCAATCATAGTCAAGTCCAGCAGGTCAGGGCTTTCTGCAAACTCCTCTCTGGTCCTGTGATGTTTAATTCAGCTGTATAATTTCTCTAGGAGATAGAGAAGGGGTGAGACAGCATGACAGAGAGATTAACAGGTCGGTAGGGAGAAAAGGAGAGAGAATAATAACGCAGTTGAATAATACATGGAATGAAAATGAATTAATTTTGCCAACAGTTTTAGCATCTATAATGAAATGACTACCGTGCCGTACCGTGGTTGTGGAGTGGACACTGACTGTATCTGCCCATGGGGTTCTAGACTAGAGGGCAGCGTGACATTTACTGAGAAGTGACATTTTTACAGAACACTGACATTTTCACAGCAAGCTGTGCAGGAAACCCAACCAGGCAGCACAAAGCCCCCGCCCATCACCTCACCTGGGTTGAACCTGGCCCGAACACCTGGCCAGCTGTGGAGGCAGCACTAAGCCCCCGCCCATCACCTCACCTGGGTTGAACCTGGCCCTAACACCTGGCCAGCTGTGGAGGCAGCACTAAGCCCCCACCCATCACCTCACCTGGGTTGAACCTGGCCCTAACACCTGGCCAGCTGTGGAGGCAGCACTAAGCCCCCGCCCATCACCTCACCTGGGTTGAACCTGGCCCTAACACCTGGCCAGCTGTGGAGGCAGCACTAAGCCCCCACCCATCACCTCACCTGGGTTGAACCTGGCCCGAACACCTGGCCAGCTGTGGAGGCAGACGCTACACGGTTAGCTTTTAAAAAAAAATGATAAGTGAACCACATTGCACGTCATGCTCATTTGACTTTTCTGTCAACTTCACCTGGATGTCTGTTATCTCCAGTTGTCTCTAGAACAACACTGTGGCTTACTATGGGGCATCAACAGCTGCACACATAAAACATCATGAATATGCCTTGCATCATACAGTGATGTATGAAAGGATAAAAAGTACACACACATTGCCTTGCATAATCAGAACATATTGCAACACTGCGCTTAGCAGTGGCTACACTACAAGTGTGTGTGTGTTTGTGTGTGTGTGTGGGTGTGGGTGTGTGTGTGGGGGGGGGGGGGGGGTGTGTGTGGGTGTGTGTGTGTTTGTGTGTGTTAACAGGAAACTTGACAAATACAGGGTGTTGCAACATGCCAAACAACCTGTATTGCTTCTACAGCAGTACAACAAAAGTGAAACCTCTCGTGGCTTAAATATTGCCTGCACTTGTCACTTGTTTTTATAAGCTACTGAAGGGTTGGGTTTAATTTATTAATGCAAATAATTGATATAAAATCCATCTGTCATCCTATATTAAAATTGGCCAATGCAGTTACACCGCAAACAAATCAGCTCCATATTGGCACAAAACGGGACTTATATCTGACATCAGGGATCTCCATATATGGGCATAAAAGGGACAAGGACATAGATACAGAGATCTCCATATATGGAAAATGGGCATATCGGTCGGATCGGTGGTGCGATGTAGGTGTGGAGGCCGCACAGCGGCCCGAAACGACCAAAATCACTCACGTTCTGTTGTAAAAATAGACCTACTGTTTAAAATATAGCAAATGGCGATAACAATTATTACAACAATTATAGCCATTTTGCAGATACTCTTCTTAATCCAGAGCGATTTACAGTAAGCAAGGTAAACACATATATCAAATGCATACAGTGTACTGAGTGTAGTGCCTCAGTAATCTAGAATTGTAGATAAACCAAGAACCGATCCATGCATCTGCTTAGCTCACCAGTACTTTCTTCCCCTTCTTCAGTATGTCCATGTACGTACAATCGTACATTGCAAATGTCTAGACGATGCCCCATGTGATCGATACCCGTTGGTTCCCACAGCACACGTTTGCTGGCTGGGTTGTCATTTTCCTTGATGCTCACCCTCACATGCTTGATGCTTGTTGTTGGTTCATTCTGGTTCATTTTCCTTGATGGCTTGATGCTCACCCTCACATGCTTGTTGGTTGTTCATTCTGGTTTATGTTCAGTAATTCTGGTGTTGCACCAATCCAGGGATTTCTGCAGGGCAGGCTTCAACATCCAGTGTGTCATTTACCATCTCGCTCAAATTTGCTGTTAAATCTATTCATCTAAAAAACAATAAACCTGCTCAAAAACACAAAGTAAAATCCTGAGTGTTAATATAAACTAAGATATCAAATACAACTTGAACCAAATGGACCCAAAGTCAAAGTAACACAAAGTATTAATAGTTTAGGGTTTCAGGCTTTCTGGCTTGTAGTACCCCTAAATAGCTATCGCTGCAACGTGGCCATTCTGAGTTGAAGCCAACCTGGACTGTTAGAAGTAGATACTGTAGCTGCAAGGGGTCTAATCCTTTAACTGTTTCCAACACCTGTATTAAAGATAACTAACAGGTTTTATGATGATTGGACAGATGCTCGTTCATTTATGGACAAATCTGTGGCCATGCCCTTTTTCAACGCTTCAGGCCTGAACCCCTAAAACATTTAATAAAGCAGACCGGCCAGACCCATAACTTTAATAGTAAGCCATAATGTACTTTCGAGGCAGTAATCATTAATATATATATAAAAAAATAGCCATATATTTTTATAGTGGTTTCCCTGTTTGACTAAAGAATAGCGCTGCACAAATCAGACTCAGAACCAGGAACATTTAGTTACCGGTACTAGGAATAAAAAATGTGGCCCAATAACCATGACCGAAATGAGCAGATTGCTGTATTTATATTGACCTTTATCTTACTGCATTTCTCTTGTACAATAATGAAACTTACGGCCAATGCAACGCCACATTATTGTCTCCACCAGGCCAAAGGCCTGGTGGAGTGATGATGAAAAGGTTCATCAACCTGATGATGAACCTTTTCCAGATAGCGCCACCAGGAGGCCGACTTTTGTAAAACACATTTTTGGATATTACTCTTCCAGATTTAGTCAAAAAATCACGCAAATCGTTACACAGTATCTCTATAGTCATGCGCTCAAGACAGATCTGTCCGATATTTCATAATACATCTAATCCTAATTGGCTAACATTGGCTTTCAAAGTTTGCAGGGTTGGCCCGTTTTGAACAAAAAGCCTTAAATCATGAACGCAGCATGCAATTTACGTGAAATCTTTCACGGACATATCTGCTAGGCTGAATAATATATCCCACCCTTTTCACATTGGCCTGTTATAGCGCCACCAACAGGTGGATTTTTGCAAAACACATTTTTGGAACAAAATGCCTCAAATCATCCAATTGCCATCAAAGGCGTAAGAACAAATGGCACCCTTTTCACATTGGCCTATTAGTAGGCTGACAGGAAATGGGGAGAGAGATGGGGGGGAAGACATGCAGTAAGGGCCGTCGGGAGAGTCGAACCCGCGGCACACTGCCAGACTGGATTACCAGCCAAGGTGCCTGGACCACTGAGCCATGGCCCAGGCCCAGAAAGGGTGTTCTTACCAACAATCCCACAGCACAAATTGCAAGCAGAGATTCTCAACCTTTGGACCAGGGACCACTGGTGGACCATGAGGGTATGCCTATTGCATGTGGGCCCCCAGAAAATTGGAAAAACACCCGTGTGAAGGGAGGGGCGCTCTTATCATACGTCATCTCATTCTGGCCAATCATTAGTCTTTTAATGTTTGTGTTTACACAAACACTCAAAACTGGCCATTCATTATCAATGGCATTTAATGTTTGTGTTTACTTTACACACACACTAAAAGCTGGACATAGGAGGGGCTAGAAAAGAAGAAAAAGAAAAACACTGAGATTGTAATGACTAGTCCTTACCCGTTCGAATATATGCACATCAAATTATGTAATGTGATTTAATAGATCACATTATTGATGTATGAATTTTGAGGTGTAATCAGTCTGGTCTCAGACTCAGATGCACTTGCCCGTCGGGCATGTAGTACTGGAAAGGAGAAAAGATGCAATTCTGGGGAAATTGCGAAGTGTGGTTGCCTCGATTGCTCAGACGCCTTTGGAAATATAGCCCCACCCCACTGATTTTGCTAACCAATTACAATGTCAAGTCACCCCTGTGATCATGTGTAAGTAATTTGGAGGGGATTTATCCCCCAAAAAGCATGTTTTGCAACAAACGTGTATGTTTGCATTTGCGGCACCCCTATGGATGAAAATTTAATTGCTTTTGGCTCTGTTGATTAAACCACCCTCGACATGTGATTCAAATTTGGAGTGGATTGGACATTTTGTTTGTGGTTTGTGGCATTTTTGAGTGGTGCTAGCCACTCCTATATGCAGCTATGTGTCCCCCTATGTAATGTAACGAACAGCTGAAACACCTCGCTAATACCACTGGATTCCACTGTTGAGCAGCGACACACACACACACACACACACACACACACACACACACACACACACACACACACACACACACACACACACACACACACACACACACACACACACACACACACACACACACACAGAGTCGTACATACTGTGAGAACGAAAATACATCGCCTGGATGCAACTGGGACATATCCTCAGTGATGTATCCCAAGGTCATCGGGGTTTCGGGTCTCTCAAACATCATACCCCTCACTCGGGTGACCCAGCCGGGGTGATCAAGTCCCGACTTACGTCCCAGTAGCTACCCTCGATCAGAACCACTAGGGAAAGACAGGGCCACACAATCCGTTGGAACCACTCCGGAACTACTATGCCGGGACTGAGAGGTACAATTCTGGCATGTGGCGGGACTATAGGCTCTGTGGGCTGCCTCCTGTCCGGGCCCCTCTACGTCTCACCAGGTCCACTCCTGCTCTCACCAGGAGTATAGCGAGGAACCTGTGCGTTGCACCAGACTCCAAGCACCAGACACTTCATTCAGGAGTGGTGGATTCTTGAGCCGCAATGGTACTGCAGGCTCCACCGCTGGGCAACGGCAACGGTTATTATTGGTCCATTGTTTGTGTAATGGCTGATAGAAATTACTTTCTGTGAGAAGTTATGCTGTTTCTCATTATTATTATTATTTCATTTTGGGTCATGTATTCTATGTTTTTGATGTCTTAGGATTTTTTTGGGAAAAAGTGACCTGTTTTGTTTGGAGGATTGTTCTCCAGCAATGGAGATTGGAGAAAAATGGTAACATCCTTGTCACACAACAGAAGAAGCTCAGAGGTTCAGACCTCCCTGAGGCCTGTAAAGCGTGAAACTTGATTTATACTTTGTTGTATCACCCACAGTTGTTTAACAAGACAGAGATGGGGGAGGACAAGAACCAATAGTGAAGAACAAAGGGCTGACATTGTCTTGACAGCCAAAGAATTAAAGATGGAGTACCGTGATTTATAAAACATGATCATCAGGTATTATTATTATATAAGGAGGAAGATTTATTTTAAAAAAGTATGCCTGGTTTGCCTGGTGGATGGTGACTGGTGATCCACCTGAACTGAAGCAGCACCCACAGCTGTTGTAGTATGATAAAGGGGTTAGGGGCGGGGCCCGGGGGTGATATTGTGATGTCACTATATAACTGTTTTTTCCATTGGCACGTTTGACTGTCAAGGTTTCAGCCTCCAGGAAGAATACAAAGGGAATTAAGACATCATTGCACATAACAGGGTTTAATGAAGTGCTGTCACCTCATAAACGCATGAAAAACTTAAATAGAAATACAAAAATCACGGTACTCCATATTTAACAAAGCTATTGATTAGGAATGGGTTGGAAAATGACTAAATGAATGCTTGCGAAAAGAGAAAAGCATCAATGTCTACATTTCTTTTTCCATACAGCGTACATTTAAATCCTGCCTATGCTCAGCACAGGCAGGATTTAAATGTACTGCTGTTTGCAGTCTATGAAGAAAAATATAAGATAGAAAACATCACTATGCCATAAGCTTAAACTGACTACATGCAGCACTCAGGTGTTATTTAAAAAAAGCAATGTCTCAGTAAGGGAACATTTACATCACCCATGTTTTCTCAGCTTGTGCTGAGAAAATAATACATTGTTAATAACACTGGAGCATCAGCTTGGATAGAATGTGACCCTTTGTCTTGTATTTGCCATGAAAGCATCTGGTTGGCCTCGACATACCAGCTCCTACATTCTAGAGGTGGACAAAACATCTGACGAGTGACGTTGGAACTGCCCTTGAAAAGCAGGCCTTGGTCTTAACGATCCTCACAAAATAACTCCTCATTCAAGGATTCAGACTTTTCAACAACACAGTCATTTTCCACCTGCAATGACGATAACATGATATTTGACCGGTTTCATATCAAAGTCAAAGTAATCCTGCTTATAGGTTTTTGGTTACATCGCTGGCTATTATAAATCTCAGGGTCGAGACATCAAACTCCAGATGCCACCACAAAGGCCAACATAATTATGCAACCTATTTATGTCTGTAAAGACAGATAGATGGAAAGCATGAAAGCAGAATGAGACACGCGCGTGCACGTGCACGGCAAGGCAAGCACGCACATAGACACACAAAGCACCCAAAGCACACATTCTCACATCCCTAATCTGTGCGAAGAGCCTCCCTTGTTCCAGGAGGGGCTGTGCACCTGCTGTGGCAGCGTGGAGCCTCTGAGGGGGGTGGGGGCTGTGCAGGGGCCCCTCGGAGGTGCTCCAATTCTCAACCCACACTAGTTCCATTCTAATTCTAATAGCAGGCATACAAGCTCACAGCAAGCTTGTACAACTGCTATTTTTCAAAACATTTTTTTTTAATCTTGAAAGTGTGAGAACTACAGGTTTAGAAGGAATTTGTAGAATCGGGCTGAGGTCTTATTTAATGGGCTAAATGCTAAAGCACACTGTCTGCCACTACCTGCCTGCTCTCTGTCCCCTTGGCCCTGTCCCAGTGTCTGTTCCAGGTCTCAGGCCATGGCCTGTGGCATCTGCCACCTGTCCCCGCTCTGGCTTCAATACAGTCTGCAGCACATAATGGCCCTAACAGGGCTTCCCTTCAGGGCCTCGCCTCAGTCTCAGCATCAATCCCCATGCAGCCCAAGGCTCCGCTCCAGCCAGATCCAGTCTCCATTGCTCAGAGACAACACAGCCCTAATAGCTCCAAAACAACCTGCAACCAGCTCTGACGTCCAAGCCACCTGCAGACCGTGTCAACCCTCAGGCTTCACAGTTCACACACACACCACCCCCTGCAGCTTTCCTACTATAGCCAGCCCCAGTCCCACTTTTAAACGCTTAAGAACTATAGCCTGTACTTTGTCTTATGATGAATAGCGCTCGCGCGCGCGCGCGCGCGCGCACACACACACACACACACACACACACACACACACACACACACACACACACACACACACACCCCCCCCCCCCCCCCCCCCCCCCCCCCCCCCCCCCCCCCCCACACACACACACACACACACACACACACACACACACACACACACACACACACACACACACACACACACACCTCTCCTAGCTCTGGCTCACAAAGCCTTAGTACCGGCAGCTACCTTCAATGCAACCCGCTGGGAGATCCAGATACACGAAAAGGTGAAAGAGCAAAGAACCAAGAAATTAAGCTTCTCAGCAGCTCTACCTGGGTTCTATACATCAAAGGCTGAGCAGCAACCAGTAGGGAGGTGTTTGTTTCACTGGGGACTGTTTCAGCTACGCGCTGCCTGACAAATAGGCTGGAAGGTTCAGTGCGTTAACTCACATGTTGACACTTGGCTAGGCACTCTTGGGGATAGAGGAGCAATAAGGGTTTGCTGTGAATCACATATAGATTGGGTTTGTGGGGTGCTCATAATACTTGATTCCATTCCCACAAATGCACGCAAGCATGAACGAACACATAGACATCCATCCATCCATCCATCTTCAACCGCTTATCCGTAGTCGGGTCGCGGGGGCAACAGACTTCCCTCTCCAGAGCAACATTAGTGACTTCCTCCTGGTGGATCCCGAGACGTTCCAAGGCCAGTGAGTCGATGTGTTTCCTCCAACTGCGCCTTGGTCTGTCCCGGGGTCTCCTCCCAGTGGGACGTGCGTTGAGGACCCCCCTAGGGAGACGCCTGCACATAGACAAGTACAATATAATCTCAGGAACAAAACAGCCCTTGTGGCCAGTCATATATGATATTCTTCTTCCAGTGGAGGAATATGAGTTTGGAATGGACATTTCCATTTCTACAGTGCACACAAAAGAGGGAGAAATCAATGGACAGAGGCTCTGTGCCACATTTGTTTTATAAGACGACGCATTGCTTTTATGGTTAAGGTGTCATCCAGTCCACCAGTAAATTAGCTGGCTACGAATATGGAAGTAGCTCTTATGACCTTATGTATATTAGTATTCCATGTGTGAAATATGCTATTGTCAGTAAAGAATACAGCACATAGATAAGACAACTGCAGCAGGTGGGGAGCTGCTTCAACACAGATCTGTCTGTGCGTGTGTGCATGTGTCTTTTGTTGGCAGCGTTGCAGGAAAGGAACCCTCATTAGGTTGGAGGGAGACACAGACAACACAACCACACACAGATATACAATCATGTGCGTGCGCACGCACAGTTGCACACAGTCACACAGTCTCTCTCACACACACACACACACACACACACACACACACACACACACACACACACACACACACACACACACACACACACACACACACACACACACACACACACACACACACACACACACACACACACACACACACACACACACACACAGGTGGTTAACGGCAAAACGAAAACAGGGAGATCTCCACAACACCTGTGTATAGTCAGGAGAGATCATGAGATTGAGAGTGACACATTGGTTCACAACATCAACTTCGGGAGGATGACACAGAGACATGGGCGAACCTAGCTACTGTATCTGCAATTCAATTGTTACACATTTATTGCAAGTTCAATTAACACTGACAGGTTGCTGTGTGGAAATCAACGTTTCAAATTGTACACAAGTCAATTTAGCTACTTATGGCGTTGAACTCTGCATAAATTGCATAATATGAATCTTTTGAAAACATTCTGCCATCAAAGATACAACTCTGTGTACTGCATAAAAAAGAGGCTCATAGCTGTATCAAAAGTTCACTGACTGATAATCATACACAATTGGCAGTGTACAAATCATATAGTAGTATCACTGAATTTGTGTGTGTGTGTGTGTGTGTGTGTATGCCTGAGAGACAGAGATAGTGGATTGCACTAAAACCTTACAGGCAGTAGTCTTTTATATACCCATTAGCTCATTAACATTACAGAACATTTAGAAGTTTGTCAAAGGGACATAGAAAACACTTTTGCTCCCGTAAGGCAGTCAATGAAAAATAAAGAGAAACAGACAGACAGAGAGACAGAGAGAGACAGAGAGAGAGAGAGAGAGAGAGAGAGAGAGAGAGAGAGAGAGAGAGAGAGAGAGAGAGAGAGAAAGAACGAAAGAGAAAAAAAAGAATCTCCTTCATCTCTGTAGGCAACCTAAATCCTCACTGTAACTGCAGCCAAAAACTAAATTAAAAAGACTGGAGTGGGACTGGGTGTTAAAAGCTGCAGATCTGCACTGTGGAGGAATTACAACGTGTTCTTCTGCTCTTCACTGTTTAGAACTTTAGAGGGATCAAACCAATTAAAACCAGACTACAATGCGCACAGATGTACGCACGTGTACGTGCAGTGCACCACACACACACACACACACACACACACACACACACACACACACACACACACACACACACACACACACACACACACACACACACACACACACACACACACACACACACACACACACACGACTCAATAGAGCAGGATCAATGTCAGTTATTTATTAAAATAAGACTAGATTTAAAATCTATTTTATGCACCAACACAAAATATGAATTGCTATTTGTTAACAAGGTAAAACTCAACCGTTTGACAGGGTCAGAGGTCAAACAGTTATCCATGAGCCACATGAGCTCATGGAATGGGGTGAATCTAATAGCATCTACTTAAATGTACAGGTGCATCTAAAAAAAATTGAATATCGTGGAAGTTTTCTTCCGTAATATAATTCAAAATGTAAAACGTTCTTAAATTCTAGATTAATTGCGTCTAAAGTGAAAATATTTAAAACCTTTTTTTGTTTAATCTTGATGATTCTGGCACACAGCTCATGAAAATCAAAAAATCCTATCTCAAAATAACAAACATTTGTATTGTTGAATCTAGTGTCTCACACCTTCCTCTTGACAATAAAACATAGATTCTCTGTGGGGTTCAGGTCAGGGCAGTTGGACAGTAATACCATGGTCAGTACACCAATTACTAGTAGTTTTGGCTCTGTGGGCAGTTGCCAAGTGCCGCTGGAAAAGGAAATCTGTATATTCTTAAAGCTTGTCAACCTACGGAAGCACACAAATGGTTGTGTTGACTCTACAATTGACAAAACACAGTGATGATTTGGGGCCATGTTATCTGCATTATCTGTCTGCACTGTCAGTGAAAACTTCACACTGGAGTAAACACAGCCATCTACCAGGATATTTTAGAGCACTTTGTGCTTCAGTATGTTGACAAGCTTTATGGAGATGCTGATTTTCCTTTCCAGCTCGATTTGGCACCTGCCCACAGAGCCAAACCTACTAGAAATTGGTGTAGGCCTACTGGCCTGACCTGAACCCTACAGATAGTGTATGTTTTATTGTCAAGAGGAAGGTGTGACAGTAGATTCAACAATACAGATGAGTTTAAAGCTGCTATCAAATCGAATCTGGGCTTCCATAGTGTCACAGACTTATCACCTCCAATGCCACACCCCATTGATGAAATAATTTGTTTAAAAGTAGCCCAGACCACGTATTGAGTGCATAAATTAACATTTCATATGGTCGACATTTCTGTATTATAAATGTTTTTTAGTGGTCTCATAAAATATTCTAATATTTTGAGACCGGAGTTTTTTTTAATATTTCACTGTATGCGCAATGAATCTAGAATATATGAAAGTTTCACTTTTTTAATTATATTATGGAAGAAAATTAACTTTTCTACGATATTCATTTTTTTTTAGATGCACCTGTATACTAACCAAGCTCCACGAGTCCATCTATGTAGGACAGTGTGTAGACAGGCTACAGCACAGAGAGCGGGTCATCTTTGTGGAATTTCAGTTAAAAGGGGTGCCATAACAATTACAAACATGCCAAATCCCACCAGTGACAAACTAGCTGTTCAAGTTCAAGGGGCCGCTTCCTCAAACGGAACTAGCCTTGAACAGCCAATCAAACATTGGGCGGCAATGGCCTGAGAATGGACGCTCAAACAGCTGCTGTGCTTGACACAACCTCATTTGGTCTCTTGGTGGACCTGCATACCTCAGCTTCCGAAAGCAAGAAATACCCCAAGGGGATCCCAAAATATACAGCAGGCAAGCAAAGTCGGGCCCTAGCCCAGCCAGCCATGAGGTGAGGCAGCAGCCAGGGAAGGGCCAGGGGCAGAGCAGCAAGCCTGGACAAGCCAGCCTGCTACACAGACCTCAGAGTTGTAGTCTGCATTCAAACCAACAGAGAGACATTACTGTAACTTCATTAGAACTTATTGGCGGTTACTCTCTCTCTTTCTTCATTATATCCTTGCTGCCACTGTTTTGCTAGTGAGCGTTGATGTTAACTAGTATAAAGTTGAGCAATAAAACAGAACAGAGCTCTACTCTGAAAGATTACAGAGGGCCCCGCACGGTATGTGCTGTGTTCAATTCTGTAGCCTACTGCCTTTATTTAGCCATACCTCCATCCTCAGTTTTAAATAGGTAGTGGAGTTAATTTGGGATTCGTGGCTTGTTTGGACTATTGAGGTCATTGGGGTTATCTACTGCCATTCTAATGTCACGTCTGCCACCTGGTGGCCACATCGACTTACTGCATTACAGACACAAAAGGTACTGCACACTGACTGAAGTCAATTTTACATATGCTCCATTAATTGTCTCCACCAGGCCGAAGGCATGGGGAGAGAGTATGTTTTGCACTCCGTCCGTGTGTGTGTGTGTCCGTCCGTGTGTCCGTGTGTCCTTCCGTCCGTCCGTTACCAGCTAATCTCTGGCACCGTTAACCCGGTCGATGCCAAACTTTGCACACACACTCCCTGGATGCCAACGATGAACCTCTGCCCCACATTTTCCAGAACGGCCTGTTATAGCGCCACCATGAGGCAGCTTTTCACATGTTTTACCTAAAACTGCACCGATCTGCGTGAAACGTTGCATGCACACTCCCTAGAGGCCAAGGACAAACCTTTGACCTGCATTTTCCGCATCTGCCTTTTATAGCGCCACCAGGAGGCCGACTTTTGTAAAACACATTTTTTGATATTACTCCTCCAGATTCTGTCCAAAAATCTCACAAATCGTTACAGAGTATCTCTATGGTCATGTGCTCAAGTCGGATCTGTCCCATATTTCATATTCCATCCTAATTGGCTATAATTGGCTTTCACAGTTTGCAAGATTGCCCCGTTTTGAACAAAAGCCTCAAATCATGAACGCAGCATGCAATTTACGTGAAATCTTTCACACATTTTCCTACTAGGCTGAGGAATATATCCCACCCTTTTCACATTGGCCTGTTATAGCGCCACCAACAGGTTGATTTTTGCAACAATTTTGGAACAAAATGCCTCAAATCATCCAATTGCCATCAAAGGCAAACATGTTTATATTACTCCTAAACATGTTGCCAAACATCTCACACAGTCCTATCCTCCTGGTGGAGACCTGTGCCCAGAAGGGCACTTTTTCTAGTTAACATTGGTTTAGAGTTGACAGTTTCACCATCACATGAAAAACTAATATATTTCCAAACAAGGGAAATAGTGTGCATAATTTCTAGTTGAGCTACAGCATGTCACGTGTGAAATGGCAAGTTTACAAATCCAATGTCTATTAATCATTCTATGATTAATAGTTCAGAATGTATGATGTAATTTATTTATTTTGTTAATCAATAACCGACTTTGTTGGCCATGAGTCATCACCATCAAATTGCACCATAATATGTAAGATGAGTTAGACATGTAATATTTGAAGTTTCAGACTTGGCTCTGCTTGAAAATAGATTTCCCTCCATGTCCACGTTTCCCTGACATGCTTTTTTTTGGTAGAGAACTGAATGTTTACAGTCCTCATTTAGATGAAGAACTACTATACCATATCAAAGTATACTCAATGTCACTCAAACTACCACTTCTTCCACATGATGTGATCCACATGCCCCAAAAATACCTGGAGTAAAATCCTACCAGTTTTTCCTTCTGTGCCTCTTGTCTGGGATAGGGTTGCAAATAATTACATGTATAAACTGAAATGTTTCAGAAATACAAGCATGTCATTGGAATGTTGGCCCAAAATGTCAGTCCACAATGAACAAATACACTGTATATTAAATCTCCAACTAAGAAATACCGTCAATCTGATTTGGAATTTTATGGTCAAAAGTTAAGATCAAAATAAATTAAATTACTGATTGACATATTGTTGCACATAACTTCTCAATGATTCATCATGGACAGATTTAAAGCTTGTCCAAAGTCACTCCTTCCATGCATTACTTCTCAAGATGACCTACGATACTAAGTAAGCATTTCACATTACAAAGATAATGACTTGGTGTTTTGCTGGTCAACTACGCACACCTCAGTATTAACCTTGTCTGTCTATTGCTATGAGGGAAGGGGATAACCTTTCACAATAATTTACTGTACACAAAAGCCAAACACATCATCATCACCACCACCACCACTACAATCTGTCATAACATCAAGACACAAAACAAACCAAGCATAAGACTGTCATTAACCAATGTAAATTTGGGGAATAACGTGCAAACAGAATGACCAAATTATACAAGAGAAAGCAAAATAATGCATTTGATAAAAGGAGAGAAAACAGCAATTATTTTTTCTTTTTACCTCTTAACACTGAATGTCACTAGGCCTTAGGTGAAATTTTGTCTGCCATTTAGCCAAACAATATTCTAATTTCAAAGCAGAAGATTTAGCAATCTAGTTTAATGAAGTCAGATAAGTGGTGACACTACTAATTGTCAGGGCCACCTAATTTTGTGTGAAATATCACTTTAATCCCCAGGAAGAGACAGACTGAGCATGCTGCCAATGCAGAACAGCCTAGCTAGCGGAACAATTACATGTCCTTATACACCAGGAGCATGACGAATAACCAAACTGAAAATGCGTTGGCAAATATTTCGCATTTAACGTGCACAATTATTTTCTTTTTTCACCTAAATTGAACACAATCAACAGCCAATAGACTTTCATATAGGGAAAACAGTCCAATCACAGCAGGGCTTTTCTAACTGCGGCGGGATCATAATGCATCACGGACATCCAAGCGGAAAAAACAAAAACAGCCAGTCAAAGTGGTGGGGATGACATCACAGATCTGTGAGAGTGGGGGTGTCGCGTCGAACTCACCATATACAGTATATGGGTGTGACTCCCATGATTAAAGGACCACTCATCCATGTTCAACCTTATCTTGAATCTTCATGTAGTCTCACTAATGCTCATTATAAGACGTCTCCATTTCTGTCTACTCACGCTGAGTCTCATTGGTGGGATATGGACAGTTACCAATGACATCATCAATGGCTAAGAAAAACTAAAGCCGTTCTCTTCCTGGAAGCATGTTGAAATAGAAGCCTTTGTTCTAGCATAAAAAAACAAACCTACTAGTGCCACTAGTAGGAAGATTTCTTACCGGTCCACACAGCCCTCCTCTGAGACGCAGAGTGAGTGGACAGACATGGTTACATCTTGAGAATTGAGGACCAATTATATGAAGATGAAGTTATGGGTGAGGTGTTCCGTTCCATTGGATATTAAGACAATGCTTTAGTTTCTGATGATCGTCAGTTCCTTACCTTTTCCCTAAAATGATACTGACGTTTAAAAACTCTTCTTTCAAAAGATTCCTATAAGCCTGCGAAGTAAATAAAACATTTAACTTCATAACCTTTTGGTCCATCAAAAAGAGCTGATGTGGAACTGACGCCAGCTGTGCTGTATAGAACGCATACAGTACAGAGTCTACATACGTAGTGTATAATAGATATGTGCAGGCCTATATTCTTATATTGTTCTGTAAACCGATGTTGGTCATGGAATTGAGGTTTCCAGGCGGTGCACACACACAGCGGTCATCTGAGCCTGGGGAAGATTCTGATGAAGAGGATCATGCTGATGAAGGTGAAGGAGACCAGGATGAGCATCAGCCACAGGAACCAGTTGACAGCCTTTTTGGTGTGCTGCTCCAGACGCTCTGACTCAGTCTTCAGCTTCTCAAAGTTTGCGTCTGCCTGACGCATTGACTGGCTAAGAGTCTGCATGGACAGAAGGAGGGAGACCCAACAATACATTTAAATCCTTGATGAATGAAAGCGCAAATAACATGCATTTTAAAACTGCTTTTAATATTTAATATCATATTGTCTATGTCCCTCAAAGTTATTTCTAATGGTTTGAGCCTCAATCACCACTCTGATATAACCAGTCCTTGTCATTTCTTTCTGGACTTTGAAAGCAGTTTTAGCTGCAGTACCACAATGTCCTGAGGTGGTGGGGGTGCTGATATGCTGATTATTTAATATTTGAGTCATTATAATACTGATGCTAGATAAAACCAGGCTTGTTTCCATTCCATGCCAGCTTGGAAAATCAACAATGGTGGACATTGTAAACTTTGTAAAAGTAGGGTGACATTGATGACATCACGATGAGGACAAAATCAGTTGAGCGGTTCCTGAGAGCAATTTCAATTAAAGCACCTATATGATATGAAAGCCTGATTGTTCAAAATTGGTTATTTGTGCGGATAGAAAACGCATATGGGTGCCAGCTCATAGGCGAGAGCATCCTCCACATTAACATCATGGTCACTAGACAGGAGTACGATGACCCTTGAATAGATAGCATTTGAATGGATTTGGCTGTTGTTGCCACCATCTTCACTTTAGATGGGATGGTCTTGTAAAATACCTTTGACCAGGACGTCTTTTCTAAATCTTGTAAGATTGTGTTCCCACTCTTAATTAATAGTAGCCTCGCAGTGGCCACTATCTCTCTCTCTGTTTCTGGCACAACAGCACCACTTTTGCCCCTACTGGTACTCATAGTCACACATACATACACATACAGTACATAGTACACGGACATTGCTGTTCCTTGGAGTGGTTGCACCACTCAAAATGCTCAAGGGATATCACTGGGCACCCTCTTGAATTATTAAGAGGTGACCCCAAGCTACAAAAAACGTTATCTGACGAAACCACGTTCAGCCAAAAATCACCCTTTGGCTCCCGGACTATTGGGCATGTGATGGACTTAACTGCAGTGTGATTAAAAAAGGTCACACACCCGCGTTTCGTTGCGTTCCGCCCGTCCCCGCACCCGTTAACTTATATATATATAAAGTTAATTTAAAAATATAAAGTATATTTTAACCACCCGTTAACACCCGTCAAACTCGGGTACCCACAGGGTATCCACGGGTATCCGACCCGTTGCAAGACTCTGACACACACACACCTGGTTGTCCTGTTTGATGAGGCTCTGGGCTGCCAGGGTGTTGTTCTTCAGGTTCCTGGCCAGGTTGAGCATATCTTCAGCGAGCTTCTCCTGCAGGTTGTGGTGATGTTGCAGCACAGCATCCAGCTCTGCAGCAGACTGACGCTCATCTACAGGCACACCTCTGCAGATGGAGAGATGATTGCCATCATATTTAAAGGCATTTAACATTCAGAATATTAATAATAATAATACATACATTTTATTTATGACGCACTTTACATTTGAAACAAATCTCAAAGGTCTACTACATCAAGAGGAGAAAAGAAATGACTAAAATAAGAATAAGCACACAGGGCATCTAAAAGTCCAACTAGGCAAATGCCTAAAAAAGTCATAAGTCCCCTTTTAAAAGCGTCCACGGATTGTGGTGCTAGTCTCAAGTGGTCTGGGAGGGCATTCCACAGCAGAGGAGCAGCTGAGCAATAGGCCCGGTCCCCCATAGAGGGTCGCAGTTCCGCCCCATTTCATGACGACGAGAGCCCCGGAAGAGATTTCCCATTCATTTTCCATTTAGAGTTTTCAAAAAGTATTTATTTAAAGACGTTTCCGGCACGGACAAAGCCAACTCGGCTCGTGACAAATGAGCCAGATCAAATAATTAGTAAGAAGAAAACCAAAACGTGTTGTACCCTGCCTTTATTTTCTTCTAATTATTTGATCGGCCGAAAACATTGTGTTTATTGTCATGATTTGTCACGAGCCGAGTTGGCTTTGTCCGCTGCATAAATGTCTTTAAATAAATACTTTTTGAAAAGTCTATGGGGAAAATGAACAGGGAATTATTATCCGGGCCTCTCGTCAGGGGCGGGACTGCGACGCTCTATAGTGCGGAGATTGGGCTTTTTTTCCTTTGAGAGCGTTTGAATTACCAGAGCGGAGGGAGCGGGTGGAGGTTGGGGGTTCAATGAGTTCCTTTAGATAGTAAGGGGCGTTGTTGTGGTGGATGCACTGATGGGTGAGGATCTCTTACTTAGGTGAGAGTACCATACACCAGTGGTTCTTAAAGTGGGGTATGGGGACACCAAGGTCCTTGAGGGGGTTCCCAGCTAAATAAGTTAAAATACCATCAACATAAGTTAGGCTACTGTAAGTTTGTAGATTGGGGATTGAAATTTATCGTGAACAATATGTAAGTAAGTACAAGAATTTTATTGATGAGGTCGAGGAAAATCACATTCCATCACAGCCACGAGCTTGTTACATAATTACAAAAAGTGCTTTTTAAAAGGTATGGACACATTTGAAAAGAAAGTGATTAGTTCTCACTGAAATTAAATAATGCATTAAATCTTTACCTTCTGTTTCGCAAATCTGTGCCTATGAAGGATAGAAGAAAATCACACCAATAAATGTTCATTCATCCATTCAATAAATAATATTGTAAATGTGCAGCTATTTTATAAAGGGATACTGATATAGATGTCTCTTGAGTTGATTATGAGTCTTACCTTTACCAGACATTCCCTGTGAAGAGACAGAAAAGAGGATTTAGGATGTACAGTATTGCATGTCTTTCATCATTTTATTTATTGACCACCCAAAATTGGTGTACAGAAAAGACTACTTATATATTTATTTTCCTTTTCTTTCTTTCTTCCAAGTAATGTAGAAATTTGTATTTGACATGTTCATCAATATCAATGATATTGATGAACATCTCGTCATCTCGTCGGTGGCACTTAAACAGTTAAGAAAATTACTGTGGCTTGTTAATGGACCAAATGTAGACCGCTTCAATGCAGAAGGAGGAATCAGGCTACAATGTAGCAAAACCTGGAGCATAATGAAAACCTGGAGCAAATAGGTAATCTTACCGTGCCCAGCAACTCATTTCTCATCTCTCCTGTACAGCGAGCTTTGGTCTGCATGTGGACAGTCTTAGTGGCTGGCATTCTCTCGTTGGCTATTGTGGGTGTCCGACCAGGAGCAAGGAACTGATTAGCTAAGGCTTTCTCTGTTGGGGAAGACTGCACACAAACACATGGGAGAGCCATAAGATGGGAATCATAGAGTACATTACCTTACAATTTAGCAGACGCTATTAATCATTCCAGAGCGATTTACAGTAAGCAAGTTTTTCTAATAACTCAAAGAAATAAATTGCATAAGGACTAGAATGTAATCCGCAGTCCGGATTAAGTTTCCGAAATAATGTTTCAGAAAATTGAGTTAATTACTATTAACACTGACCAGTTTCTCTGCTTCTAGAAGTCCTTTGAGGAAATCTACTTTCCTTGTGTAGTCTGACAGGACCTCTGGTGTGGGCTTGCTGGGGAGAAAAAAGCAACAAAAAAAAGCTGCATAATCTTAGAATAACATGGTATTTACTGAAACTATGTAAATCAGTTATGTAACGAACACATCCAAAGGCCCACGACGGAACAAAGTTTGATTAACTGTACATTTTGAATTACTAATATGTCATGTTTCTACCTTGTTACTGATTCAATCATGATTGAATCATCCAACACGTCAATAGCAACAACATATCTGGCGTTGGCAGAGAAGATTTGGCTTTTTTTCATGGGCACAAATGCATGTTCCTTATGAATGGGGTACAATTTAAAGGGAAAAACTGTCTTCCCAACTATGGTTATTGCCAAGAAGCATTGTTACAGAGACATAAATGTACCTTTTTGTTCGAATGTTGTCTGACTTACCTTGCAGTCTTCCTTAAAGCCACCATCATCTCCTCCAGAGCACCAACATACTAGAAGTGAGGAATTTAAGACCATTGTTTGTTGCTGTTAATTCATATTACACTAGTTTAATATGTGTGCGATTGTCAATAGCTCACCAGAAGTAGTAATCAAATTTTGACATTTGCATAGCTATCATACGAAAGTAAAAGTCAGATCAAATAAGGCCATTATTGTAGAAAAGACGAGGCAGATGGTAAAACATACCACAGAATTAGATTGTATGAAAATGAAATCATTAGCATACAATCTTGATAACAAATGCCAAATGGATCAAAGTCAAACATCATATTTTTGGTCCCACAAATCACATACTGACTACATTAAAACAGACAAACAAAACACTACATAACTATACACACAGTAAGGCGTCCAACTCACAATAACAGTCACATACGTTTCAGCAGGAGTGGCACCTTTTTAGAATAACAAGCTCATCCGACTTTAAAACAGTTATCCAGGACCGGTGGAGATTTATAACGAGTATTAAATGGCATGTAAATCCAGTGTCAAATATAACTCAGTTGTTGACTATTTCGATATAAATGACATGTCATTGCGGTCAGTGGCGACGTGGCTATCAGTCTGAAGGCTTTGCAGCGCTGACTGTCAACAACGCTGTGACATGTCACTGTTTTCTTTCTACTAAACGTTGAAGAAGCAATGCTGCCTTGAGAAATAAAAATAGCGGTGATTCGTGAATTTACCTTTTCTAATCTCCATTCCTCTTCCCCTCGTTTCTCAGAAGCTATGGACTCGCAACGGGACAACAATCGGATAAAATTGATTTCCAACCTAGACGAAGCCATGTTGTTTAAAACTGAAAAGACGTCGCGAGGATTTGACGTAGGCAGAACTCGAGTGGGCGGACCTTTGTAACTAGTTTGTTTGCTATCGTGCTGCGCCTTGTTTATGTTATGGATATACACTGTACAACTTTGTCATTAATAATTTAACAAAAAATACGTATAACACGCACAAATAAATTGCATTAAACAGTGCTGCCGGGCGGCCCGGGCGGGTCTTTGCTCAACCGCTCCGTCATTTATATATGCTTTAACATGCATACAGCATGGGCACACTTGAGCCGAATACAGCCGCGGAGAGAAGAAGCTGTGTTTTACGTAATTTCCGAGTTTTTAGACAGCTGGTGGATGGAAAATAAGCTCCACCCCCGCGGCTGCCGCCCAAGAGGAGAATTAGCCATGGAATTAGCAAGAGAGGCCAATTTTGCTTTACTTCCCGTATCATAATCTGCGTGAGGTGGGCAGTAACATTATTACTTGGCAGTAACATTATTAACAAAGTGTTTTTTGACGGGGGTCATATTTTGACAGCAGGAATTGCATAATTTGACCCCCCAGTATTAGGATGTATTAGGATGTTGATATTCATTCATCAGCCAACACTCCCCACTGACAGATAGTACCCCCCCCCCCCTTACTCCTCCTCCCAGCCAACACTCCCGAGTCCCCACTGACAGCCAGGTAGTTACCCCCCCTTTTGATTTACATCAAAATTGCATGTGAATATGTGAATATTATAACGTGAAATGAATGGACATATTTAAAACGATTAGAAACTATCCTTATGTGCCCAAATTAGAGCTGGCATACTTGGTCTGCATATTGAGACAGGCAGATATGTAGGCACGGTTGAGGAGGATAGATTATGTAGTCTGTATGATCTAAAGGTAATTGAAAATGAAATGCCATTATTTGCCTCATTCCTTGAAAAGGCCTGGTCAATGAGGAGGAGGGCCATTTACATGTAAAATGGCCTTGTTTTTGTTTTCATTTTGTTTTCATTTTTGGTTCAAATACTGTACAATATGTATTCATGTATTAATAATGCATCTATCGGGTTTCATGGCGATGCAATGAACACAGTTTCCCCAACACAAGTTTCCCAATGGTTTCATTTCTAAATTCCGCAGAATCATGTCAACGGTGTGGCTGTCGGGGAGAAGCAAACCACGCCTACTATATTTAGGAGACCATTTGTAGGCTTTGTGTACCATTTCGCATCTAGTGGCTCCAATGAAGTTGGACCATCTTCATACATAAACTATCTTTGATGAAAGTATTCATGAAAGTGTCATGGCGCAGCCCAGTCACGTGACCACTTCTGTTCCTTCACACAGCATGGGCACACTTGAGCCGACAGGCGCGGCCAAAGGACGTCTTTCCGGCTTTTTAGACAGCTGGTGGATGGAAAAGAAGCTCCACCCACGCGGCAGGGTGCCCCTGGGGCAAGCTTTTCCGGGAATCTGGCCGCGTGGGTGGAGCTTCCTTGCTAAAAACCCGGAAGAGACACCAGCAGACAACTTATTTTGGCCGCACATGGAAGCTTAGGTGTGCCCACGGACAAAACATGAGTTATTAAATTACCATATGATACAAGCCTTTTTGTTGGGACCTATTTTTTATGTATTTTTCCATAGAGAATTTTTTTCAATATAGTTATTGAACTCTCAAAACATTTTTTTAACAACCCCAAAATACGTACAACTTCATCAACCAGAAACCTCCATGCAATGTCCCACAATTTGCACATACTTTGAGTATTTAGAAAAGTGCTATACAAAACATTGTATGAATGTTGTTATAAATTTGTATTCCGATTGGTATTCTGAATTCAGTTAGGAACAGAGGGCGCCGTTTTTCCTTTTTTTGACGACGGCACAATGGACTCTTCATTGCATTTACATTCAAGATACAGCAGCGCCATCTGGTGTACAGCATACTGAATCACAGCCATGTGTTAGGATGATGGACAGGTGGATTTCTGCTGTACCTGCTGATGTAAGCATGATGCTTTTGTTTGACACAAAACAATCAAGGTTAGACTTTTGATAGGCTTATAAACAATTCCCAATCATATTTTTTTTAAATGTTTTGTTTGACATTAACTCAGCCCAATATGACTGCAGAAGTTGTCTGGTCTTAAAGGCAGAACAAAATACATATTTTTCATTTCAGGTTATCTTTAAGTAAGTACAGATAGGCAAGCCATTTATGTAATGTCTTCTACAGGTTGATAATCAAGGGAGATTGCTTAATAGGGTACAAGTGATGTTATGATTTTTGGTAATCATATCTGCCAGCATGTCTTTGCCATGAGGAGTGAATCCTTCATGTGGGACCAGGCATCTTCCACCAGCAACCTGCAGCCCAATTTGCAGACCAGAGAAGAGACCATGCCTATGGCCTAGCATTTGACTGCCAGGCAGATGTCTCCGGATTTCATCACGATATCAGTATCATCCGTCAGTCCAAATACCATACCAATATCTTACAATTACTCGACTACTACTGTACCATCAAGTCAAATATGAGCTTTAACAAAGTGAAAAAATAAACAGCTGCCAACCATACCACTGCTGCCGTCAAATTTCAGGTTAAGGATTAAAATTTTAGACGCATGCAGTTCTCACCCCCGGCTAAGATTAGCATTTGCGGCAGCATAATTACACCTTGTGAAAGATTGAATACAACCAGACAGGGTAATGACCGTGTGCTTCCCATGTGGATGTCAGACTTCATGTAGACAACCTGTGATGTCAATCATCAATGATGCATTTATGATATGATATGACGTTTTGACAATGCTCTCCTCCAGGAGATGTTAATGTCAATGTTGTCGTCTGTCTCCACAAACGCTACAACTCTTTGTTAGTTGATAATGCAGTGCACTTAATCAATGGGTTTATGTCTGCAATGGTGATGCACTTTGCAAGGACAAATCAAAATCTATTAAATACGGGTGAAATTAGTGCATACTTTCTTTTGTAGTTTAAACAGAGCTTCGGCTTACTGTAGATACAGAACATTAAATGCAGATGTTACTGTAGTTCAGCAGTGATAAACATTCTGTGCAAACTGTCTTTTTTAAAATGACATCACCACAGCACAGGTGGTGGGCCAATCAAAACAAAGAGGGCAAGTGTTAAACGCACCATGTTCTGTATTGTCCTGTTAATAGTAAGCATTACAGCTCACATCATTCACTCCCTGTTCACATCAACACATCACCTTCCTTATCATACAGACAGACAACAAACAGCATCCAATCAGCAGTCAGAGAGTAACATTAGTATTACATTATCATACAGTGGGCCTAAGCCATGTTCCAACAAGTCTGACATATTAGCGCATGCCATTGACTGGCAGGTACGGCACAGCTAAATGCTGCTTTATACTCATAAGACAAGTGTCTGTTGACAGATTTCCCATTTTAGAATTAGTTGTTTTTGCCCGTTGAGTATAAAACAACCTTAAGAGAAGCCGTGTTTGTATTTAATAGAACAGTCAAAAACCTTTGAGCTTCAAATACATCATGGCACAGCCCTGGTATTGTAGCTGGGTTGGTGTTTCTCCATTCAGCAGGGAAAGTGTCTGTGCTGCTCCCATTTCCCTTTGCCGAGTGAAAAGCGGTTTAGCATTGTTCCTTCCTACAGTATACTGTGTTGTGCTATGGGTCAAAGGTGAAGGAATGAGGCTGCTGACCAAGGCACCAGAACGACATTCACAATGTGTGTTGTTTGTGCATGCGAGTGGGTCAAGTCCTTGGTTTAAACACATCTTGAGTTGGTTGAGCACAATAAACACAAAACGTATCATACAAAAGGTACTCTCCTAACCCCCCCCAACTCCCACCCCATCCATGTGGCTCCATTGAGATACAGGTAAAAAGGACCCATTGAGTTTGTACACTGACAGCTTACAATACAAAATCAAGGCACTAATTAACAGAGTCAGAGCACACTCGTTTGGCTTGCTCTTTTGGAGAACTATGGAATGGAAAGGTGCAAATTCATAGCTTGCAATATTTCCTTGAATTACGTGTAAAAAAGAAAAGAAAAGGAAAAGCAGAAAAACAAAACAAAAAACAATGGTCCATCAGATGAGGCTGTCCAAACAGCCAAAATGTGATTTTGTTATTTCAATAGTAACCTCAATATATTAACAATGATAGAAAAAGTGCATGGCAACATCTTGTCCTGTTACGTTCATTGTCATATGTCAATGAGAGTTTAAACAAAATGTGCAGTTCATTTATTAGCTCCCATGACAACCGTAACTGTAACAGTCTCCATTTGTCTCTCCCCATTCAGCCATAGAAATTACCCATCTTTTGTTACGTTGGTCAATTACTTAATTCAGTTCCATGGGTTAGGATCCTCATATGTATTTCCTAGTTCCTATCCTCTCCTGGTTAACCTAAAACCTAGTTTTATTGTCATCTATGATATCTAGCCATGCCAATGGTACTATTGGTGTTTTTCCTACTGGGTCGTATGCAAGAGTGTCTTTCTATGCATATCATTCTCTATATGAAGTGGAGCCTTCTTGCCCCAATCAGACCTAATCATCCATATATGGGATGTCTGGGTCAGAAAAACGTCTATGGCCTGTTGCGGAGGAGGTTGGTATTTTGGTGTGCTGGGGCTGAGGAGAGGATGTAACCATTGTACAGGAGGAGGAAGAGGAGGAAACAGAGGAGGGGCAGGAGGAGAAAGACAACAATGGGTCAGAGTTGTTGTCAATATACAGGGACTGGGTGCCGTCTCCGCGGCGGCTTGGTTGCTCTCTCTTCCTGAGGAATTTAAATGACGATCGATGATTTCCAGAAGGAGTCTGACCCTGGGCGTGGCCTGGAACTACAGGCTGGCCATGGACACCGGGAGGGAGCTTCACTGTGCCAGGAATGATGGGGTTTCGCCGCTGCAGCGGGTGCCTGGAGGATGCAGAGGAGGACGCTGAGGTGGAGGAGGCCGAGCTGCACATAGAGGAGGAAGAGCTAGCGTTGCTGAGGCTTGGCACAAAGGAATGCCCACCAGGGGCTTTAGCTCGCAGAGGCAGGGCACATAGTTTGGGAGGGCAGGCTGGCTTTGATCTCCTCAGGGGACTACCTCGCCCTGAGAGAGAGAGAGAGAAAGAGAGAGAGAGAGAGATAAAGAGAATAAAGAGTCAGTCAACATCCTTTCCCCGATACATTTTAAGGTCAAATACAGCCATCCTGAAATGGTCTCATGGTGTCATGGAATATCATGATGTCACCATGTTAACCAGTAGTGAAGCATTACCTATGCACATCAACAGTGGGTGCTGGGTTAAGTGCAGTTTTTTAGGATAGCATGGCAAGCTACTAAGCTTCTATCCTTAACAAAAACAAAACACATGAAAAGATTTTAACTGAGTAACAGGGAGGCAAAATATTTGGCTTCAGCATTTTAAACTTGTGAATGTGCACAATGCATAAACTTTGGTTTTGGTGAGCCAAAATGCTCAATTATTTAATCGAGGACAAAGTTTGAGCATGCTACTTTGCAATACATGCATATACAGTACATGCCTTCACCAATGTACAGAGAAGCATGCAAGCATGTGCACACACACACACACACACACACACACACACACACACACACACACACACACACACACACACACACACACACACACACACACACACACACACACACACACACACACACACACACACACACACACACACACACACACACACACAGTTGCTCCAACCTGCTTTTCTACAGAGCAGACGGCACCACCACCATCACCATCACTGGTCCAGACCTGCACCACAAAAGACAGTAAGGGCCAAATCCAGGGGCCCCGTGGACTGATCAGAAACCCACAGGTGACTGAGAAAAACAGGTAGAAGGAAGCCGAGGCCAGTCTGTAACTGTATACCGACCTTCAGGTTCTGAGCCTTGGGCAGGGCAGCGCTGCTGTTCATCCAGGAGGCTCTCTGAGCTCAGCGAGGCTTCAGAGTCCAAGTTCTCCTGGTCTGAACCGGGCTGCTCCAGCTCTGGCAGTCGACACGCCAGGTCCTCTCTGGAAGGAAGGGGAGGACACTCACATCAGATAAAGGTGTGCACAACAAGCTCATGAAAGACAGAGAAAGGAGAAAGAGAGAGATTCTAATGTAATGACGACAGAGTTAAAAAACACGTACTTCTCCTGCTTGATGGACTTAATGCGCGCCATTAGGTTCTTCTCAGTCTCGGTCTCTGTGTCCGAGTCCAGCGGCTCATTCTCAGGGACTGGGGTCAGCTCAGAACTGGCCTTCTCATGCACCTGCAATCAGACACGCCGTCATCACACACGCCTCACACAACCGCTCTACCAAAACGGGGCCAAAATGGCTATTTGTTTTCTTTATAGAACATACTGAATACTTGCCATACCATACAGGGCCAGTAACTAATATTATGTCCATTTCTCGTAAAGAAATCAAACATATGATTTTGACCCACATGTGAAATCTAAACCACCTTGGTTAGTGAATGGAAGTGGAAAGGACAGGAGGGTGGATGACGCCTGTGTAGAGTCATGCAACTGCAGCACAACACATGTTGAGTCATGCAACTGCAGCACAACACATGTTGAGTCATGCAACTGCAGCACAACACATCTTGCAGGCCTTCGGCGAGATGCAATAACTTTCAAACCAAAGTTATTAGGTAGGGGTGGAAATGCATACAGTGCCTCAAACAAACCTAGTGCACAGAATTCCACAGTTTTAAGAAACCCCTACTGTACTTGTGAGGGGCCGCACCTCCTGGGAGCTTTGGATCTTTATAAAAAGGTCATTTTCAGGGCTGAGACAATAGTTACGCCGAAGCACCACTGCAGCCATCGGGCGTCAACACAGAGAATGTTCCCTTTTTAATCAATGAAGGGTGCTCCACTGCTGACGTTGCATTGCATTGCACTACGTTGCATTCGCCCCGGTTCATTTGTTGAACGCAACACAACACAGTAGGTGGAGCTTTGACGTTAGACAGGACCCATCACAACAATTACAAAATAAATAATACAAAAAACATAATTTCAATGGAGAAACACTCCTTTGTAAATACCATAACTTTCAAGGCATTCGTCTTTCCATAAATATCCCATTTCATGTAGACAATGTATGAATTAACTGGCAAATCATGAAACATACACAAAATGTTATTGTTATTGCCGTAATACTTTGAAAGTCATGCTGTTCACAGGAAAAACCTTATTTCACAAATGCGCCAGGGATAACAGGAGAGAACCTTCACATCACAAACGGAACTGAGGCCAAGCTAACACAGTCATGCAATGCACTACCAGGTTAGTAAGAAAAGAGTTAAGGGATTATAGAGGAGATGATTGAAGTGAGGTCACACAAGTCACCCACATCTACATGCCATGCGTAACGATTCTGCAGGGCACACTACCACTACTGCTACTACTGCAGCTACTGGAACTACCGGGAGAACTTGATGCATGAATGATACATACCACCACTCCTTTGTAAGGAGCTGAGAACCTGAGAGGTAAATGCCAGTAGTGCTAAAGAGAGACAAGGAACATTGCCCATGTTACCCATGTGACTGGAGGCACAGTGCTATCTGACACTAGAATCTGTTGATTTTACAACAACAATCTGAGGATGACTGGTCAAGAGATAATTAGAGGTATGGCGTAAGAAAGTTATGTAAAAAACATGTAAATGGCAGTATGTTAAAATACATGTGAGCCGAGGCTGAACTGGGACCAGGGTCGAGGATGTATCCCTCACCGTGTTCTGTCTCTTGAGTTTGAGCTGGTTGACGGCCAGAGTCTCGGCGTACTCCAGCTGTTCAATCTCCTCCATCTTTTCATTGTAGCGTCTAGTCTGTTCTTTGATCACCATCTCCACACACCTACACACAGACAAAGGGAATATGATATATATAAGATACTGGTTTATCCTTTCAAAAGTAAAAAAAAAACAAAACAAAAAAAGTAAGACACGTAAAGGCGGGAAGCGAACGAAGCTGTTGTGGCAGTCTGAGACACACACACACAGACCTCTGTATCGTTCCAATTTCTTCTCTGTATCGTTCCAATTTCAGTTGCCCTCTGGTGGCGGGCGGGTGGTGTTACAGCGTGACACACACACACACACTTCTATAGTTAGTGATCAATTCGTTCGCAATCACACCTGTGTGAAGTGAGCGGTGCAACTATATATTTATTGTTATAGTTACTGTACTGTGGTCTATATACTGTATTGTAGTGCACTGTGCTCTCTATTGCAGGGTTCTCAACGTTTTTTGGCTGAGGGCCCCCAAAAAAGCTTTGGCCATGTCTCGCCATTGTTCTTTGCCATTGTTCTATCATTTTAACTATTTGGTTGTGTTTTATTGTCTATTTTTGTGTTCTGCCCTGTGATAGCCTGGCTAATAAGCCAGTCGTGTGGTATTTGAGTCTGGAGATGCTGTGTATGGATCTTGTTTCCCGGGGGGCGGGTTCAAACATTTTCTCTTTGACGCAATTGGTCAGAGCTACTGTCAGTCAAAGGTCTCAAGCATTGAACGTCAATGTACCAAAGCCCGCCCATATCAAAGTAGGGACTAGAACAGTGGAGAGACCCAGTGCTAACACCTATGTCTACTGCTTTCTAAATCAATCATGATACCATACAATATGACAGGCCCACCCTAAAGTTTTTACCATACCAATATGACAGGCCCACCCTAAAGTTTTTACCATACCAATATGACAGGCCCACCCACCCTAAAGTCTTTGCAATGGTTCCGCAATCTCCAAATTGTTTCCACACAGTTTTAGATGTCAACAGATGTATCGGTAGGTCGTAGGTGGAGATCTTTGATTGTCTGGTTACAAAAGACTATGGGGTTGGGTTGGTTGAACTACAGTGTACCCAGCCAGGGCAGTCTTACATGGTGGTCTTGAACTACAGTGTACCCAGCCAGGGCAATCTTACATGGTGGTCTTGAACTACAGTGTACCCAGCCAGGGCAGTCTTACATGGTGGTCTTGAACTACAGTGTACCCAGCCAGGGCAGTCTTACATGGTGGTCTTGAACTACAGTGTACCCAGCCAGGGCAGTCTTACATGGTGGTCTTGAACTACAGTGTACCCAGCCAGGGCAGTCTTACATGGTGGTCTTGAACTACAGTGTACCCAGCCAGGGCAGTCTCACATGGTGGTCTTGAACTACAGTGTACACAGCCAGGGCAGTCTCACACGGTGGTCTTGAACTACAGTGTACCCAGCCAGGGCAGTCTCACACGGTGGTCTTGAACTACAGTGTACACAGCCAGGGCAGTCTTACATGGTGGTCTTGAACTACAGTGTACCCAGCCAGGGCAGTCTCACATGGTGGTCTTGAACTACAGTGTACACAGCCAGGGCAGTCTTACATGGTGGTCTTGAACTACAGTGTACCCAGCCAGGGCAGTCTCACATGGTGGTCTTGAACTACAGTGTACACAGCCAGGGCAGTCTCACATGGTGGTCTTGAACTACAGTGTACACAGCCAGGGCAGTCTCACATGGTGGTCTTGAACTACAGTGTACCCAGCCAGGGCAGTCTTACATGGTGGTCTTGGCGACGTCTTTCATGCTCATCAGAGGATCGGCGCTGTCCGGACATCGCAGGATACAAGGGGCAAACACTATGGCCAGTGAGTTAGAAGACATGCGGTTGTGAACCTCCAATTTGGACACTCTGTAAGAGAAGTCACACACAGCTGGAGTTCAGTTTAAATGTGACCAAGTGGGTACAGTACTATAGCATTGTCACCCAAATATCTCTGTTGAGGCCAAGTGAGATCTCTACCGGACTAGATGGAAAACCAGTCTCTCCAGTGTGTTGAAGTTGGCTGTAGGGAGCTCTTCCAGCATCTTGTAGACGGCGTGGAGCTGTTCCTGCTTCTCTGGAAGCTCTACATAGGGAGGGAATTATGGAATAATGACTCACTTACTGGCAATAAACAGATACGACAGATCTTTATATTCAGTTGTTGTAATAACATTAACGGTGAATAACAATAAAATGAAAATAAAATAAATAGACCCTAGCCATCGACACAATGGAACCAGTGCATGAATATACATATATAACCTATGAATGGATATAATTACAGACAATAATCAGTGGATATCAGTGGATATGAGTGTGCACTGTACATCAGTACGTTACAACAGTGGCACTACAACAGTGGGTATCTGGATCATTTAGGAGATAGTCAAAACCAAGTTCACTTTAAATGTTGGCTTGGTCAATGAAATAACCGATTTCATCAGCAGTAGAAGCCCAAACCACGTACAAAGACAGATCACAAGTGCAGTTCTTGTGAAGGAGCCCAGCTTACAATTTAAATTGTTTAACAATGCCCTCTAGTGGGGACTGGCATCCTTACCCACAGCACGCAGGAAATCATTGTAATGAGTGAAGGTCATGAGGGGGTCAGGTAGCTCCCTCAGCCACTGTTTCAGCAGACCTGTCACTGTGTGGATGGGGTAGTCCTCCAGACACACCATATGAGGGTCTGGAAACAACACCACATCAATACAAAATTAAAACACAGACAGAAGGATCTGGTCGGAATAACATGTTCCTTCCATGCGCTACATCCGGCCGGGGAAACTCCCCCGTCAGGTGAAAAGTAGCAGTGTGGACTCCTTATGCATAGAAGGAAGCTTGAGGTCAGTCCACTGCCCTCCCCAGGTTGGCAGAGGAAGTGTAACGCCCAGGATTACATTAGATAATTGACACAGGGTGGAAAAATGGGTTGCAAAATCGTGGCATAAATATTTAAGAAAAAACAAACAAACACCAAAATAAAAACTCCAAAAATGTTACTTTTCAGGATTCAAATTCAACATGTATTCTTTTGAACGGTATACTTTGATTTTGTTTTTGTATTTAATCTGTCTTTCTCTCTGTAGAAAACAGAAAATGCTCGTTATTATCTAAATTCAAAGTAGGGACTACAGTGCTAACACACCTACGTCTACCAATCATGATACCATACCAATATGACAGACCCACCCTAAAGTTTTTACCATACCAATATGACAGGCCCACCCTAAAGTTTTTACCATACCAATATGACAGGCCCACCCACCCTAAACTCTTTGCAATGGTTCCGCAATCTCCAAATATTTTCCACACAGTTTTAGATGTCAACAGATGTATCGGTAGGTCGTAGGTGGAGATCTTTGATTGTCTGGTTACAAAAGACTATGGGGTTGGGTTGGTAATGGTAGTCAGAGAATCGAGGTGATAGGCTTATGTTATGACATCCCAATGTAATCAAGGATAATAGTACATTGACATAATGTCTGCATGAAAATTATATAGCATCTGAACACACAGAATTACAGTAAATGCAAATTACAAGTTATTGGAACCCAAACTGACACATTGAATTTGAGTTAATATATTTACTAAGCAGCACTGTAATTTTACATTTCATAATATGAAACAAATGCCATATAGTATCCCTAGATGATTCCCACAGTCTGCTTCGTGCTCCAAATCTTATTTAAATTTTCACATCGAGTCTACAAAGGTAGACCAATCATAGGTTAGCACACACTGCCACATGTTCGTATACAGCGAATCACAAACTCAAGCCACGTATCCAATGTTAGTACGTAATTATTTCTGCCAGGCTGGAGCGGCCAGGGGTGGGGATTATGTTTTCGCCCCCGTGATTCTGTGAGTCTCTCTGAGGCTGGGAAATATCTGCCCAGAGGGGCGCACTATTTTATTTGCTGATGTTCACGATATATGCATGTCACTGTAGCTCAAAGTAAATTATATAGTTTATATAGTTTTACCATACGGATAGTCACGTACTGGGAGAAGGTATCCACTATCCAATTAATAATGGTTATAACTTGTACACATTTTGCCCTACAGTTTGGTAGGGCAAAATTGTGTTGGTGATACAGTACATCGATGAAGGTCGTAAGACTAAAACGTTGCAACAGGAAGCAGTGTTTACATGATTCACTAAATCTTTCAATCAACTAATGGATTATTCACCCCTAGTAAGTGTAATACACACATAGTCAGTCAGTATGTTATCGGTGAATACAACTTGGCTAGGAGGACTGACCGTTCTCCATAAGCTGGTGCAGCTCCCTCATGCGGTTGGCAGACCCAGACTTGCGGTAGATGCCCTCGGTGTAAAGGCCGGTCATCTCCACATGCTCCAGTAACATCTCCAGCACCATGGGCACAGGGTTCTTATCGCTGATCAAGCGGCACACACGCACCCCAAAGTGTTGAGCGCCAGAGTCCTCATCACTCTGTGAATGGACATACCATCACAACAGTGATCAATTAAATAACATTCATCCGGATTCAACAGTAAAATCACAATTTATTTAAAGCTGCAACCCCTAACTTATTTTAATGACTAAAACTGTATTTGAAGCAAGGTAGACTGAGTATGTAACCCATTTTGGGCGGGAACCCCTTTTGGTGTTAGCATTATGTTATGCTTTAGCTATTGAAAGATAGCAGATCTACAAGCTCATAGCGCGCCACCGAGTGGCACGCTACGAGCTTGTAGGTCTGCTATTTTTGAAAAATCAAAGAACCACTGACATAGAAACATAGCTTTTTCAGAAAACTGTCAGGATGTAGAAGACATTTTTAGAATCTGATCTCAGGTCAAAATGGGTTAATACAATATGACCAGCAAATTTACAGTGGTTGGAGGTGGTCCCCCTACTCTGCCGTTGAATAATTTAGACCTTGGTGTCAGCTAGGGCACCTACTGTACTGGTTGACAAGTAATACTGCCTGAATTTCAAAGGGCAATATAAGCGGGTGTTCTGTCATTTCTCAATGTGGGATACCTGGGAAGGACATACATCTGACAGATTGCAGCATTAACTCAGAGTTGTGCAAATGTAACCAGAGTGGACAGCTACCTTTTTGGCACAGAACGTGTTGCAGTCTGTGACTATTTTGCTGATGCACTTCTTATGGCATACCATCTTGCAATCTAGAAAAAAACAAACAACAACAACAACGTTTTAAATAAAATGTGTGACTCTTCAGTAGTTGGATATACAGAGGCAAAACAAGCAAGCAAAGTAATGTTTTGGTGTTCAAACGTACCACTGCACATGTAGGCCTTTTCCATAGCCCAGATGTAGGAGGTGCACTGGTCACATGACTGCATGATGCTCACCTGGTAGTTGCTGAACTCGTGGTCCATTGGACTCTCCATCTATCACACAATCAATTATGAAATAAACTCACATAGAGAAACAGGTATTGCAAGAGTGACATACAGTACCAGCAATGGAATATGGCTGGTCATCCCATGCATACTTACACTCTTGTCCTTTTTTCTCCTATTCTTCCTTTTAGCAGGCTGGAAGACAGATACAAATAGTCAAGTTAAAAATCAAGTCAAAATTGTATTTATAAAATATTTGGTTTAAGGTTAAGAGATTCCAGGTCACATTTATTTATGGGCTTTGGCCATTTGTTATGACAAACACCGGAAGTACAGTATATCTCCCTACAGACCTCTTGGGCAGTAAAATACAAACAGAAACAGGGCCACAACTCCATACTAACGTTACAAAGATAGAGAAGAGACGTTTAATTTGCTGTGCAATGCCACGTTGTCCTGTACCACAAATGAAGAATGCACATGCATTTAAAGATGAAGCAAAGATGTTCAAGATGCAACGTTCTGCTGTATCTTTGTACCTATCACTGCAAGGTTGTGTTATGTGCAGGTGAAACCATACTGCTAATCACAAAAATAGAAACATGCAATGCATGTTTGCTTATTCAATTTATATATTAACCCTCGTTCATTCATACATAATCACTGCATTCTTTCTTTACCTTGGCAGGTTCAGCCTCTTCCTTCTTGATCTCTCCCCGGATGAATCCGTCGAGCACCGACTGGAACAGGTTGACCACCAACTGGACCTCTCCTTTCTGATGGTCCCCCGCCAGGTGGATCACCTCGTTCTGGTAGCCTTTCATCAAGCCTTTGTAGCCAGTGGTGGGTTTCTGGTACACGTTAAGGGAGAGGACGACAAAAAGGAGTGGAGGTTAGAAAGTGTGACTGAGAAAGTCTGTGTGTGTGTGTGTGTGTGTGTGTGTGTGTGTGTGTGTGTGTGTGTGTGTGTGTGGACTCACTGGCAGAGAATACATGGCCTTGATGGTCTCTCTAAACTGCATGGTGGCTGTAACAAAGATGGCTTCTGTGGCTGACAACTGTTTCCCTCTGGAGCGGAAATCATTCACCTGCACAGGCAAAGAAAGGTTCATCAAACAAAAGGTGAGTAATTTACTGGAACAAGACAGAAACTCTGCTCTAGTTCCAAACCAACCAAATGAATCGTTTACCGTTTAGTAAACACTGAGGATTTTACCGTGTACAGAAACAGTATAATAATGCGGTCCTCGTATAATACCTGGTTGCCCAGGAACTCGTCTAGGTGTCGTAGCTCGTTGGCGTTGGTGATCTCTCTGTCCAAAGAGGCGTTCCACTGCTCGGAGACTCGTGTTGCCCGGCTGATCTTTATGGTTGGGTTGCGGCTCAGGCCTTTACCAGGAGCGTCCCCATGGCTCTGAGATTGTGAACGAGACGCGTGCCCTGATGTGAGGGAAGTGAGAGATATCACAAAGGCTTTGATGAGAATCAATGACGCTATTACAAGATTACACCGTGAAATCTTAAGTGGTAATTAATGGGTAAATGTATTGCCATTTGTACACTCCGAGTTAAAATCATACTATGGATTTTAATTGGTATACTACAGAAAGAAATACTGATTGAAAAAAAAAGAACTTCAACTTCAAATGTGACAAATTCTAAATAAACGGGCATTGCACAGAACGGTTAACACTAGTAGTGTTCCAATTCAGCAAAAGTAGCAAAAGTTCTACAAGGTCACACGTCAAACGTTTTCGGCAAAGATACTACTTTCGCCGGTGCCTTACCCCTTACATCTAAACTTCTTTGCCTTTTTTATTTTTTTACAATTTTTTAAAACATCTTTAAATAGATCAAATAGCTGATGTCGGCTATTTGAAGTATTTTAAAATATCTTTTCAAAATAGTAAAAAAAAAAAAGAAAAGGCAAAGAAGTTCAGGAATAAGAGGTAAGGCATCAGTGAAAATAGGGGATGCACACGCAGATTAGACGGACCAACGGACCAACATGCGGAAACAACGGTCGGACATGTGGTCGAACATGCGCTGCTCCCGTGCTTGCGGTTAGGGTTAGGTTAGTGTTTGAGGTAGGTTGTCGGTCTAATGACAGTCGGACCAATAGTATGTCTAAACTAAGGCCTGTACCCGAAAATGGAGCCCTTAGTGTCTAGGGAAAAAGGAGGGGGCCTAGTATAGACCCCATGGGGTACAGCGGTCAACTAAGTATGTAGGACTTAAGTTGTATTCATTAACACTCAGCCTCCTCTTCCAACCAAAGCAGAAAGTATGCATGAGCTGCATAGTCCAAACAGGACTGTGAGCTCACAGTTATTTTATTAGCATTGAGCCTGATCCAGCACGGGACACTATTTACCCAGAAAGCAAACAGCTTGATTAGTTAAGCCCCTGGAATTTTTATAATAATAATAAACCTGTGTTTTCTTTCCACATTTCACTCCAAGAACTGGAGTTGCTAGACCTTCGAGGCCCAGCTCCACGTGACGTTGAGTAATGCTTAACGTTGTTGTGCGACAAAGTACGAGGCTCCAACCTCCTGAGTCGTGACGTCTTCAGGATAGATAGCACACAAGCCAAGCATCACAGTAACATCTGATTGTCTGCATCGGTGTACTGCACCAGCACCACATTTCTTGTGCAATTCTCTAGGCCACAGCATTTTCTCTTTATCACATGTTTTGAACTTTTTAAACAAAATATGTATACCGACTGAAACTGCCCAAATATTGAGATTATTGATGTCGTAGTACTGACGTACTAATGCTGATGCCATAGACTGGCCACATGACGTCTGAGATCCACATGGAAGCCAAGCCGTTATTAGACCCCGTCTTGTTTTCCAACGGTTTCTGTATTAATTACCTTCTTCGAGAGACTGAGCCATTGTCAAATCCCCATCATCTGGAGTGTGTGCCTCCTTGTGAGGACGCTTCTTCAGAATCTTCCTCAGGAAACCCGACGGCCTGCATGTCACAAACACAAAAACTCTGTTATCAAACATACAAAGTTAATCAGAATCCTGCTTGAGTTGTCCTGCTTTTTGTGTTGCAGAACACATCCCTGTATAAACAACTGAGATGTACCTCAAAGGTTCTTCAAATTCCCTAAATGAGCAAAATGTAAGCAAGACATTCCTGTTTCTTTTCGAGAGTTTGAGAGACATTCACTCCACCCAAGAAAAAATATGACTTCCATTTGTCTTTCTGTTTCATCAAATATAGGCTGGCAGTTATGGAACTGACATACAGTATTGACCTACTAAAGTCATCATTCTTTAGGAATAAAATAACCCATAACGACACATCTCATAGACACTGTAGTTTATCTGATTAAGTACTGACATGAAATAATTACAAATTTCATGTGTTTTTCTGTCTTTCCTATTTATTGATTTTTTTATTTTCTATGCAGGTTTTGTGTTTTTACTTCTTTATGTGCTGCTGGTGAATGTGCACGCTTAAAGCTTGCACAAAAAGGCCCACTTCCTTTTCTTGCACAGTTAGTCAGTTACTATGCTTATTATTTTTTATGCAAAAATAATGCAATAAAGTGACAATATAGAAAAGTATGATTAAGCAATAACACAGAGGAGGGTGTGCTTTATCGTGGTTATTGACATGGCTGTGCTGCAGCATTCACAAGGAGAAACTCAAGTCAAGTCTTTTATAAAACGGTATATTCCAATTAAAACATTTTCCAAACATATACTGCATTGTCATATTGTTTTAAACTAGCTATTATAAATGTGAGATGAATCACTGTTGAACTAATTCTTGCCAAAATATGATCAGAAACGGTTATTGTTTGACTGTATTGGTCAAAACAAGACTGTATAAATTGAGATAATTTCCAGACAAACCCACCATTGTTATTTACGTATAAGCAGAGTGATATAATATAGAACTGTACAAAGACAGACTTCATAGCCATAGTATATGGGTATCATACCACACATCTCAACCTCTTGAGTATGGTGCAAACAGACACAATCAAAAGAAAGATCTATTCTCGACTTAAACGTGCCACACACTGCACACAGTCAATCTCTGTTCCAATAACATCACTATAGCAACAATGCAAATTAAAACAAAGGACTTGATCCCTCTGCCTTATAATTGTGTTGGCTCCATGTGTGAACGTCAAGCATTCCATTTCTAGGGTTCAAGCCAGTCCATTCAGAGTCAATTCACTTATCGGGAATTTCCGCTAACGTGTCTCATTCCCACAACAAACTGGTCTGTGTGTAGCTATATATGGTTATGGCAAAGTGTACCGAGCACCACATGAGGGAGCCAGGGATGGTTTGATTACAAAAGACAAAGTGTTTTCCCATGAGCCATGAGTCTCAAGACCTCCATGTGGATTAAGATGTGACTCAGAATGCTGTGATGTGAAGGAGTATCCCTCCTCTACACTCTTTATCTGTCCTAATAACTTGAAACTCTGTGATTACGAGTAGAGTTTTATATCATGGCCAAGGAGAATAGTCAATTCTGACTGAGTGGAGGGTTCACATTAATTTCAAATAATAATATTTCTGCCGTTTGAGCTGCATCATTGTTCTAAATTAAATGCATAATAAACATTGTACTATATTTCCAGTTATCTAAACTAATTAGCTCAGATACTTTGGAGTTTAGAAAAACACAATATATTGTTTGTGATCGTCACGTCCCAAAAGTTTACAGAAGGACAAATTAGCTCTCTTTTGGATTTTGAGAGTTATTTCTCTAACTTGATGTAGAAATACTGTAAGGTAACGCTAATTGACGAAGATAGTACCAAAAGTTTATATTAATATGAATAAAGTAAACAATATTTTAATAGTTGGCAAGTTTTACCCGATGGAGAGCCTTGGCTTGAAATGTTGTCATTAAAGTAGAAGGAGAAGATGAGCAGGTTTACTCTTTATTCTTCATGATATATTCTAACCCAGCTTTTCAACCAAGTGATGTGCGTATTTGATTAGTTTTTGTAATAGCTGGTAAGAGGCCATGGTAAATCTATATTAACCTCTGTGTGGTGTGGTATTTTTTGATAGCCACAAACACCATCATAGATTATCCCTTCATTAGCTTGGCCCAGCCAGCGTGTTTTCTGGTCTAGAGGGGCGGGCGTGCATGGAGCAAGTGCTGGAGAAATATTGGTTCACGAGATCAGAGATCAGATTTTTGAGCCGTAGCAAACGAAAATAAAAGTCTGGGTACCGAGGCTTTCCCTTCATTATCTCTCTCTATACAGCAGCAATGCAACACAGTGTGAAAGTGCAGTACAATACCTGTCAGGTGTGGTTGCATGACCCGAGTCTTGGTGGTGACCCGAACCATCTTGTTGCCTCCTTTTGATGGAGCCGCTCTTTGAGAGGTCAGGATAGCCGTCTGTCTGCACCTGCAGCACACAATACAGCACACAGAAAAGATGAAGGTTCTACTGTAGACAAGATATAACACAATAACTAAAATAACTAAGTATAATTATAACTGGTCTTGAAGAAAAACATTTTAAAAGAGTCATGTTCAAGTTCAGATCAAATCAGATTTTCAACCAAAGATTACATATACAGTACATTTCAAATGGTGTTGTTACACTACAGTACCTCTGCGGTTGATATGGCACTGGCTCCATCAGAACCTGGAGATAAGCTGTCTATTGATGATGAGGCTCCTCGACTCCTGCGGACAAAAGGGACAGAGATACACTGATTAACCACTTGAGCCCTAGCACCCATATCTGGGGCTAACTAACATACTGTAAAAAATAACCGATCTACAAGCTCACAACACATTTTGTTGTGACAAGTTGTGAGCTTGTAGATTGCCTATTTTCGGTGGAGAGATTTGGTGTGGAGGGAAATAGCACACCAGGTACAGTGCCAACTCAGGTCATTAAAACGACAATGTCAATTGGGGTGTCACACTCTCAGATGAATAATTGATTTTATACAAAGATGAAACCATAATGAGAGTTTAACATGAGGCTAAATGTGATGTAGAAGAAGAGAGGTCGTACTGTGAATGTTTCTTCCTCCTGTACTCCACATCGTGGGATGGAGGGGGACTGGTTTTCTCCGAGTGTCGGCTGCCGCTCTTCTTCCCCCCTTTCCACTTATCCGGCTTCTCCTTTATCCCCGCAGGGCGCCGTTGCAGGCCCACACCCCCGACACCCTCCCCATGACCGTTCCTCTCTGGCACAGAGTCCGGCAGCTGCAGGGCCAAGGAAGACGGACGAACAGGGGCAGAAGCATCCGCAGGAGAAGACGCTTTGGCCTCCTTCTTTCCGCCTTTGTCATTCTTACCCTGGACATAGAAGTGGTACAAATCCAGCTCATTGCTGTCAGACCTCTCTTTTAGCCTGGGGGCCTCCTGACCTTTGCCCTTTGGCGGAGAGGTTCCGTTCTTGTCGCCGGCTGAGGAAGAGGTGGACGCAGCTCGCTCAGCTTCTCTCTGGTTGTGCTCCAGTCCCCTGCGTCTCCTCTGCTCTCTCTTCTCCTGGCTCCTGGAGATCGGGCCTTTGTGGATTGGTGGAGCACGTATTCTCTTCTGCTCATGTTGGGAAGGAGTCGGTAAGCCTTTCTTTGGACCAGCTGATTGAGTGGTCACTTCAGCACCAGGATCTTCTGCCTGGGCCTGCTGTGACTGTCCCAACTCCTGGTTCTCCTCCTCATCGTCTAGCTGGGGTCCGGCCTCAGCCAGGGTACCGTTGATCTCCAAATCAGACCTGGGGGATGCAGATTCTCCACCCCCTTCCTCCTCTCCCAGCCCTTCGTCCTCCTCATCCAGTGGCTCCTCCTTGCTGTCTCTGCTGGGCTGTGAGCCAGCGGCTGCCACTCCCTTCTCCTGTCCAATCTCTTCCGCTGGGTGATAATCCTCCTGTTGGCTTTCATCCAGGGTCTCCTCGGTCACCAGCTCGATGTCGGGGTCCTCCCTTGTTTGAGGCTCCACATCAATAACTGCCTCCGCCTCCACAACCTTCTCGCTCGCTTTCCGCTGCTCCTCTTCCAGTTTCAATCTCTCTTCATCCCTCCTCTTCCTTGTTGCCTCTTCTTCAGCTTCCCTGGCGAGCGTATGTGCCTCCTCAGCTTCCCTGGCCAGCCTGGCTGCTGCCTCTTCCTCCTCTGCTCTCCTCCTAGCTGCCTCCTCTTCCTCCGCTCTCCTCCGAGCCTCCTCCTCTTCCTCCGCTCTCCTCCGAGCCTCCTCCTCTTCCTCCGCTATCCTCCGAGCCTCCTCCTCTTCCTCTGCGATCCTCCTTAGCTCCTCCTCTTCTTCCCTCCTCAGAGCTTCTTCTTCCTCTGCTTTCTTCTGTTTCTCCTCACGTATGGAATTGCACCTGTAAGAGTGAGATATAGTACTACATTATATACTGCTGGCTTTAGTTAAATAGGACAGACGGAACCAAGAAAGCAAGGGCCTCTGGAACAGCAAGACTAATACATTTCTGTCCATTGGTTATGTAGATGATGAGGACTTATCTTTGTAACATTATGAACAATATTATGTCTGTCAAAAGTCCGACCACAAGATGAGTGGGTGTCTGGTTCCTGTTACCTCCTGCGTGCCGAGTGTCCTCTGACCAAGGCTTGGATCTTGGTGATGCCCTGCTTGTGTCGATGGTACTCTGCTCTCTGCCTGGATCCCCTCCACACAGCTTGGATCACAGTGGCTGCTTGCCTCCTCCGCTCTTCTCTGCAGTACCTACGCCATGAGCGCTGAGGGGAGAGGAGAAATAATGATAGAATATTGCGTTGTGTGTCACATTTTACCGTACGAACAAGTTTGTTCAGAGACACAAAAGTATGCTTCAATTGCTAGATGAAAGAAACAAGGACTTATTTTAAAATTAAGACACAGGCATATTGGAGCAGCATTATAAGGAAATGATAGGGTAATACTTTAGGTATGATATAATTTTGTTGACCTTAGTTCCTCTCTAACAGAACCAACAGTGTTGACTGGTAAACATAGCTACCTGGATTAAGATGGCCGCCTGCCTCATGTCCAAGAACTCTTTCCTCTGCAGTTGGGCCCTGAACCAACGTTGCAGGAAGATGATCTTATGCATCACATCCTTGTGCAGCATGTCCTGCAGTTGCTGACGCTCCAGCTCTTTTAGGTAGACCTGGGTAAGAGGTACAAGATAGGCCCGACAGTAATGACACTATAGCAAAATAAAAATTAAACATCCAATGTTTATCATACAGGAGCTTCAAATTAAGCAGGAATTTGCGGGGCCCCACCTTAGTTTTGCCTATCTGGTAGTTGGTGGGGTTGAGGCCTTTCTTCTCCAGGAGCACTGCAATATCATCCTTGGAAGCCGTGGCTGTTTTAGGTAAAAGCACCCTGAACTGTTGTAGGAATTCCTAAAGAGACAAAAGGCTATTATTACCAGACTAAAGTGTTGGTGGAGGTTTATGCAGTTAAAGTGCTTCAAGATGGATTATAAAAGAAAATATATAATAATGGTTATAAAATCAAATGGACTGGACAGCAGTAATGCATTATAATAATGATGGCTTAACAGTGGCCTACAGTACCTGGAAGGTATACTTGGCTCCGTAGCCTGACCTCCTGATGCGCACCGTCTCCAGCATGCCTGTATACCGCAGCTGTTGTAGAACCAAAGCCTCATCCAGACACATCTCCTTCTGCTCACACAAACACACAGAAAACATATCTGTCCATTACCAATCAACACACAGCATTAATTAGACTATGATAAGCAACCACAAGATGTTCTGGCTATGAGTGATGTGGGAACAGCTCTTACCTTCTCAGCATTGGAGCGAATACAGCGAATGAAGAAAGGCTCTGCTCTGCCCAGAGTCCCCAGGAGTTTGGTCAGAGAGGCCTGAAACACACAGTGGAACAGGGTGGGGTCAGGGTTAAGTTCAAGAAGACTGGTAGGGTAGAGGGGCACTGGTAAACTGTGTAATGTTGATGTGTACACTGTTGTTGTGGTCACCTGGAACTGGGCACTGATGCTTGGTGGTTTCTTCTTCTTGTGTAGGTGAAGCAGACTCTTGGTGGTGCAGTCATGCAGCGTTAGACCCACAATGAACTTCAGAGACTTGGAGTCCAGCAAACTCTGCAGGGTCGAGTGACAAACTTTAATTAGGTTTCATTTATTAAAATATGACATGGCAGGGTGCACAATATAAAAACGGTGACCGATTCTTGAAATGCGTCAAATCTTAAATCATAAACAGAATCATGAAAGTTCATGCAGTCATAGGACTCCAAAGACCCTTTCTCTGTGATAAGGTTTACCTTAGGGATGATCTGCTTCTGCTTGGTGTTCTTGTTCTTCCTGTACGTAGAAGGGCACGGAAGGAAAAGTTAACAGGGATGTGTTAAAAACGGGACAGGGGAGGTAAAAATATCTCATTGCAACTGGAAGATGTGAGGGTTAGTGTGATGGTGAAGCTTCATCATGCACTGTCAGTCAGTGAACATTATGCCAGAGATGCACCTGAATGATGGAATGAATGAATGATGGGATGAAATGGGGTTTACACCGTGGAAGAGGGGAAGGATAACAGGAAAGAGGGATGCCATGTCTATGGAGGCACAGAGAGACAGAACATGACCTCCAGTCAACCAACTAGTCAGCCCTGAAGAGGTTCAGCACGTCAAGAAAGCACTTCTGTCTTCCTTCTACTTCTGCCATTTATCACTTGCTGTACATTGTCGCATGCTGAGTAGCCATTGAGGTCACATTCCTCTAGATGTCGCTTTGCTCGTGCAGCAATTAAAGTATGCATTCAAGCCATCACTTCTTTAGCCTTTGATTTAGCCAAGTTATCTACAAAATGAATACAGCACACAGTATAAACACACACATTATGCAAATACAGAACACAGTGGCAGCAGGACCTGTGTCTCAAATCTAAGCCTTAGCCATCTTATTCAAGCTCTAAAAACCAGTACTGTCCTGCCGTGTTCTGCCTTCTATAAAGAAACCAGGAATTCTCTAAAGGAGGCTTTGTTCTCTGACGCATTCACAGAGAGGTGTGGTCCCACTTTGACAAGCTATTAGTGAGCATGTGTGTCTCTTGTGTAATGCTTTCTGTCTGCTGTCTGAACAGGTAGGCAGTGTGTTTTAGCAAGGTGACTTTGTCAAACACTGTGTGAAGGGTCCTTTTTTTAACCTGCTTTTAAACATAGGTCTTTGATGGTGACAGCTATCCACAGATAAGCCATATTTTGTATTTTGGCTTTTTGAAAATAGCCAATCTACAAGCTCAACGTGATGTGACACTTTGTGAGCTTGTAGATCTCGTATTTCTGAAAGATTACGAACATTAAAAACAACTTTGGAACACCAGAGTTAAAGTGCTTAAACTGGTCCAATCATCTGGATTGAACTTTTAGTCTAAATTAGTCTAAGCTGGTCTACGTTCATCTAGGTTGGACTCATCAAACTGGGCTTAGTCTGAAGCTAACTGAGCCATCAATCATGGGCTGAGCCAGGCTAAACTAGACAGGACTGGACTGATCTGGAGGTGGGTGCCAGGGTCTTGTCTGCCAGTCAGACTCACTGGAGGACATGACGTGGGAAGCGAAGACGACCCCAGGACTGTAGCAGCTTGCGGGGGTCCTCACCATCCAGCTGTAAGTCCTTAATGGAGCTGATGATCTGGGCATGCATGTCTCTGATCACACATACACCCACACACCAGTACAGTATAGAGGAGCAGAGAGGCGAGGGAGGGAGGGGACAAGAGCAATGGGACCGGGAATGAAAGGAGTACAAGAGGGGGAAGAATTAAAAAAAGGAATGTAGGACGCAAAAGAAGTTAGGACACAATTGAAAATAGAACACACTGCCACCAATACAAAACCAATACAAAACATGTACAGGAAGAACACACTGCAGGATGATTGGGAGTCTGACAAACAAGACTCGTTTCAGGACTCACTCCGATCGTGCATGAAGATTAACGCACATTTGTTCTGTACTCTCCATCCATCTCTGTATTCAGGATCTTTCCCATAAAGCAGTCAGATGTGACAGACCACCCAACCATGCTGCCTTAAGCCCAATTTATACTTTGTCACACTGTTGGTGCCGTTCGCCAGTGACTGACACCACGATACAACAAAGTATAAATTAAGACCAGAAAAAGAAACACACAGAAGGAGGGGAGGGGGTTTGTTCACGATGGCATTAGGATTCAAGCCCGTATGCCAGTAGTTGTAGTGAGCATGCAGAGCTGAACCAAAGCTCGCCGTGGTTGGCCGTCTCCGTCATGCTATGGGGTGGGACTGGTGGTTATTGTCACCAGTGAAGACAGCATGATCTTTAGACAAGGACCGGTGGTGTCTTTGTTTCTTTAGTTCCTTGATAGTTCTCGTTGTTACTTTGGAGACTTGGGTGAGGAGGGTGCTGGTGAGGTTAATATCTCCAATTTCTCATAGCTGGCTCATGCATCGCTCGCGTACTTACCCATCACCAAAACAATAACAAGGAGGTCAAGCAGGAGAAGAACAGGCTACTGTAATATATGTACTAAGCAGGACACTCTGAAATTGACCTCCGTGCCTTACTGTCTAAAGGTATGGTATTAATTAATTACAGTAGTACAGTAGTAAAAGTAGATATGGGCTGCTCAGCCCATATCTACTGTTACTACTGTACTACTGTAATTAATGTATCCTCTTCCTTACTGACATGCTTGCACTATTGGTGAGATGCGAAAATACTTTTCGCTGTGCTGTACTTGTACTGTACATTGACAATAAATTGAATCTCATCTCATCTCATCAATGAGGTTCAGCTGTATTCTTCCTGTTTATTCAAACTGACCCAGTAATTTCAGATGTGAAAACAGGACAGGGGGCCACGTTTCAGAATGATCACCGCTCAACAACACTGCTCAGTTCCGTTCCATTCCATTTGGAGATCGCTCACACATCACTCTGTCTATTTGACTACTAGGCATGTCTGTGTGCATGGGCTGTGTGTGTGTGTGCATGGGCTGTGTGTGTGTGTGTGTGTTTCTAGCTCTCCAAAGTTAATGTCGGTAATCTGGGCAGCTAACCAGAGCAGCCCAGTAAAAACACCTGCTAGTGTTCCGAAGCAAAAAAAATAAACTTGGGGAAGGAGTGAGATTACTACAGTTATAAGCAGGGCTAGGGAGAAAGAGGATTAAAGCTATTAAAGACTTGAATTCTAGAGGGTGGCATTGTCTCGCAGCATCATGCAGTACTAGTGCATTGCACTTCCTCTAAGAAAAAGCCTTACTCACCATCCACACTGTATGTCACATATTATGACTCTGAGAAGCACTTTACACTTTTGAGGAAGCTTTGTTTTACAAGTACATACATTTGAGCTGTAACTGGGGACGCAACTATCGATTACAATTATTTTATTCTATCGATCATTTTTGGATTAATCAAATAATCAAGAAGCAAGTTTTACATCAACAAATCAATGTTAAAAATGTCAAACTAAATAGATTAGTTTAACTATTGCACCTCTACAATGCCTGCAGCATTTCTGAACTGTTCAATACTGTGCTTCCTCAGGTGACATGTGAGCAAACGCCGGAATGAGAAACTGGGCTGGTGTCCATTACCCCCCACAATGAAAAGTACTACACGCGCACACACACATGCACACAGTTCCCTTCCTGCTTGACCATATCCCTTCACGCTTTTACCCTGGCCTCTGAGCCAACTTACTTCTTACTCTCATAGCTAGCAAAGATGTCTTCAAAGGCCTCTAGAGGGCGATCCTCTGAGTGATCAAAGTAGAAATCGAGCATAGAGGCTCGTCTGTGGAGGGGAGAAGGAGAGGAGAGAACCACAGACACTGGGGTCACCGAAAGGCGGGAGGAAGCAGAAGATATGGGCAGGCCAGATGAGCTGAAGGAGGATTCATATTTTAGTGTGATGGATCTGAGCCATCAAATTTGTTCAACTGAACTTCGGAGCGTTAATTTAACTATTTTTTGCACGCAGATTTTAATGAACACTGAAGACTTCATTGTACACTGAACCGCCTTCAGCTCCCTGAAATCACAGTCCAATCTTTCTCCGACCCATGCAGTACCATGTGAAAGGTCCACAGTCCACGAGGCAATACAACAATTCCTCCAAGATTGTGCATCACTAAGGGAAACATTCACAAGTTATTACAGTTTATTGTGCATTACTAGAGGAAATGGTTGCAGTGGTTGAATGTTCAACACGAAATGGAATTTGCCCCCCGTTCTTCTCCCTGTGAAGATGGAATGTTTATCAAGGAGTTTGCAGCGATGCTCATCTGGCCTTGTCTCCTCATGTGCAGTGGTCCACAAATCTACTGCAGTTCACCTCCAGGGCAAAGAGGCCTGTCAGTTACACAATCAATATACTGCATATTGATGACAATCCAGGTACAGTGTGTGGGTCAGGGGAGGGGAAGCTTACTTGTACATCCGCTCCACTGGGGTATTGGACCTTTGAAGCTCTCCTAACGGGGTCCTGGAGGTGGGGCGAACGACTCCTAGAAGAGACACACACACACACACACACACACAGTTAATGTTAATTATTTGTTGTACCAGTATTTACTTTCTACTGTATGTTGTCCATGTCCTGTTCCTGTGATTATGTGCGTGTCTGGAGCTAATCACACAAACCACTGGACGTACCAGTAGGCCTAAAATATCACTCCACCCTAAAATAAACGCACGCACACACGTGTATAGACTGACCAGGGTTACATGTCTGTGGTCATTCTTTTGTTTTGGTTTTGATCTAGATCTTATTTCATCTTGTTAACCGACATTAAAATAGCCTCCTGCGTCAATGGGTCACTTCTGAGAACACATAAATAGTCTGGAGGATTGAGGCTTGGAGGAAAAGGGGTGATGTCTACGTAAAAGCCTCACGTTTCAGATCTCTGTGTCCTCTAGTGAACTAATTACAGAGAGAGAGAAACGTGAGAACTGTGAAGTTGTGGTACACACTGTACATGTAAAACACACTCTACAGTCAGAGAGGTCAGCCAGCTATGGTACCAAAACACGCCCATTAAAATCCTGAGTTAATTTAACACTGAGCATGTTACTGTGTAGTAACTCTTCATAGACATTTCACAGAGCTATTTAATTTCTAAAACTGGATTACAGTGACTATGTTGCATTTGATCTACATAATATTTAAAGTATAATGTATATATGTGTATTGTGTGGTATTACAACTATAGCCTATATTGTCTATAATTTCTAACCTTGTATTGTCCCTTGTGTGAATATGTACTGTGTCTCTAGGCACATTTATGTCCCTACACTTTCAATGGGACAAATTCCTTAACAACACTAAGCACTATAACGGTATTGTCTGCCTTGCACCAATTGTCAAGAATTGCTCCAGTGCTTTCTTTTTACCTGCTTTGTGTGTCTTGCTCCTGAGATGCACCAGATCAACCTGATTGGGCTTAAGGCGCAAGTGGAACGTACCTTTAATCCTCACTATAATTATATTGTTCATCACTTTCATCATTGAAGTTGTGGTGTGGAGTCTTAACGATTTTATAAACAATATCTTTATAGTTATACTTGGTGTGAACAGCCCATAATTGTGCTTTATAAAGTGGTATTCTGATTGTAAATACTAAACAATCCAGTGATCCACTATTGCAAAAGTCTGTACAATAACAGAGTAGCTTTTTGATTTTGACAATGCTGATAACATACCTGCAGTCTTGGCTGCCCAGCGACGGCCAGCATCGTTGAAGGCAGCCATGCCTCTGATGGTGGCGCGCAGGATTCCCCAGCGGAACATGGCTACTGGGTCCATGCCAATGAGCTGGCGCACGTAGGCCCGGTCGCTGCTCCGTAGGAGGGCCACGATATCGGGACGCATGTGGTCTGTGTTCTTCTCCCGGAAGTCCTGATGAAGTCAACGATAAAGGGGGAAACAAAGAACAAAAGCAACAGGCTCTATTTAGGTGTAACTGATTACGCTGTTCTTCAGAAATTCTGTCACATTTAACACTTCACTTCCATGAATATTGTTTACATTAGACAGCTTGAACTGAGCTAAAACAGTTTTGTTGGTTTCTACTCTAAAAATAAAATGTATTTATTTTTTGCCACACACTATTTACTATCTGAAGCATCCATCTTTACCTTAATCTGGTACTTGACCTTCCCGGCGAAGTGTTGAATGACAAAGGCGGGCTCCATGACAGACGTGGGGACAAAATACTTATTTCCCTGGTGTTGCTGCTTGAATTTGTTCAGCAAGGTTTTATCTGTAGCATGTGGGAAACTAAAACAGAGATAGAAAGGAGGTTTGAGGACCAGGATAAAGGGATAGAGTACAGGCAAAGTGTGGAAAGGTTTCAATTCAGTTGAATTTGAGACAATAAACCCCATAATCCCTCACAGCAGGGCAGTTTTTCGGAACAGGAATTTAACCAGCAGGAATAACACAGAAATAAATGTATAGAACAGACATTGCCATTCATAGTATTGGTGGGCTTCCATGTCAAATGTGAAACAGGAAGTAATCAATCCATGGGGTCTCTGTGTGTGGCGCCTTTGTTTGATATGAAGATGTGTTGGTTATGGTATCCATAACAATTAGCGTCCTCAGGTCCCTCAGCTGAGTAGTTGGCCGTGGGTGGTTATGACCTACTTTTGTAACTCTGTACAAACCTATCCGTCAATAAGATGGTGTCTGATAACGGCCTGGCTCCCATGCAGACACCAGCCTGTGACATCAGTCAACAATGATTCCATATTTAGGCAAGGGTTCTGCCTGAACATATACACAAAATAAATGTGTGCATGTACTTCCTTGGACTACTAAGAATTTGACGTTGCGCGCGCACACGCACACGCACGTGCACACGCACGCGCACACGCACGCGCACACGCACACGCACACGCACATTGCTGTCAACAGAGCCATGGGGTAAAAATGGCAACCAAGAAACTAATTTAGATCACACATGTCAGACACCATGAGAGTTAAACCCTTCCACCACATACAAAAACAAACTATTTTGTGTGAGGATGTTACTCTGTACTGCTTGGCTATTGCCGTTACTTACTTGCTCTCCTCATCCAGCAGGTAGAGCAAGCCAGTGGGCTTCTTACTGATGAGGTGTATACAGCCCACGTTGTCCGTGTAATCGATGTTGTGCCAGGTGATGCCCTCTGCCTGGTACTCTTCCTGCATAGAGACAGGACATGGTATTCTATTAAACCAGTACATCAGTCACATTAGCAGGGATCGCAATCCTGAAACCAATTCCATCTTAAGTTACATAACCGGTTTAACTGACTGGTTAAAAATACAAGATGCTAAAAGATGATTATTTTTATTACCGTTATTGTTTGCACCAAAAACATCCACACCCTACAAAAACTGCTGACTGACTGGTGTGTTTAATAACTTTAGAATGTTTTTGTGTTCTGTCATATGTACTTTTCATTTTGTTTAACCAGTTCAGCAGCACTTTTGTCATCAAGTATGTAACCAACTTACTCCTAATTAAAGAAACCTAGTTAATTGGATGACATTGGAAGATAGTTTTATGGGTTAAGAGAAGAGCCTGTAATCAGGTCAGAATCCAGGCCAGACAGCAGGATGGTGTAAAGATGGCAGGAGGCACACGTGGTCTATTCATCACAGAGAACAAGGCTGCAATGTACAGACAAAAGGAGAGGCTCACCTGCTCTAGTTTGAAAATGTGCTGGTTGAAGTAATACTGCAGCTGCTCATTGGCGTAGTTTATACAGAATTGCTCAAAACTGTTGGTCTCAAAGTCCTCAAAGCCGAATATGTCCAGGACACCGATGGACAAGCACTGGAAAACAGACATGGCCACAGTGGAATGTTACGCTTGATTCATAGTCCATAGGAGGACAGTGTTGCTTGCCACAAAGAACAGATTTTTAGTGACATTCAGTTCTTGTCGGCAATCGATACCCTCGTACTGTGGAGTATAAAATTAGGTTACTTTTAACAACACGCTATTAAAGATGGAGTGCCGTGATTTTTTTCCCCCAGTTTTTCATGTGTTTATGAGGTGACAGTACTTCATTATACCTCTTGGTGTGGTTGTTATGTGCAATGACGTCTTCCCTTTGTATTTAGGGTTTCTTCCTGGAGGCTGAAATCTTGATAGTCAAACGTGCCAATGAAAAAAAACAGTGATATAATCACAATATCACCCCCCCCCCCCCCCCCCTATCATACAACAACAGCTGTGGGTGTGGCTTCAGTTCAGGTGTACCAGGTATACTTAATTAACTGGTGAGAGTATCCACATAAAATGGACATTTCAACAAATACTACCCACTTTTTTGAGGAAGAAACAAATTTCCTCCTATAATAATAATACCTGATGATCATGTTTTAGGGTGGGGAAAAAAGCACGGCACTCCATCTTTAAATGAGGAATGTACTGTATGGCTGTAATCACCTCAGACACAACATACACGTCGCGTGTCATGTCGCATTAAACTTAAAGGTGGGTTCATTATTGTTTCTTAATTGTGCAAGTTGTTAAGTCAAGTCATTGCTTAAAGCTTTAAGAGACTCACTGGGACAGATTCCTCCATGTCTTTCTTGTTGAGCAGTGCATGATTGATGCGCAGAACAATCCAGTCAAACAAAGCGCTGTACAGAGACTTTGCCATCGAGTCTCTGGCTGTGATAGCCTGACGGAAGGAGAAGAGTTGAAGGTTAGAATCAGAATCAGCTTTATTGTCACAGTTTTACAAGTAAAAAGGTGAGTGAAATACTTTTTTGTGCATAGTTCCTAGTTACTACTAGTGCTGAAAATGATGAATCAATTTACAGAAAGAAAAAACTATTCAATGTAACTTTCATAATTGATTACTTGTAATCGATCTTTTTACAAGTGGGAATATAAAACATTATGGTTACAGGTTATAATGGTAGAATTAGCTTGCTTTTCTCCATATTCATAAAATTATAATTGTTTTGTTTTTTTGGTCAGATTAAGTGAGCAATATATTGACATCCGCCGGCGGAGATATAAGATGTATGTCAGGAACATTGGACAGAAGACAGCACTTCTAGACGGGTGGCATACAGAGAGAAGGAGGGACACACGTACAGTAGACACACACCACTAATTAGTGTGAAGGATAACACTGTTACACTAATGACATGCTGCAGAGATGGATGGATGCATGGTCCCTACCTCACTGTGGCTGTAGGAGAGAATCAGTTTGTCATTCACTGTCACCGTTTTCCTCTTTGTCAAGGCTTCGACCAACAGCTCCTCCTTAACCTGGGAGGGAATTATTAAGACACCGTCACGTACAATACATACCGTAACTTACACTTAAAGAGTAATTACAGCTACACATGAACTCAGGGTCTTAACTTTGAGCACACAAATGTAACCAAGTGGGGACACTTGGTTACAAATGGATGAATTAACAATGAGACACACACCTTGAGAAGGTCTGAGAGAGTAGCCAGGACCTCCGGAGGTCCCACGTCCAGACCCTCATCTCGGCCCGTTGACTTCCTCCTGTAGGTCACGTTGCCCAGATACAGGATGGCCGACAACACCGAGAAGATCCTGCAGCACAGAGGTTGAGCGTTCAATGCAAACAAAGAGCATTCTCCTGACACTCGCAGTCTCATGATAACATGTGCAAAGTCGATGCTTAACGTGCTAATTGTTGGTCTATTTTGTGCTGCCCATGCCTCACTGAACTTCATAATACCATTATCCACAGAATAAACATACAGGCTTTTCCTGCTGATACAGTATTTAACTGAGAGCTGAAGGGAAGTATTATCTTCAGAGAATGCCGTTTCCATCGTAACTGTTTATAGATGAGAGTTCCCTATAGGCTTTTGTTTGGTGTTCATATTCTGTATTTTATTTAACACTTTGAGAGCTGCGCCCTCTAGTGGTCTAATGGTACCTCGGCGCCATGCTTCACATTCAACATCAAGCCCCGCTTCCGTGTGTGTCACATGCTTCACAAAGACGAAACCGAAAGCACATTGTAGTCTAGCAGCTGGCGTTTATCTTTCGCCAGAAACGGTAATATGTCGGCCACAATGGGATCAAAAATCACTATTCTCATCTGAACGCCGGACGGATTTGACAAAAAGACGGATTTTTGAGTATTTCTCAGACAGGCAGGAAATAAATCATAATGAGTGGATTCCAATGGGGTGCGCGTGCATTTCGCCTTGTGCCTGGAGGGACATAGCAACCTGCCTAGCAACCTGGGTGCAGTAGAGGTATGTGTTTGGCTTCTGCTGGTGGATTTTGATATAAAGTGATTACCTGCGGCGCCGCGGGTTCGGCTATCACAGGGTAATTATGATAACCCGCGGTGCCACGGGTCATGGCGACAAGGGTGTTAATTGTTTCGGTGTTGCTGCTGCAAGCTTACAACACGTCGCTCCCCTCCAAATTAGAGGAGACTGCTTGTGGCCGAAAGGTTCAAATTCCTAGACCAGCAGGAAAAAAATCTTGGCAGGAATGTGAATGCGCAGTGAGCCTTGAGCAAGGCATTCAGACTGCGGTTGTATTGGACAGCAGCTCCCAGGTGTGAGTTTGTGTAATTGTGTGTGTGTGTGTGAAGGGCATTGCTGTAAAAGTGCATGAATAAAGGTTTAAAAACAAACTATGCAGTACTGTATGCCCACAGTCTCCACACTCACTGTTTCTTGGTGGCTGGCAGGAAGCCCACCATCTCCATCGCCTGCTGCAGCCTCTCGAAGTCATGACGAAGGTCCTCCTCATCTTCTATCTTGAAGTTTTGCTGCAGATGTAGAGACAAAGTGGTCGTATTAAGACACAGATGGAGACACAGGAAGGAAATAACTTAAGGCAGGAAAGGACAAGGAGGGATAAGAGAAAAATGGGAAGAGTCGAGGAGGAGGGAGAGTGGGCAGGATTAAGAAACAGAAATGGATGAAAGGGAGAGAGAGGGGACACAAAGAATGCCTCATTGACATGCAGTGCACACATGTGCAGGAAGAAGGAAGCATGAGGCCCATTTAACAGCACGCCAATCACACACACACCGCATAGCCACTCCCTCAGATTCAATAACAACGCCACCTTCCAAGGTCACCTCACATACCACGTCCACCCATTCAATCATTCATGCAGTTCAATGTCAATTGACACACATTTGCCGAGAGCACATTCACAGAGAACACTGAGAATATTCTACTAACAAAATGAAATGCATGGCAATTTAAAAAAAAAGGTTGTTGAATGGCCATTTAATGCTCTTTTCATTGACACATTTCGTGCCGGTCGTTCACTGGCAGGCCAGTCGGTGTGAACAGACAAGAACTGAATGCATGTGAAGGAGGAGCTTTGACAGCATACAGGCGGTGTAGAGATGGAGCAGTTCTTTCAGCGTTTGTCGTAAGACCTCATTGTGTGAGGAGCAGCACCTACCTGCTTGAGGTAGAGGTAGTCTTCTGGTGGCAGCAACTTGAACTCCTTCCTTTCCTCCTCAGACGCACCCAACAGTAGGTAGTAAAACACGTGGTAGTTCCTGGAAAAGTGCATATGCACAACAAACAGAGCCGTCAAATTAAACCTGCCATCAACCTGGCTTTTGGTTTAGGAAAAACATCCCTGTTACTGATAAGGCTGTTTTATAAGCATACACTTATTATTAGAGAGTGGACAATATATCAGAGGATAAAGTGTTGAACTTGAAAAGTGTAGTCGTCAGAGTGCAGATCAGAATTATTTTAATTAAGCATCCAAAGTCAACATTCTTCACTGCGGTAACGTGTGTGACAAATCGTACGACTTTGAATTAAATTAAAACTAGATGTGGAAAAATCTATTTATATACAGAAAATGTCTCCTGTAGTCTTCTCGATTCGGTTCTCATCTCTTGGCTCCCCATTTTATGAAAGAATAACTGAAATGAATACTGAAATGAGCAAACCCACTCGCAAATCTAGGTAGGTACTGTAGGTGGGGGAGTTGTTGTTGTGCAAGCACACAGGACAGGAGTAATGCATTTCCATGTTCATCAGGGAGACAAAATGACATCATACAATACACTCAGTCCTGGAGCAGACAGGCCTGATGAGCTTTATACTGAATTAGCTTGGTTCTCAGTGGCCACCAGCGGGTTGCACAGGTGAGGTTAGTACTGAAGAAGAGTCCAGTCCAGTCTGTTTCAAATAGAAAGGTTTGGTGTTTTTTCTGCCACTTGTCTTTCTTTTAGAATTAATTCTTTAAAAGGTAGGGCTACCGGTAAGTGTTATTTTTTTTGTGTTTTATGTTAAATAGCTCTATATTCTGATAGTACTCATCATTGCCATTCACCATATTCACACGGCGGCCATTTTGCTATTAAATTAATGAAATAATACCACCCCAGGTGTTTATTAAAACGCTGGAGAGACAGGGATACGCCTTTTACTGAACAAACACTCGCAATAGCAATGACTACTATGAGAATATAGTACTTTTACAAAAAACTAAAACCTTACCCTACCTTTAAGAAAAAAGTGAATTCCACCACCCTGGGTGGTTTATAAATGACATTACATATTATTCTGTGGAGTGAGTGAGTCAGTGGCAAATTAGTCATATGCCCTGGTATGCTTTCTACTAAATGTATGCCATGGTTTAAAAGTAAACAGTTAGTCATACTAGCAGCAGCCAACCCGGAGTCTAGCTGGCTATGAATGATAGTATTTCACATACGGTAGGTGAGTTACAAAGGAGGGACACATGATAGCCAGGTACAATAGATGTGTGCAACAAGGAGACAAATGGACTAGTAGCTCCTTATACCAACAGAACAGGTATTTTGCATTTGTTTGTGTAGGAGGGCAAGTTAATGCTTAACTCCGTATCTCAGACAGGACTATACCGCACGTCACATCAAAGCAAGGCTCATCCAAACGCAACCCAGTTAGAACGTGATCTACCCTGTCTTGTTTACAGGTACATCTTCTGAGATTACCACCACTAGTCCAGTTCAATAGCAGCTTTCATTCATTACACCACTGATCATCCCAATGATCCAAGGAGGAGCCAGACTGAGCCTTCTGTATAGTCCGGGGTTTACATTACTCAATACTTTGTCAGCTGAACATCCAGTTCCACTTTGGATGCAGTGTATCTAGATCTAAGGGTTTGAGGTCAGATGTAGAGTTGCTGGCCAATATTGATGACATCGGGGATCTATCGCTGATGATGTCACGTGATGTCACGAGGCATGACCATATATGGAGGCGTGGGGTGACGGACGGATGGACTGACGGGAAATGCACGTTTTCATAGTAAATGCCACTGTGATTACAGTACTATCTTTTACTCAAATTTCGGTTTGAGAATACTGCGTATATAGTGTAGACTAAACCACTGATGCTGTGCAACTGAAGTATTAAATAACGTTGAAGTGCTTAATCAATTCATTGAAATATTGCTGTTAAAATCACTAAGAAAATAACCGATTGTTGCAGCCCTACATCAAAAGGCACTTAGGGTACCTCCCCATCTCCCCATGTTTGTTCAGAGGACCCCCTGAAGGTCACTGTGGGTGGGTGAGGGATCGTGACCCTGCCTGTTGCTCCTCACCTCTCATTCTTCTCTCTGGAGACCAGACGAGACTTCTCCAACAGATACTTCTCCACCACAGCCCTGTAATATACAGAGAGAGAGAGATAAAGATGAGCCAAGGTGAGCCAGAATATGACAGGAAGAAAGGGTGAGAGACAGGGAAGGAGAAATGAGCGAATGAGAGAAAGAGGAGGGTGGGGAACAAAGAAAGGAGAATAGGGAGAAAGAAAGAGCATCAATCACTTGATACTGAATGTCGGTCATCTGATCCTATCACTCAGCTGTTTGTGTTTGTGTGCGGGTGCGTGCATGCGTGCGTGTGTAGGGGTCAAATGTGAAAGTGGGCTGGTAATGAAATGACATGGAGAGGGAGGAGGGGAAGTGAGGACAGATGGTGAGAACAATAAAATCGTGAACAGGCTCCATATATTGGCTGGATGGACAGTGAAGCAATGCACACAATATCACATAACACCACACAACGGCACACATAGACAATAGCCTTACTATGGAACTAATCTGGTTTCAGACGTACGGGAATTCCCTTTAAGTCGGCCTTTTGTTTGTAATTTTGTTTACAGAACAGTGAAAGACGTGAAATCAGAGACCTTCTGTAGTGTCACCAGAAATAAAAGTAGAAAGTAGATGTCTGCATTCAAACCTTCCAAAGTCACAGATTATGTGATCGTAAAGGCAGTGGTTTCCCACTACAAAAGTCTGAGGTCATAAAACGGGGCTAAATTTGATTTTACACAAGATGACCAAGGCTTGAATTAAAACAACACATACGTCAGTCTTTTATGACACCCTAAGTAGAGAGCTGAGGTATCAGGGACTGTTGTTGTACGTCTGTGAGACCTAACTAATGTCATACTGTACGGTCCACGGTTGCCAAAATTCCTTCTGCACGGCATGTAGACATTTACCACATGAACCCTAGTGTCCCTGTTCTGGGGGCAATAGCAGATCTACAAGCTCACAATGCGTCACATTGTGATGCATTGTGAGCTTGTAGATCTGCTTCAAGCTGATAAAAGAGAGAGCTTACTAGACCCCCGGGGGCCTCCGGTCAACTAGTATAATAGGGTTTAAGTGGTTAAGGAAGAGGATGTGTAGGACAGTACTGCAGAGATGTAGACACTAGACATCAAATAGGTCTCTCCTACTTTCTAACTGTGCTTTTCCATCTCACTTTTCCCAATCATCTTCCCTGCACGCTCTCTGCTAAAACTAATGAAATTCTGGAGGAGTCCAACCACCGGGTCTGACCACAAAGAGAAAAAAGGGGAAAGGGACGGGTGATCTAAAATTAATGTGTGGGGTGTCATGTGTCCCAGCCGCAGACACATTGACATAAAGCTGCAATCCATAACCTTTTTGCTAAATAAAACGTTATTTAGACCAATCTGTAAGGTAGAACATATCCATCTATCTATCTATCTATCTATCTATGTCTATCCTGTTTATTGTGACGATGGACCATGTCCTGCGACTCCCAATCAGTGGCAGAGAGGAAACACTGGGGTTCACACTGGTCCACAAAATAATGTGTGCCATTATTATACAATGTTCCAATACTTGATTATATACGTTAAAAAATAGCAGATGTCCAAGCTCGCAGCGTGGCACGAAGTGACGCACTGTGAACTTGTAGATCTACATTTGTTTTTTATAGCCAATGTATACATGGAAAACGTTGTAAAATGATTGTGATGCTGTATCAACACATTCTTCTGGCCCTAGCTCTCCCAGTTCCCAATGAGGAAGGATTAGATGGCGAGAGAGCCCCACAGTGAGAGAGATAGAGAGCATAAAAACATCCTGTCTGTCTGTTCGTCAGTCAGTCAGTCAGTCAGTCAGAGAGCACAGCGGAGCGGAACATTAGCTAGTCCCAGTCTTCCCTTTGTTAATCTCCTCTATAGACTGTGAATGACTGCCACTGGAGATAGGCAGACGACAGGGAGCCTTTGTCAAGCCCAGTGGACAGCAGTACGATACTGGAGCAATGAGTGTCCAGAGGCTTCAACGCAAGAGATGACACAATATAAGGAGGGTTGGCAGCGCCGGCTCTTCTAATGGTATTGAATGTGTGTGTGTGTGTGTGTGTGTGTGTGTTTATGTACACCAGCGGTAGATTGTATTGCTCGTGTTTCTGAGCCTTAAGGGGGTTGGCGGCATAGTGCAGAAAGGCCTCACCTACAGTAACTGAATTCAACAACCCTTATTGGATTACTGACTGCTCTCAGGATGAGCAATTCAATAGTGGGTGATGAGACCTGGTGCTATTAAGACCTAATCAGTTTGAGTCTGCCCCATTACTGTGACCTCATGCCGAGCGGCTGGTGCTACAGACATGCTGCCGTTTCCATGACCATGTCCATTTTGTATGTTGCTTTTGTTTATAGAGCAATGAAATGCCTCAACAAAACAATGTACTCATTCTTGGCGAGAATCTGGGCATAATAATGAAATCTTTTCTGTAGCCCTGTGCCACATATTGTAACTATTTAAAATCTCACAGAATTACATATGAGGTGTTTTTCAGGTGTGCTGTGTTGTGCATCTGCTCTCCTCACTCCTTCCTGGGCCGAGGAGGAAGTGACACTGACGCGGACCACATTGACAGACATGATTCCGCCCAACCTCAGAGTACTGCTGAGAAAAGGGAAGAACGTACTCGTGTCTGCATATACGTACATGTAGCGGTGTAGCCCACAGTATGCACAGAGAACAAACAACAAATAAACTACACAGAGGAAGGTTGTGGTCCAAAGAGAGGAAGATGGTTCAAATGAAAGGCCACGGGAAGGAGGATTCTGAATATATTGTCCATGTACGGCATGGTAATCTACACTAATACATTCTGGCTACACTGAAGTCCACATGAGAGCATACAGGTGGCTGTTGAGGGGAACGCACGCACGCGCGTGCACACACACACACACACACACACACACACACAGTTACTCACCCTCGGACCACGCCACTCTCCAGGTAATTCACTTGGATGAACTTGCCAAAGCGGCTTGAGTTGTTGTTGTGGGCCGTCTTGGCGTTTCCAAAAGCCTGGCAGAGGAAACAGAGGAAGAGAAGAACAAATCCATGGATTACTTTCCATGTGGCAAGGACAAATGGTCAAAGAAGAGATTCAAAAATCACATATCCTAGTCAATGTTCCCCAATAATGTATTTTCTTTTTTTGAGTGGTGCAACCACACTATGAGTACCAGTAGGGGCAAAAGTGGCACTGTTGTGCCAGAAACAGAGAGAGAGAGATAGTGCTGCACTGTTGCCTGCTAATATGAGAGAGAGAGAGAGAGAGAGAGAGAGAGAGAGAGAGAGAGAGAGAGAGAGAGAGAGAGAGAGAGAGAGAGAGAGAGAGAGAGAGAGAGAGAGAGAGAGAGAGAGAGAGAGAGAGAGAGAGAGAGAGAGGGGGTTAGGGGGAGAAGGGAGTTGCACCACTCAGTTCACACAGGTGTGATTTTAAAAAAAAATTTAAGCAATGCTAAGTATGGCTAAATAAAGGAAAGATCAAATTTATGTAATTCTAAATCAAATACAAACTAAACAAAACATGCTGGATTCCGCATGTAGGAAAAACACTGCTAGTTAACCATGCATTCAGTCGATGACTTTAAGAGGCAGCTAAAAACCCATTTCTACAATGCTTTTAAATGATTTTGTTGTAACCTTATCTTAAATTCACTTTTAATTTCAACGAATTCTACTGACCAGATTTGAAGCTATTACCTTTGTTTTTTACCCTTGTTCAATTTTACTTGTATGTAAAGCACTTTGAACTACACTTGTGTCTGAAAGGTGCTCTATAAATAAAGATCATCATCATTATTCAAATTCAGAACAGAATTGCAAAAGCCACTACTGCATCTGCCCTGTCTGTCTGTTTCCACATCTTAATTCATCTCTTCTCAAGCAGGTCAGTGGGGTTATTGATTGATTATCAACTATTCCCTATGTGCAATGAATGCACCTCAAACGCTCAGAGTCAGAGAGTGTTGCATTGGGGAACACAGCATTCTTGCGCTGGAAAGACTACACCTCAATCAGAGTGCTTTGAAGTAAACAAAAACAACAACAAATCACTTGTGGCAATAAAGTCTCCCCAAAGTCCAGAGGTCAAACTACTCGATGAAAGCAGCAGCTGACATGACAGAAGAGGGTGGGACTCTGTGTGTGTGTGTGTGTGTGTGAGTGTGTGCACGTGCGTGCGTTTTGAGGGGCTTAGTGTGGGGGGGTAGGTAGGGTGAGCATCTGTAACTCGTTGTCCCCTCTTGCCCTCCACTAACTATATCTTTCAATCCATCTCCTCCTACTTTGCTTTAGTTTCTTCCCTCCATCCCCCTCTATCCTTTTCCTGTTTTAAACCCTGCCATTTCCCCCTTTCTTTAATGTGTGTGTGTGTGTGTGTGTGTGTGCGTGTGCGTGTGCGCGCGCGTGTACGCGCGTGCAACATTAGGTCAGTGATGATAAATGAGCTTGGGAGGGGTCTATATGTATAGCAGTGTCAGACCAAAGAGAATTAGAGAGCACCAGGCCTCGGGCCAAAGCCAAACTCAGCCAGGGGTGCGCACAGAACTCAGCCACCAGTCCTCAATGAGGGGCCCTGTTTACTCCATTGATGAAGACACAGGAAAGCACTCTTTCCCTGCTGCACATACTCGCATGTATAAAGATAGCCTCTCTCGCACGCACGCACGCACGCACGCACGCACGCACGCACACACACACACCAACAAAAGACTGCCACACGGGAAGTTGACTCGGTGCATGTTAAATAGGAGCCACATTGTGTTGTCAATAGCAGTTGCAGGGTGAATTCGATACAGTGGTATTTCAGCAGATTAGATGAAGGCAGGGGGCAAACACAAATACTGACAAAGAACCAACCGTTGACCCATTTCCACTTCTACTGCAGCAACAGAGCTGCCAGTATTAAGGTCTTTTCTCCAATACTGTCTATTATGTATTCATTTGTTTCAAGTTGTGCGTTCAGTGAGATCAGTCTTATTCCACACCAGCTTACGTCTCAGGGGAGGTGTGTTGCTGATTGTACATTTGAAACTTACTGTACATAGCTACGGCTATGTATTTTAATTGAGTTAAGTGTAATCCTGAAATAGCTTTGAGACCAGAGGGCAAAATAGAGAGTGATGCAACAGTGTGTTGACGATGGATGATGAAAGTCTGAATTCTGTTCAAACGTTCCAGAATCATCCTTCCAGAGTATAACCACAACCTGTTCAGACAGGACAGGACTCTGAGTGCGCTTACAGTCAATGCGAGTGAGTGCTGTGTGTGCGTCTGTATGTGCATGTATGTGCATGTGTGAGTGCAAATGCACACTTCTATGTAAATTGTTAAATCCTTTATTGGACCTAAGCCATTTATTTCTTTGGGTGTGGTCTGCCACTGCCTCGGTCGCTGTCACAGTTCCAGCATTCAGGGCCAGTTTAAGTTGGCATTGGCCATCGGAGCTGTCCAGTGTGGGTCTCTCTCAGGCAATACAACCAACCCCTGGGAAATCTCTTCTGCTCAGCCCAGGCTCCTTTCGTGATGGACGGAATGCTAAACATGTCATAGCATCGTTCGTATTCGAACATGCCCTTCAACAGACTCCCTGATTGGCTGGAAGACTCATCAGGTATGAGGAAGTGAATGACGCTTAGCCAAGCTGTGGTGCCCTTGGAAACCTGCTGTCTAATCTGCATACTACTGAAAGAGAGCGAGAGAGACAGGGGGCGGAGACAGAGAGAGACAGAAAGACCAAAGATAGATAAAGGAGTCTCTGTCTATGTCAGTGTGTAAATACGGTGGCATTTGTTCATGTGTATTTGTCACTCTGCAGTTTGGTTCAGGGTTTAGGAGCTTATCTAAATATGCAGAAACGCAGATCTGTGACTAAAGCGATAAACACACCGTAGACACAATGTTATTGTCACCTTGTCCTTTACTCTAGGAAGTTTGTCTACTCACTATAACTCAAGCTTTGGAGAACATGTTGATGCAACATTCATGCCAATGAAGTGATTTAACTGAATAAAATCATATTATATATACATATACATATATACAATCATATATCATGCATACTGTGCCATCATTGTACACGTATGACATTTGAGTACACAAAGTACTCGACTGTTCCTTTCTGTGGTAGGCCTGTTTTCCTGAAGCCTATTCAACTGTATATTTCCACAGCCACTAAGCCAGAACTACCAAGAATACAATCTTAAATCCAATTCAAACACGCACGCACCGCCATGCACGCATGGATGGCCTCACATCTTTCAAAACAGATAAGGAGACAGTTTGCAAAGTGGAAGGTTATGAGCCATTTGTATCAACAAGTCAGTTACACAAGCAAAACCTTTTAATTACAGACACAGTACTTATAATCAAGACTTTCAATGAGTCTTAATTATGAAGCCGAGATACCGTGGGCTATGGTATCTTGAGGGTTATAATTGAAGTAGTGGTGTTAATGATTATATTCGTTATGAATCACCTTCTTACTCTAATCTGATTTCTGGCTCTTTCAACCTAGGCTTTATAGTCGTGGTGATGTCACTGCCATGACATCACGTTGCTTCCCGTTGTCGTGGCAACACTCCCCCAGTGCACGCTTGGGTTCACCAACTGCTACTCACGGCAACAAGCTTTGCGGTGTGGTTTGTCCCCTTCAGCCTCCTTGATTTCCTCTCTCGTGACGGCGGCCTCTGAAGGCAATGCTGGGAGTTTGATTAGTCGTGTTACGGGTCGCGTGTAGGTGCGGTTGTCTATCTGCACCACGGCTGTTCTCATGCGGCCATCTTCCCCTGGCAGAACCTCCGTCACTTTTCCTATTTGCCAGAATGCTCTGGGGAGCTGGGGGTCCATGACTAGGACGTAGGTCCCGTTGGCGAGATTCTCCCTTCCTGTGATCCACTTCTGTTTGTAGGGGTGCCACAAAGTAACCCGCATAGCGCCATCTCCTGCGGCTGAGTAGTTCGGCTTCGGGATAGAGGACTTGTATCATTGCGGCATCGGGCCGGCCCATGAGAAGGTGGTTCGGTGTTAATGGATCGAGGTCTTCTGCGTCTGAAGAGACGTAGTCCAGAGGCCTGGAATTCAAGATGGCGTCTATCTCGATCAACGCTGTGGCTAGTACTTCCTCGGGGACGGTTTGCGTCCCTAGGATCGTTCGGATTTGGAGATGCTGGCTGGCGGGTTGCACACAAAATCGATTTGTAGGGGGGCCATCTTCGCTCTGAGTTCTGGCCTCAGATGCTCAGCTGCTACATTGCGAGACCGGGACTCCAGGGCATCGGTGTTCTCCTGGCGCAAAGCGGTGATGAAATCTTGGAAGGTGGTACTGTCCATTGTCAAGTCAGTAGTGCCGAGTGGTGCTCTTCAGTGAGGGCTAGCTAGGGATGGACTGTATTTTAAGTGTTCAAGTGAACGCTCTCCTTAGTTCACTGGTGGTTGACTCGTCTACTGTGTGCTAAAAGACGATGTCTGTAAGTGGTCAGATTGCAAGCGTTCGCTTGTGGTCTGGCCGCTTGGACGGTCGTGAAAGGACCAATATAATCAAGACTTTCAATGAGTCTTAATTATGAAGATACCGTGGGCTATGGTATCTTGAGGGTTGAAATTGAAGTAGTGGTGTTAATGATTATATTCGTTATGAATCACCTTCTTACTCTAATCTGATTTCTGGCCCTTTCAACCTAGGCTTTATAGTCGTGGCGTTGCTTCCCATTGTCGTGGCAACAGTACTTTTAAAACATTTCATAGATAGGTCTCTTATAAACTTGTCACAGAGGAAGCAAATTAAGTGAAGTGAAACACGACAGTATTCTGATGAGCGGCTGAAATGAGTGATTATCAGTGGCTTTGGGAAACATTTTTAAACCTTCGGACAAGTCTACTTTACTAAAGATAATTATGCATCACTAACACAACAGTCAAGACACCTACTTTATTACTTGTTATAGTTCTCAACAAGCTTTGAGCTATAGTTGCAAGCTAATACCTTCAGACCCGATTTTACATCATCAAAATAAAATCCAAAGAAACTGATATTGTAAGATTAGAACTAGGGCAGAAATTGACACATTTTATGCCATTTCATAATATAGACTGCTCATTAATATGCATTGCACTGAGAGTCCTCCTCGTCCCTAAAAGTCAACTTAAGAGCTGCTGTTAAACATTTTCACACACGGCGCCAAGGCATTGACATGAGCATCTCGCCGTAACACCGTCACTCGCACAAAGGAATAGTCAAAACCGCCGCAACTAGAATTCCCACATTCATCTGGGGCAAAGGTAGGCACACACAGACCACAGACCAACAATAACAATCATGCTTTGTGGCCAACGTACATTTACCTACAAGTGTGTACAGCCAATAATTATGGGGTAGAATTGACGAACCAAGCACCAAGCTAATAAACAATATAATCACTGGTAGTTAAAATAGTGAGGCAAAACACCAATGGTAAACAGTATTGATGTTATGAATTTGAGAGGGGCTTTTGGGAGTTCACATGATGGTGGCAGTGACTGTAGGCAATGACTGTAATGTCAGTAGTACAGTTACACCTCTATGGCCCTCATTTATCAACGCGGCGCACGCCAAAATATGGGTGCATGCCGGAATTACCGCAATTTTCGGCATTTATCATTTCCGCAAAACCTTGAACTTGAACGTGCGCCAGGACAAAAATCACATCAGGTCGGGAGCTGTCGTAGGCTTTGTCCTCAGCTGTTTTTCTGTCGTAGAAAAGCGGAGCAGCATTGACTGACCAGCTGACAGGCTTTAAACAGGGGGAGGATTTGAGCTGCCTGTACTGGAATATTTTCATGACGGGACGTTGGAGAGTAGTGCAGAGTGAACTGCTGCAGCTGCGGAGACTCAAGTCTCCCAACGTAGGTAGCCTACTGTAGCCTAATCTACAGCAGGCCAATGTCTTTCTGGAGTTACGGTATGTGCAATCTAAGGATAAACCCGACGCGTCACACGAATGCCAAATGTGCCTTGCCAGCACAAGTGGGGACCGCATCGGAGATGGTTAGGCTAACCCAGCCAGCCCACCACCACCAGTGCCACATAAGGGCTGCACATTCATATCATTGACAGCCCAGCCACTGCAGCGACTAGCGAGGCAATCTAAATAGACTGTCATAAACGTGCACGAACAAGGTGTCACGGACGGACCACAGGGATAGAGACAGACAGGAGACGACGCACCAATTTGCAAAACAGCAGCGTGTGTGTGTGCGCCATGTTATTTAATTCATGGTTCACAGGTTCAGGTTTTTTTTTACTAATATATCTGACTTTTTCCATCATGTAACTATAGTTTCCATACGTTGTTTGGTCGTATTGCAGTTGTGCATGTCGCAAAAACGAGGGCGAGGCTCAGGCTTGATTTCATAGGGCGTGCCAGATTGATTTCAGGAATTAAGGAAGGATCAGCTGTTTGCGATCACTTCATAAAGGTCATGCCGACATGAGTGTACTCCAAAACCTACACTCGAATTTGAGGCAGATTTTACACTCAATTGATAAATGAGGGCCTATACGTCTATAGTGTGCCTTGCTACAGCCACTGTACTGTATATACTGTAGAACCAGCTCTATAACTTCACACATATAAGCCCTCGCCCTCGGGGTATGATTCAAAATCACAGACAGGATAGCAGCCAAAACATTGTGTTTTTGTTTAACAGCAGCAGATGTTGTGTTACAATGAGGACAATTTTACTGTTCCGTTTCATTCACTCGTTGGGTGAAAGCCAAGGCCAGAAACAAACTGGGTGGTGATCTGATTAGTCTTGTGCAGTACAGCACAGCATGGCACAGTTTTTCTTATTGCTTCAGGGAATATAGGAAAACTATACTGCAGGGTGTCGGGTGACATTTTCACCCGAAGAATTGAAGAAACCATTCATGTGAGAGCATATATTGAATGACAAAACATGACAATGACATGTTATTTTCAAGAGAGACAAAGCATGTCTGAAACAAAGACTAGTCATTGTATGACAGCTAAATAGTCAGTTAACGGCAGTGGAAAATATACAAACTTGTGTTGATGTCACCAATCACCATAGTGGAAAAAACAAAAGAGGAGAAAAGATTTTGGACTAGAGTAAATTGAGTGTAATTGCTTCAGTATGCAACTGCTGATTTTAGTAGTAAATAAATAGTAGCTAAATGTTCTTTTAGTTGCAGAGTTGCATAAAACACTATCAGCTTTAACTTCTATGTGTGAGTAATCCGCTGGCTCTGGATGTGCGGTGAACAAGATTATAAGGCAATATATTACTTATGTTATACAGACCATTATGACGAGCTATTAGTACAGTATGATGGAAGTACACTAAAGGTTTTCCAGCACCAGTCTTGCACCAGCGGCGTGGCATGTCACCATTTTGGAGATATTTTCAACCAGCCCCAGTGCCCCACCCAGGCACAGGAAGGTACCACATCAAGCCCCAGCCTGTGATGTGGTCACACTAGTGCACTGCCCACTACCACGAATAGACCCAGAAATGACCTACTGCATGCAGCAGCTACAAGCAGACATGTCTTGCATATTTAGAAAATAGGATTCCGAACCAATTACGAACATGATTTAGTTGACTAAAACTATGACCTATTTTCATTGACGAAAACTAAATCAGAACTAAATAAAAACTAAACTATGATAAGTAAAACTAAATAAATGAACAATTTCGTCAATAAATAAAATCTAGACTAAATTATTAGGAGGGACTAGGGGAGAAGAGATCCAGTAGAACTAAAAGACAAGTAATTTTATGATGGTTGCGCTCGGGTGTTGCGTTTGGGTGTTTTCGCTCTAAAAATAGCAGATCTACAACGCGTTGTGAGCTTGTAAATCTTAATGATTTTCAGCATGCAACCACGGGTAAAATCAGGCATTATGACCCCATCAAGGCCAGTGAAAATACATTTTAGTCGACAAAATCAACAGTATATTTAGTCGACTAAAACTAGACCAATACTAAAACATTTCAGATGACTAAAATATGACTAAATGAATTGTATTCAAAAGACTGACTAAAACCAAAACAAAATTTGTTGTCAAAATCAACACCGTTATGAAGGCCTAACTTGTTAGTTTGCATGTATTGTATGTGTGTGTGCATATGCTACAGTGACTAAAAACAGGCCATGGCATCTCTTCCCATAGTCATGCCCATTGCCCACTGCCAACACACTGTGGGCACCCAGCCTGTCCAAATATAGTCAAGGGGGAAAACAAAGTGAGACAACCTAGAACTAAAGGATAAACAATGGATCCACATACAGAATGGCCAGTTAAGTTACTCCTCTAGACTTCCTGAACAACAATACAATACTGTGGTGTGTGCAGCCCCCCCGCCTCAAGGTCCTGGGCCAATGGCAGAGGAGGACAGCTGCAGTTACTTCCGGTGTCGTGGGTGATCTCCTTCCTGTTAAGGAGAACTGATAGGAACTTCCCGACTGTGAGACAGAATGTCATGGAGAGGGCTGGGGAATGCCCATAGAGGCTGTATTTATTTATAATTGATGTTTTATCGCAGGACTGTCTCTCGACAATACCAGTATACAGGTATATACTTTTAGCTATAAAAAAGTTCTGTGGTCTTGGTCGTGCAACAAAACATAAGTTGTAGCTAAGAAGGCAGGCTGTTTGATCAACTGAAAAGCAGAAGTATGATTGGCTTGGCTCGTCCTGATTGTGGCGGGCACTCAATCACTCAAGCCCAATTGATTTTCCTGAACATAAGTCAGGTATTGGAAATCATAGGTCATTCATGGCAATTAAACCCATAACTCAATAAAAACTATGAATTTCCTTTCAGTGACAAAGGCTTTCCCATTGAAATGAATGGCAAAAATTATCACCTGTGATCTAAATTAAAAAAAACAAATATGCTCTGAACACAAAACAATGACCTCCAACAAAACACAAATATGCCACACATATGGACGAAGCAGCACATAAATTGCCTTTAAAAACACAGGTTGATATTCACAGACCATCCGGCTGGGTGGACTGAGGAGGAGGAGCTGTATTGGTGGGAGGCCCAGCTAGCTCCTTGACAAAGTGAAGAAATCACACAGGGCTATTTTACCCAATTATGATGTCATGCAATCAGCTTGCAGTGTCTGTCCAGTGCAGACTGAGCTGCAGATGCACTGTATGCTGCTCATTCTGCATGATTATATTAAAGTACTTTTCTCCAGTACTTTGCACTGGAGAAAACACACAACAGAGCAGCCGAGTTGGCTTTCATCCAAACTGCCATCTACTTGACATAATCTGTGAAGAGTGGTGCCACATGCACTGCATGAAGGTCAAACATGAATTATAATCATTTAATAAACGTTTATTAAATGTTGCCCTTTAATTGTTACAAAGTACAAAAATGTTCCATTGACCACTTAAAGGCAGGAGCTTACTTTGCAGTTCAGCTCATGGCTGCAACAGCCTTCAATAAAAACTGAGGCAGGTTGTCTCTTCCCTGCCACCGTGGTGAAGCTGTTGGCTAATAAGTTTTGTAGTTCACAGTGGTGTAAAGTAACTCAGTAGTAAGTACATTTACTTAAGTACTGTACAGTTTTGAGGTATTTGTACATTACTTGAGTATTTCCAATATCCAATACTTTTACTTCTATCCACTACATCTCAAAACCAAAAGACTTTACTGTACTACATTAATTTGACACCTTTACTACAGTAGTTCATTTGTAGATTTGGATTAATATTACAAAACATACATTACTCACTTCAGCCCTATATACAGTAGATTTTGGTCATTAGAAAATAGCCATGATGCGATTGCAACGCATTGTAAGCTTGTACTGTATCGGCTATTTTCAGACTTTCAAAAATTTGAAAACCTGAAATGAGACATTCTGCATAATGAGTACCGTCTACTTTTGGTACTTTAAATACATTTTGATACCAATACTTTTGTACTTTTACTCCAGTAAGTTACTTGTAAGTATTTCCTATATTGCAGTATTGATACTTTTACTCAAGTACAAAATGTGAGTACTTTCTCCACCACTGGTGGTTCAGATGGATATCTTTTCTCTGTAAAGCTGGTGGGTTTGCAGCTGACGCAGTAAAAACCCAAATTACTTATTCCACTTCGGAAACAGCCGGCTGCTCATATGTTTACTGGCTGTAGGCAATGCATGTTTTGACGCTGATACAGTTATAAAGATAACGTTTGGTTTCTGTTGTATTATTCACAAACAACTGCACTGCTGAATATCACGCCATTTGTTGCACCTTTTGGGACTAACATAAAAAAGAATTTTGACCTGCCGTCCCACATAATGTAGTTCTCCCAATGTCTAAAGGATTTTTTTATGGAAAGAAATCTTCATGACCCAAGAGGAGGTATAGTTTTTGATGTCAGACTCTATTAACTTCAACTACAAAATCAAAGTTAAATATTTTAGTATAAACATATGTAAGAAAAAAACATTGTGGAGGTACTTCTGCGGCCTACTGGCAGCATGTAGATCCAGACACACAGACCGCCTTATAGACAGCCATGATGTAAAAACAAAACAAAAATAACCTACAAAATAAATGAGCATGAGCTTTCCTGTGTCAATTGGCTCCTCTAAAACCACTGGTACGCGGACCGGTGCCAGTACATGGGACATGTCCCACTGGTACACGACTCACGAGAAGGAAAACCCAAGCTTTAATGTATTAATCCACTACATTTTTTGAGTGGTGTAAACCACTCCTACAACTGGCTTTGTTAGTTTACGTGTCTGTCTGTCCGTCTGTCTGTTCGTACCAAAAAATGAGCACGGTTGCTACGGTCACCCAGTTCACCCGGGTGTGATTTCATTACGTCAGACATTACGTCAGACCACAGCTGATCAGTCTATATAAGACCTTACACCACTCAGTTCACACGGGTGTGATTTTTTGACATACAACTCCAGTGCACTTGCACAAGGTGTCAGACTATTCTCTGTACGCAGAGATGGGTCCTGCTGATATTAAAAAGAAAAGCCATTCAAATCCTTGCATGGAAAAACCTGACACGAGGTGAAAAGCTTAACCGAGAAGAGGAATAACCAGTCAAACCAGTTCAGCAGTAAAATACCAATTTAGAGCACAATACCTTCCAGGTGAGCTTGTATAGAAGCTCCATCAATGCTACATAATCGTTGCTGTCCAATCATATTTCAACTTTTTATGTATTTTCATAAAGTAATGCCATACTTAGCTGCACAAAAATAGTGAAAATCGATAGTGAAAACGCACGTAGATTGGATATTTTCACATTTTTCTTATTGTTTTTAAAATGGTAATAGAATAGAACGGTTTTGGTAGGTTTCCACCTGACAGCAACAATCAGAGAATTGGGTAACCATGGTTTTATATGAATTGTAATTTATTTACTCATTTGGAACACTACACAGATTTGACCTGGTAACACTATCACACAGAACAGAACAGAATGGAGCAGAGCAGAAGAGAAGAGAAGAGAAGAGAAGAGGTGCAATCCATTAAAGGCCCCCAGCTCTGCTAAGTTTTGTAGTAGGCTATTTCAGGGTAGGTCTATGTGCGAGCAGCACAGGAAACTATAGAGCTCACAGTCAAGAGTAAAACTCCAGAAACACTGATCTCATCTCCTGAAAATGTGACCCTGGGCTAGAGAGCTCCACACAGACACACACAAGTGCACAACATACACATACCGTAGGCGCACACATCGTACAGGCACTTACATGTGCACATACTGCATACACAGGATCAATGGGTGAAGCATAGCACTAAATGGCTGGGGTTAAAGGTTCCATCACCACTGAGGGAGGCCACCCATAAAAGTACAACCACCCGCACTGCTAACATTTTAACTATTGTAACCTAAGCATCCAAGAAAATAAAGGGAATAAATAATGTACAGTATTTTCAAAGTGAAAATCAGCTGGAAAGCACCAAAGAACTCAATGTTTCAGGAAAGAGACAAACAGCAGGGAACATAATTTAAGATGAATTATTACTTCCCCCGTTTTGTTTTAATGTCAGCACATTTATGACTCAGTCGACTCTTTTCACAAAAGTCCTAGCTGGCTCTTTGAACTGAATCGAATGCAGCTGAATTGAGCTGATCAAGTAAATCAACAATTTATAGTGTAGGCAAATGGGAGAGGACACAAAGTCACCTCTTCCTGTTAACCTTTCTGAACTCTGACACAATGCACTTCCAGTGATGGCAATGCTGCTGTGGCAGGTACAGCTGTTAAAAGGATATCCAGAATGACTGTGTCAACTGGTTCCCAGTTGGAATCCCAATTCTCTATATCTGGTTCTTCCCCAGACTAGACCCGTCTCCCTGTCTGTCCCCCGACCACAGCTCTGGGCCAAGGGAACCAGTCCAGCATACTACATTTGGGGATTGAATGGCAGAGTGGCAGTCCCGTCTGCCAAAGGGACCAGAACTCTGCTGACAGAATGGGAAAAACTAAAATCCCTCCCTCCTTCTCCAGAACCAGAGATTCTGACAGACTGACAGACATCAAGAGGGCAGAGCTTCACTCATTCTACTGCCTTTGAAGGTTGCAGTGCTCCGCGGAGGGGATCCTCACCACTGCCGAGTCAGTGGGTTTTGAAACAAATGGAAAAAGACATTGTTAAAATGATGGATGGATGGCTGAATGCCTCCTGCCAGAAAATGACTCCAGCTGCACATTATTCTACCAACATGCAGTAAATGTTTAAGATGATACTTTGCAAATGCATGTTCCCAATTCGCATCGACTGTAAGTCACTTCTATTCAGTTCTACCTCATTCTCCTCCATAAAGCGTCAACTGTGAGGCAACTCCTGGCGGTCCATGGAACAAACACAAAACACAGGTCAGGGAGTTTTCACTGTTGAATTTTACTTCTAATAAACTACATTCCTCATAAGGCTTTGCTGGCTGAGTCTTTATTTTTAGCTACATTGCTGAGGAATAGAACAGTGAACTATGTAGGAGGGATTTATTGTCAGATTAAGACTTCCAACACTAAGAGACAGCTAATGAATCATGGAAGAATACTAAGGTTTCCATCACCATGCGTCTTTTGATTCTACTTTCATCAGTTGTATCCCATTCCCTTTTGTGATTGGAGATCTCCAACTTCACATCTCTAAACATCACAAACATCTCATGACTATAATAGTTATCCCCCCCACACACACACACACACACCCTCTGAAGGTCCTGTAATAGATGACACACAGAACTATAGGGTGGTCAAACATGTCACAGATGAAACAAAACAATCATTTCAACATCACGATGACAATAACTGCTCAACATCAACACCGGCCATTCTCTGTTGTACAACGAGTAGAAGTGTAGAGTCATGTGCACACAATGATAATCACAGTAATAACCCTGCTTTTGGTCTGACCCAGAGGAAAGTTCTTCCATATGTGAAAGTCCCTTTCTCGTTACAGGGATACAAACAAAGCTCTCTGCCACGTAGCTGTGGGATCACATTAGAAAACCACACAAAAACCTAACTGGCCCTCCATGATGCAACCTTGAGTTGTCAAACGATGGGAAAGCCAACAGATGCAAGCATGTTTATGTTCTGTATGTGTCTGCACAAGTGCCTCTAATCACCCTAAACACAACAGAGCTGTATTTGGCAACTCTTTTTTTACTGGCTACAGTCCTGGCTACAGGAGACATATAAACTGTAACTGCAGATATATTAAAAAAAATAGGATATACAATGCAAAATAATAATAATATGACAAAAGCTGACATGCCAACAGAAATATGAAACACATTGCGTAGACTTGCTTTCTTCCACAATCTAAAAATCTAATCATGTAAAACTTGGGATTCACATCAACAGTGATGGCTCCAGTTTGGATCATGGACGTCATGTGGGCAGCATGTGCATGCCATAGATGACATCAGTCACAAAACTGATGTCGTCTATGGCATCAGCCGTGTATACGACATGACATATCTTTGATGTAAACCTCAAAATTGGCCAAGGTTTGTCCTTGGGATTGTGGGTGGGGGGAGGGTGGGATAGGGGATTGAGTTTTATTTTATTATGTCCGTTTGCCTCTGAGTCGCTGATGCTTGGGAGCGGTCTGGCCTGTTCCTTGTGTGTGGCTGACTACACTTGACCACTGAAGGCCGTGCTCTTGTGTAGAATCTGTGTAGAATTCTGTTTTTTTTTTGTTTTTTTTCTGAGAATCTGTGACTTGATGGCGTTCGTACTTGCCCCTGGGCTTCTTCCTAAATAAGAATATTTTGAAAAGAAAATTGGAGGTTTAAGCCCGATCAGAGCACCTTAATTCCATTATAAAATTAAAGTTAAATATTACAAATAATATAATACTAATGTGAAAGGCTACTTCTGTGGTCTACTGGCTGTGTGCACAAGATATCTGGCGCTTATCGGTTCACTGGTTTGCGAGATTAACTCCGGACACCCAGACAGACAGACAGACAGACAGACAGACCTCCTGCAAAGCTGCGCCGTAAAAATGATTTGGCTACAGGGGACCACTGTACCTCACAACTCCTGCTCGTCTCCATCAAAAGGACAGGCACTCAGTCTAGTCAATCACACTAACAAAAGGAGACTCTCTTCTGTCTGTTTAGAGTCAATAGGCTTTTAACAAAGGAATTTGTATTGTCACATAAAGAACCAAAAATGCACTGAAGGAAAAAAATGATTTCATTCTCTTATGATTACACTATAACATGACAAAAAACATAACAGTTTAGAATTATTTTCATACTGTAGTTCATGAAAAGGCTATGCTGATAATTTATGGAAAATAGTACTATTGTGGGTCCAACAGCTTTCAATGCTCAATTATTTCTTGAGGTCCATGCAATATCTTTCTTTACTATAACACCAAAGTCCAAGTTCTTGTTTCCCTCCCCCAGTAATCAAAGCTGGTATCAAACCCAAAACATCTGCTTCGGCCTAGACGAGAGTCCCTAGACTGGAGTCAGTCAGTCTGTCTCTCTGCTTGTAGAAAGCAGCAGAAACATCTCGCCTCTCACAAAGCACAGAGTGGGAAGTGGAACAAAGTCACCTGATCCAACATGCTGACCACAAAGACACAGCGGCTGTTAGTCAACAAGCCTCCTACATTAAATTAAGTTTGTGAACTCTAGTTCTACACAGATTTACTATGCAGAAAATGACGTTAATGTCATCGGCTATTACAAAATACTGAGATTAATGCATCCATTGCTATCACGATCAGCAGAATCAGAATTTCCTTCAAAGTAGAGAGGCGTCTGTGTTGTCTTCCAATCATCAAGTTGGCTCAGCAGTGCTCCTAGATAACAAACAGTCTTATCTTCTGTTCTCAGCATTGTCAGCAAGTGTTAACTTAAATCGTCAAGCGTCACACTTCCCATTCTATTCTCTCTTTCACTTCTTTTTTTCTCCGACGGTGTCTCCTCCACTAACCTCATACATACATACACCCCCCTCAGCTAAAAACAATAACTGGGAAACAAAGGAGCTCTGGAGCTCTGTACAGAAGGAAAAGACATTAGATCAGGAACATAAAGGATCTCTGGGACGATCAAGTGATGCTATATCATTCACATAACCACACTGCTGGAAGTAATCATCATCCATTCAACTGAGACAGAATTCAGTGTATGTTGAGGACTGTGTGTGTTTTTGTGTGTGTGTGTGTGTGTGTGTGTGTGTGTGTGTGTGTGTGTGTGTGTGTGTGTGTGTGTGTGTGAGAGAGAGAGAGAGAGAGAGAGAGAGTGTGAGTGAGTGAGTGAGTGAGTGAGTGAGTGAGTGAGTGAGTGAGTGAGTGAGTGAGTGAGTGAGTGAGTGAGTGAGTGAGTGAGTGAGTGAGTGTGTCTGTGTGTGTCTGTGTGTGACTGTGTGTCTGTGTGTGTGTGTGTGTGTGTGTGTGTGTGTGTGTGTGTGTGTGTGTTAGTGAATCATTTCTCAGTGTTGGAAGAGACTACCGGTAATAACAATGAGCTGTGCATTTCAGCCGTCATTAAGGCCATTTTGCAGAAGTGCCCGCTTTCTTTATGAAAGCGGGCACTATAGGAAAGAAGAAACTGCTACCAAGCCAAAGTATGCTCTCTGTAAACATTCAAGTTCTTTGCAAAACTCGAAAAAAAATCACACCCGTGTGAAGTGAGGGGCGCTCTAATCATCGTACATCATCGTACATCATCATCAAGAATGGTAGTCCCACCGACATCCATATGCCGATTTGCTCAGACACATGTCACGTAAATTCTCTGTTCATTGTCAATGGCAATTTTAATGTTTGTTCAGACAACACAAACATTAGTTCTCCATTCATCGTCAATGGCATTTGTTTTTTGAGGGGCGCTAACCCCTCCTATATACAGCTTTTGACCTCACACGTCTCAATATTTGCCATTGACAATGAAAGGAGAAATTAGGTCATGTGCCTCAAATATGACGTGAATTTGTGGCAACAGACATTAAATGCCATTGACAATGAAGGGAAAATGTATGTCATATGTGGACGAGCAAATCGGCTAACCAATCACATGAATTCAGTTGTTCATGAGATGATGTATAATGGTAAGAGTGCCCCTCATTTCACACAAGTGTAATTTTGTTTGTTCAGACAACACAAACATTAAAGCTGAGGGGTTAGCGTACCTCAAAAAAATCTCTTATATCCACAGGAAGAAAATAACCTTTTTTGTTCTAAACGGATTTCACCTTTACATGAAGTTCATGATTATAATACTAGACAATCTGATAATATTCATCCTCCCTTCAGCCGTACCACTCTTAGCCAGTTCTCCATAAAAGTCAGAGGTTCTTTACTCTGGAATTCACACATACTTATTGCCAACTCCTCATCTTCACTCTGTAACTTTAAACATAGAATGTAGCTTTATTGTGCATACTCAGACACAGATAGACATGCATGTACAGTGTACACTAGGCACACTCAGGCTTGCGCGTGTGTGCATGCGTGCACTCTCTCTCACACACACACCACACACATGTCACAAGTGTAAATAATGTATTTGTTGTTGTTTTTGTTATTTTCCATACCTATGTTTGATTACTTTGTCTCCTTACTATTTGTATATTACTATTTGTATATTACTATTTGTATATTATCTTTGGTGAGAACCACATATAATCCCTCCATGGGTTTCTTTTCTCACCTGCACACACTTTGACCTTTTTTTGTACTGTTTTATTGTGCGAATAAACTAAACTAAAACTAAACATGCTAAATAGGACTTATCTAAATAGTACAGGGGTATTAATGATCAGTGGACAGGACACCTGCATAAAAGATTTGTAGAGTAGACAATCCTAACAGAAAAAGACAGGGGTTAATCAGTATTCACCCGGCGGTGTCTGGTGTTAGCTTACCTCCAGGACGGGTCCAGCCCCCAGTATGGTCCTCTCCACCCCGCTGGCGTAGCCCTTCTGGCTCAGAGCGGTCAGACAGTGGATCAGGAAGTTGGTGCTCTGAGTCTTTCCTGAACCGCTCTCTCCGGAGATGACGATGCACTGGTTGACCCTCTTCCTGAGCATGGCATAGTATGCCACGTCTGCGATGGCAAAGATATGGGGCTCCAGCTTTCCCAGTTGGTGGTTCTCATACATCTTGACATACTTGGGGTTGTAGATGGGCAGGAACTTGAAGGGATTGATGGCGATGAGGATGCTGCCCGCGTAGGTGTAGATCTTCTTCTTGTGGAAGCGCATACGCAGGTTGTTCAGAATGCTCTCCTCGTTGAGGTCGGGCAGGTTGCAGAGGTCCGCAAAGTCATCCTGTGGCGGTGGGAGGAAGCCCCTGGCGGTCAGCCTCTGGGCTTGCTGTTCCTTGGACAGGGCTGGGAGGTGGACATACTGAATAGCTCCATCGTCGTTCCTCTCCTGGAACATGGAAAAGTAACCCCATTTTAAATCATTTTTTTATTAGTATCAAATCATAACTATGGGGTACACACAAACACACAAAGCTGGGCATAGGAGGGGCTAGTGCCCCTCAAAAATGAGGTAGTACCTGTAAACGTGATATGAATTAATACACATAACTGCTGTTTATGGTTGTGTAAGGTTGTGACATGTTTTATCCATGGATTTAGCACAAAGATGAATTGAGCTGACTCAACAGTGTTCCACTATACCTGTAGTAAGAAGTAAAAGCCCACTCTCTGAGGATGTTCATCCTGAGCCTTCCGGGGCCACAGCAGCACCCTCTGCACTGGCAGGTCCCCGGCCTCCAAGACCCATTCTTCTCCGCCACATTCCTTCACCTCTGCTAACACGTAGAGACGGCTAGGGTCCAGCCCCAGCTCTGAGGTTGCATCCTTAATCACAGAGGCTGCTGACGCATCCTTCTGCACTCTGAACGGAGAATGAAGAAGGTTAATAAAAGTGATCCATACAAGATTACACAAGATTACCCCATTACATTTATTAACACTCCCATCGCCCAGGACGAAGTTATTTGTCCTTTCTATTAGTAACGCCCGACGCTCAGGACGAAGTCTTGTCTAAAAGACGAAGTTTATTGATATGAGAACGGATCGCATGGCTCCACAGCCTGGGAGCGCCTGTTGGGCAATCCTCTGTGACGCGCAAGAGTGAGACGTCATCGAAAAACTCCCTCCCCTGTTTAGCTGATGAAAACGAAAATCTTAAAACGTTCATAACTTGCGATCTAAATCATCCCGTCTAATTATGAAAAAATATCCTGTGTTAGACGCCGCTCCGCGGTCCAGTCGCTAGTCGCGATAGATTTATTCTTGTCTCCCGTTGTTGTCGATCGACTCTAGAGTGGTGTGGCTATTGTTAGCTGCTACACACACATCAACACGGACCGGAAGTCCGTCCGGAAAATGGGTCCGTGTTTATAAATCGAATGGGCGCTATAATGTAATGGATTAAATAACCCCGGGCAATTAAAGTGTTAACTAAAACATGCTCAGTAGAGCACACAGGTGCTTCTGGCTGCACATCGCCTTTTGGCCAATATAACTTCATGGTGCAAGAGACCATTAATCAGTTCTTCCGGGGCTCGTGATAAACCTTCCTTCAAAGTACTATTGTGCTATGTTAATCCTTGCAGATGTTTAGAGCATTTTTGTGACAGACTACGGCCCCCAAACGACTCTTTTGGCCAATCAATGTGAGAAGTTACTAAATTATTTCCTTGGCCCAGGACCCACTTTTCCACCAAGTTTTCTGCAACAGTCAGGCAGACGAAAGCATGGACGGGACTCACGGGAGTGAAAACATTACTTCCTTGGCGGAGGAAATGAAGAAAAACCTAAATAGAGAGGCTCTTGTTTTGGCCATTTTCTTTGCTCATGGACCACAATACTAACGAGCTCAATTATTACAGTTATTGATGCTATATTAAGTTAACTGATAACTTAATATAGTGTAAAAATCAGTTTAACCACTTTAAGCTCACAACGCATCGTGATGCGCCGCATTGTGCATGTAGATTATAATCTTGAAAAGTCTTTAAAAAATGTGTAAGAACATTGCAGTTGCAATGACATGAACCAACCTGAGGCAGCAGCAGGTAGAGGACTGGTCATCCAGCCGGGGGTAGATCTGGACTAGGTAAGTGCGGCCGTCCAGGGAGCTCGCTGCCTCAACTCCCCCTCCTCCTCCACCTGCGTTCGTTGCCATGGTGGCAGCGCCATCTCCGACACTCATTCTGGGCCAGGGGGAGTGGCCTCAGCATGCCGCACCCACTGCCACACTCACCATGCAGCACCTGGTGAAGACATTACACATGGATTAACTCATTTGCATTTCATGGTATATATCCTGTTATAATAATAACAACAACAGGATGCATCATGTTCAATTATACACAAAGTAACACAACTTAGTTGATGGTTTAAATATTCAGCATCAGACAAAGATAGAGAGAGACATTGACCTTCGCTTGTAACTTCCATGCTCAGATAATATGATTCAGAACTAAGAAATTCCAACAAAACTGTAGCAATGATTTTACAATATGACAGACACACTGAAATAGTCCACATTCCAGTGTGGGGCATTCCAACGTTGTAAAAGGCCTAACAATTAGTCACTCTGTCATTTCAAAGGGCACAGAAAGACAGAGTTAGACTGCATTTTAGTTCACATTCTAAATGTAAACTTTGCATAAATGTTTGTCTTGGATTGGCCCAGCAGCAGGCATACTGTAACTATGGAAACCGAGGACACAGACTAGATAAATAGTTTAGATTATAAGAAAAGGCTGTGGATTAAATGAAACGGCAATAAATATAAAATGAAGGGTATATATATTTACCCCTGTGAAATATTCCAGAAATATTGACCATCATTATTTCAGCAGAACCTTGTTCTTTATTCCAGCTAGCCCATTGAAGCTAATCATCACTAGCGTGGATAGATTACTGTACCAAGCTACGCTATAATCACATGATTGTTAAACGTTCTGTTTACAGTTTTAAAAGCCCATGGAGAGACAACAGGGCTCAGAGATCAGGCCAAATTGGGCAATCTTTTCCTGGTAGGCTAGTAACATGAAGCTTTTACAGTAGTAAGGAACATTTACACACAGATCTTCTGAGTTCTATAAGGACACAAAACTGGCATGTGTTCATCTATGCTTTTAAAAAGCTAAAAAGATACCCTTAAGACATGAGCTGATAAGACTTACAGGAAACTTCTGTAAAGTCTTACTGCGAGCTGTAAGTCTATTTTATACTGTAGCTGTGAGTCTGTGACGCAAGTGCTGCTCTTCCTCCTGACGGACCAAGCCACAGACATGACGATGTAGGTAACACATCACCATGGCATTAACATCAACAACACAGCTCCATCCACTACATAACAACGAGGAGAATAAAGAGCTCTGAGGACTAAATTGTCACTCAACAAGTTAGACTAGGCGTGGTATATAAACCCACAGGATGTGGAAAAGGTTTTTTTTTGTCTTCAACTGACAGAAAAGTCAACACATTGTGAGCTTGTAGATCTGGTATTTCTTTGAAATGTTTAAAACATTTTGTAAAGAAAAAATGAAAATAACTTCACCAATAATAAATAAGCCATGATGTGCGAGTACACCCCCTGGACATAGTTTGATGCAGGGACTTACCCCAGTTAGCCAGTTAACTAAATGATAAATGAAGTCATAATACACACAGTGTCCCACTTCCTTTATTACAATACGTTTCTGGTGAAGGGGGGTATTAACCTTTTAGTTTTTTTCCCCTTTTATAAGATATTTTGGGGCCCTTTCTTGCCTTTTATTGATAGATTGAAAGAAGGTTGACAGGAAATGGGGAGATAGATGGGGGGGATGACACGCAGCAAAGGTCGTTGGGATCAGGAGTCGAACCTGTCAGGCTGGATTACCAGCCTAGGTGCCCAGACCGCTAGGCCGGCCCGGGCCAACATTTAAAATGCCTCTTTATGCCCTATTCATAATAGGCATAACATGAAAATATGCAAATATTGTGGCAAAAAATCTGATCTACTCGCTCACAACAGATCACAACGCAACCCGTTTTTGGATCGATTGATGAAATAAACGTCCTCTGAAAACGCACGCAACCGGCTGCTGTGTTAAGTGGTCAGATGGGTGGGCCACGAACACTTGAGATTAAAAAAAGTCGAGAACCATTGGTTTATAGTTTATACACATCTTTGGCTAATTAAATAATGCCCAAGTCACTCAAGGCAACCCCAATGTTAAAGAAAGTGAACAAAATCTAGCACATCTGGATATCCACATATCTATAAATATTTATTTATCTCAGAGTAAAATTAAGGGCACGTCTTTCTCTTGCGGTGCTGGTATAAATACCAAATTAGTTTTTTTAATATTGCAATGCAGCGACAGTCACTCACCACACAATCTAAAAATAGCGTTGCCACTGAAACTTGACTGTAACTAGCCGCTGCAGTAGTAGTGCAGCAATTATGGGCTCTTCCTCAAGTTCCTCAGCATGAGACAAAAACCACAAGTCACATAATGATTACATGGCATGTGCAGTTTGTGCACGCACACACACAATGTGCGTGCACAAACAAACATAGTTGCCCGTCTCCCATAACAGAGATGACTGACTGCAAGGTGACAAGGTGATGAGTTAAACAAACCAGTCCTTCCCCCAACCAGATGACGAGTTCAACAAACCAGTCCTTCCCCCACCAGTGCTCATTTGTCCCGCAGAGGATTACTCAATATTCTCTCTCTCCCTGGCACGGCTCCAACACTATGATCCCACATCATCATTGAGCCCTTGACTACTAAAGACAACACAAAAGAGCATTGTTCAGGTGGAAAAGGCGAGGGAGGGATAATATCCATATGCAAGCGGCGATGAACGCAACAGCCTTGAGGATGCAACAGGAAAACAACCTCAGTGTTGAATCACATGATTGACTTAGTTCTGAACAATACAAAACCTCAACATAGACGTTGAGTTACACTAAACTGAGTTCCCCGACTTCCCAGAAAGTGATGTTGAACCCGGGAGAACATGTACAATCATTACTCTATTCAATAGAGTAATCATTAGAGTATATTTCCAATTACAAAGGTTTTATTGTGCATTTAGAATGAAGCTGCAGCATAGGTTTAAATGTTCATTCATTAAGCACTCGATGCTCTTTTACAGGAAGGGGGACTTCCAGTGCCAGTAGCCACACTTGTCCATGTCCTTTTCCCAAAACAAATTGGTCAGTAGTACAGTTTTTGAATGAACAGACTTCCAGCTCTACCCTTGGATATTAACTAGTTAAACCCATGGTCTCCTTCTGTTTCCCTATACATAATGGGCTATATCTTGCACCACCCCTTACCCCTTATCCCAAAACTTATTTGGCATTTTTTACTATTTTGAAAAACATTTTAAAATAGTTCAAATAGCCGATCTACAAGCTCAAAATGTGTCGATGTATATCGGCTAGTTGAACTATTTAAAAATGTTTTTCAAGATAGTAAAATATGGCAAAGAAGTTTACGGATAAAGGGTAAGGCGCACCCAAGATAGGGCCATAGATCTGTTATTTGGGCCAAAATGTTCGCAGCAGAATAGGGACGCTAGAGTAGTTAAAGAGAATGTATCCTGCACACACACAGCTACACAAAAGGAAAGCGTACAGTTATGAGCCCTGGCTGTTGTTGTTGAAAAGGATGAAGCAGGAAGTTCTGCAGGGCAGATATAACATGATGTGTGAGATCAGCTGCTTTTACAGACAGGAGAAGTTGGCTTTCATTACAAAATCATTTGCGCCTCATTTTACACTGTAATTTGCCCTTGAAGGGTAGTGTTAAGTTAACACTACAGGACAGTAACAGTATTTCATACTTTAGCTAGTTATGCTGGTAAGCTTATCCTATCCAACATAAGCAGACCTGTCTCGCCCCGGAACTGCAGTAAAATCACCACTGTTCATTTTAACTCTCTGAGAGTGTAACGTTGGAGCCAAAAGGACCCATATGTGTGTCATTTTTTTATACTCAGTCAGAGTTGGCTAGCTGTAGATAAGTGTGAGACTGTGGTTACTGTACCAGACTAGCAAGCTGGCAGCCAAAAACCCAATCTCCTTGGTTCCGTCTGTGTGCCAGTCAGTCTTGTCCGTCTGTCTGTCTGTCTGTCTGTCTGTCTGTCTCTTGCTGTCTTTCTGCGTCCGAGGACCTGGCAGGCATTATGAAGCCGTTGCCATCGTTTCTGGCTCTCCGTCAAGCCATAGAGAAATGTGACTCTTTGAAGGAGCCTTGAGCTATTTCAGCATTGATTCAGTCAGTGGAACATCCAAATGGACCCCAGCCAGAGAGGAATAAGATCCAGGTTACATTGTCTGTAACCAATATCGATGCAGAACAATGATCTATAGTGTACTTTGAGTCGCATAGACAACAGCTGGGTAAAGTTCACGCTGATGATGGATCACGTAGGCTGACTTTGCATCAGAAAATGCATGCTGTGTAAACTGTAAGCCTCCCCTGGGGTAACTGGAACCTGGTCTAAATCACTGTGGCAGGCAGACTGCACTGCTTTAGTAACAGGATCCAGAGGTCTAGTTCTGAAAGCATGGGGCATGATGGGGGCTTTCGTTTATCATTGGTGTCATTCAAGCGGCGATGGTTTATTTTCCCCGACCAGGAAAATAAGAAATCTTGTAGACTGAAATGTGCCAAAAATAAGCAGGCTATGGGGAAAGGCTTGGCTCCCATAAAAGTTATTATTACAGTTCATTATGCATTAAGACAGCAGATTTTACTACATAGTATAAACCTTATTATTTTCACTGGCACTTCCAAACTGAATGCTCGCCACGAGACAAACAGGTAGCACATAGTGTTATGAATATGAAGATCATCTAATTATTTGTTTCTGCACTACAATATCCCATTGTGTCAACCATAAGACAGATGTGATTGTACCCTCGCTGTTTTATGATGGGAGTTTTATCAGAAAAGATCATATAACCAGGCACACGGAAGAAAGACCATGCATTGGACGACCCCATCAGTTGTGGAGACAGACGCTTAGGGGGGCAACATAGTTGGTAATGTTCCAAACCAAACAAAATCATACCCAGGCATATCTTCACAGTCATACCCACTCAGACGATCAGACCAGCTAAAACTCGTAGATTTAGATGAGGTGAGCCAAGTCCACATGGATTCTGCATTTTTGTTAGCTTCTCACGATGTTAACTATGTCAACATTTACAAACAGTATGAAGCACTGAAGCAGTCTGTCGAATGCTAGCTAGTGGCACTAGCATTGAAAGCAAATTCATAGCATATTCATTAATATGAATACTTCCTTTTCAGCTATTTCGGTTGTTTCTTGCCGATTAAATCAGCTTCACTAAGTTTGTTACAATCAATTCAGACAGTGCTGGCCATCATGTTTTATTTATGAAATGCATTCACAGGAAGCAGTTCATTGGCTACAGTGAAAACAAAGTACGAAGACTAACTTTATGTTATGAGACCAGCAAATACAACAGAGCCAAGGGTTAAATGAAATTCTGGAATCATTTAAGATACATAGAAAAAAAAGGGGGGGGGGGTGGACTGTGGAAATAGAGCAACTTAACGGCTGTTTGTGCCTTTGCCAGGCTGGCTGACCACAACCCCAGAAACATGCCGGTCTGTAAAATGCCACGGCATGCAAAACTGCAGAGACCACAAAAAAAAAGAAAATACAGCAATCATTATCCTCCATCATGAGCCGTCTGGTTTAAATCTGTCACTTTAACTCCTCCAACGCCAGTGCCCCCAAAACCAACTTCAGTGTAATTCATGTCTATAAAATAGACTGTATACACCAACACTACACCAACAGTGACGTATACCAAAGAGCAGTCTATCTACACAGTTGGTTGTGCAACGCATTGTGAGCTTGTAGATCTCCTCTTTTCGATGCCCAACCAAGTATAAATCAGGCATAAGGAAATGGAAGTGGATGGGAAGGGGAAGGACCGAGAGAACAAGTTCAGTCAACATAGTGACGAGAGAGAGGGGAGGAGAGAGAGAAAGAGAGAGAGACTAGAGAGAGAGTCCCAGGAGTCAATAAAAGGAAGATGGAGCCGTAGAGATATTAGCCAGTCCTTTTTGAGAAAAACACGAGACGGATACCCAGCATTCCACAGATAAGCGTGATGGATCTCCTACCCATCTGCTTTGTTAAGGCTTAGCCTGGCTGGCACTATGGATCGAGGAGAGATACAACTAGCAAACAGTACTGCAGCTGATGGTAGCCAGGGCCTCCTTCAGCTGCTTAATGTGTGGTAGGAGAGAGCATTAACAACAAACAAGTACCTTAAACCTGTTGTTTCTTCAAGGAGTAGGCAGTGCTCAACTGCTCATCCCCCCTTAGACTCAATAAACCCCACCCTGCAGTATCTGTCTTCTTAAAATAGGCTTGTGAAAACAAAAGTAGGCTAAACCCTATAGTAGAGTCCATTTTTATTTTATGACAAAGAAAATATAAAATTAATGGATGCTGAATATTATAAGTTTGATGAAACTGTCAAAATAGAGCATTGGTCTTTTCAGCCACTGTTTTGATTGAGTTAATGTGAAAGATGTTCTCTGGGACCACACATTTCTTGGCTGCTGTAAAGATCTCCAGTCCTCTGCCCCCAGGGAGCCATTAGACTGTGTTCTGTGAGACAATCTTTCATGGAGCTACACTCTCAGCACTCAGATAAATGACATCATTCTTAACATGCAAAAGAGGCGCACGCACGCACTCACACACGCACACGTGTCAAGGCCAGAGAGACTACACTGTAGACTGTTCAATAAAATGATGTGCATTTTCATTTGTATAATAAGCTAGTACTAAATTATTAAAAGTTAACTTCGGGAGTTGATTTTGGGGATGGTAGGCGTGGCAACTTGAAAACTGGATCTTACTCATCGTTTCCCTTCCCTCCCTCCTTCTACTCATTGCCTCCGAGTGGCTGCGATCCTTATTGGTCCTTATTCTGCTCTGTCCTAAGTTCCTAACCCCACTATCCTCACTCCTACAAGGTTTTGAAAAGAAGGAAAGGAAATGGACACGGTTGTGTCCATTATCAATAATCTGCTTTTTGGGATGCAAAACGCACCCCATTTGCACCACTGAGCACTTAAAACTCATTGAAATTTGAACCTGCAATCCAATCAATCCACAGACAAAATCTGACTTTGAAGAGGGAAAATGTGAAGTGACAGAAAACAATATTCACAAGATTGACTGTTGCACAACAATTGTTTATTCTTTGTGACTTCCAAGGTCAATTTACTGTACATGTGTATGAATACTTTATGCAAGCACACATTTCACTGTGCACATGTAGATTAGATTGCATTTTACAAGTGTTCAAATCAAATCTACATGTTCTTGAATTTTGCAACAACCTTCATATATGCCCTTTACATAACAGTGTTCGAGTGAGGATAGAGGAGCTAGGACAGAGCTGAATAAGGACCTGAGACACAGCCAGCCAGTACATAGTTAAAATAAATAGATATAAGTCCCACCCAAAGGGAAGGACGGGAAGAAATGGGAGGTGTGGTGTGTCATACTGTTAAGGTAGATGAGATAGCCTTTTAGCCTTTCTCACGTTGTTGCCTCTATATGGACAGTCATCCTGGTAATGTATGACCGCTATGTGAATGCTTTAAGTGTTAACGCACTTACTCAGCCCCGCACTTACTCAGCCCCAATAAACAGCCAACTCTCATCTACATGGTCCACCATAGACAGAGAGCACACATTTGCACAAACAGCCAGTCAGCACTGAGACACCATTGGGTGACTAGTGTGTCTGGCAGGAAGTGGATTAGTCAATGACACACAAAGGCCAATGAATTGAACTCCGATTAAATATGAGAGTTATGTCTGTCACTGTACGGCGGTTCTATGAATTGAATTCCGTATAACTCTCGGAGATTGTGGTTTAGCACTCAGAGGCTCCTCCTCTGATGCTAACGGATGCCAGTGAAAACCTTCTATGAGGTCGACTCATCCTGCTTTGGAACTCCTTTTGCCTAACACACGGTTAACCTGCAGGAAGTGGGTAATGATGTCAGCTATGTGTCTGGACTCTGGAGGAACAGTGACATAATGACTCCACTGCAGAGGCAGAGGTCAGAGGACGACTGGTGGCAATCCTCCAAGTTCCAGTACAACAACCAACATCTCCCATCGCTGGCCTACTGGTAGACCTTACAGTGACAACACCTGAATCTCACTGACCACCACTAACGTGCCTTTTACGATAACTAGAAGCTTGCGCGCCTACTGCCCGCTCACGTCTAACGCCACGCGTCTATGTGGCACTGCGATCTGAGTGAGGCGCGCGCACACACACACACACACACACACACAAATTTGAAAAAAGACAGACAGCGATTTATCTTTGGCCATTGACTGTGTTTTTCCCGTGCTGGGCAGCTTGTGTGGGCGCTCTGTAATCAGTCCATCGCATCACGGAAAATGCGAACACCCAAAAATCTGGTTTGAAAATGCAGAGGTAAAGTCAGTGACGTATCATGGCCACAAAACACAGGCGTAAACGACACTTCCGCATACATCACGGTCTATGACTTGGCCAACGGAATGGCGCACAAAGTTGTGTGCGTGCACAAAGTGTGCTCTTCTCAATTGTATATATAGATGTAACCTCTCACAAATCATCTTCACTGGCAACACAATGAGAAAGGACTTACACCGTGCTTGTCCCTGTGGTTGAGATCAGAGAGGTGGCAGTAAGTAAAGGCTTGATTCCAAGTTCGAAAAAATGAAAGAACCTTATAGAAGTTATTGGATAAGGCGAAATCCCTCAGGCCGAGCAACTTTTATCTCACTTTACAGACCAGTGGTTCTCAACCATCCTAGAACTGAGTCAGAGTTGATTTGATTAAAAAACCTTTCAGTATAAATCAGAGTGACAGTAAATACAATAGCATGGGCTGAAATGCATTTAGTAAAAGGGAAAGCAACGTTTCCTGTAATGTTATCCAGCAATAGTGCTAGGAAATTAGAATTTCCTTCCAGGTCAGACCTTCCTTTTCCTTTGTCACAATAAAAGCTTCCCCATTTTCTCCCAATTTAGTAGTTATGCCAGTCCAGGGCAGTCCCACAGGATGGGAAATGTAAATCACACCCGTGTGAAGTGAGGGGCACTAATATATTAAAGTCTATCTCATGTTGATTAGGTGATGTAATGGTGATATAAAACAAACGGTGCAAACACAAACATTAAACACCATTAACAATAAAGAGACAATAGGAAGGGGTGGTTTGCCCCCTGGGTAATAGGATCTGACAGGAAATGTAATGTCCCTTCATTGTCAATGCGTTTACAAGACAAACATTGAACTAAAGACAAACATTAAACCTGTGTATAGGAGGGGCTAGCGCCCCTCAAAAACACAACTCAAATTTACGTCATATTAGGCGGACATTTTACCTAATTTCTCCTTTCATTGTCGATGGCAAATATGAGATGTGTGGGGATAAAATTACGTAAATTTTCCCTTCATTGTCAATGGGATTTAATGTTTGTGTTGCAGACATTTTGTGGGGACAAAAGCTGTATATAGGAGGGGCTAGCACCCCTCAAAGATTCTGGGGCGCCCGCTGGCCTAGTGGTCCAGGCGGCCTGACAGTCACGTGTTCGAGTCCCGTTCATGACGACCTTTGCTGCATGTCTCCCCCTGTCTCTCTCTCCCTCTTTCCTGTCAATCTTCACTTGTATCTACAGTATCAATAAAGGCAGAAAAGCCATTCTCACTGCATATCATCCCCCTCTCTCCTGCCTTTTCTGTCTCTTTTCCACTGTGTCCATTTGAAATAAAGCATAAAAATGGCCAAAATAAATTAGTTTATGAAACAAAAGGGAACCACAGGCAGAACGCTTTGTCGCTTTATTACTTAGTTTAATTTCGCGACATCATCATGAAAGCATGATCGCTATCACTTCATTGAAGGTCTATCTACATGTTCCTTGCCAGTTGTCAGGACAGATAAGTCACTCTGCTGTAGAACCAAACAGACGAGGCCAGATCCCGTCTTCTCAGGGGAAGTGATGCCCAGCAGGGACACTAAAGTAGTATGCATCACCACCACAGCTCTCTCTGGCTGATCTAATGGACATGAGAGGGGATGGGACTCAGCCAAAGCTGGCTGCATTGTACTTCAGGCACAATGACAGACGGAGAAGAAGTGAAATACAGAGTAGACCCACTGTGCGTGCATGCGTGCGTGCGTGCGTGCGTGCGTGCGTGCGTGCGTGCGTGCGTGCGTGCGTGCGTGCGTGCGTGCGTGCGTGCGTGCGTGCGTGCGTGCGTGCGACCGTGCGTGCGAGCGTGCGTGCGTGCGTGCGTGCGTGCGTGCGCATTATATAGAAACAGTAGCATTTGTGTGTGGACAGTGGAGGGAGCGTTGTTGTGTGGGGATACATTTGCTCAGTGCATATTGGTGCAGGAGAGCGGTTGATGTTGCTGAGTGGAGGTAAATCACCCTCAGCGTTGGGGGTCTTTATGGAGTGCAGATGCACCCTATGTGTCTGTGAATGGACCGAAGCACCACCCACTGCAGCCATGTGGCCTAGAAACGGCTCAATCGGGGATTTAACTCATCCAGCAGACGCCAGCCGGGCCAGTCAGAAAGACAGAGGTGGAGAGAGAAAAGCGGAAAGAAAGAGAGTAGGGGTGTGGGGGGTACTTTAAACTCTTCTCCTCCCCCTCGTCTTTAAGTCAGACCTCTGGCCGGCCGGCCATGAACAACAAAAGCAGAGCTGGGGAGCATCTGCTGCTTCTGTCTAGAGAGGAGGCTAAAGAACGGAGAATCTGCAGGGATTCCGCATTTGACTTGTTGATGTTGCCCTTGTCCATTCACGGCACAGACCGAGTCCACGGCCTGAGTCCTCTTCCCTGACACGAATAAACAGATAGAAAGGGAACAGAAGAGAACAAAGGCACCAATTGAATCCATAAACCCCAAGCCTAATTATACAGCAGCAAGTCTATTACAAGTGAGGACAAAAAGTACAAAACGAGATTATATACAAAAATTAACAATGCCTGCACTGCTTGCTACAGTATTCCTACACTGAAAAAAATCTAAATTAGGGTCCATGTGGTTCCATGTACTTAAATTAACATTTTGTACATGTAAATTCCTGTGACTAGCGAAATCACTCCAGCTGGAATGTCTGTCATAACAGATTAGAGCAACCCACGCCTCCATAACGATAATCAATACCTCAAAGGTCATCTGAGTGTGCCGCATTGATCTGTTAGTGCAGATGATATGCATGCGCCTAAATTATGCATTGACAAACTGATGCAAGCTGGCCACATTTCACCTCGCTTAGAGGTCAGCTTGACTCTGTGTTTCACACAGGTCTCTGTCTGGCTTGCATGGAAAGGGAGGGAAATATATAGAAATTAGAAAGAGAGTAAATAAATTGTTTGGAGTTTGGATTGATGTACGAGCATGTGAAAAATACTACACTGCAAAATCACCTGCCGTCATTATAGGCAGAATTTTCCAAATCATTTTCCAAAATAGCCGATCTACTTGAAATTCGACAGTCATACAACAAAGTATATAAAGATTAGATGAAGTGGTTAACACAGTGTAGTTTATTTAAAAAGGACTACCTACCCTGGCTTTTGTCCCTGTTCTGCTCCTAGGCCTGTGTGTGCATTAGACCTCTCAACCAATGCTGCAGGGAATTCATCACCAATTTGAACCACAGCTCAATAAACCCCTTTTTTATGTGATTTTCTCAGCAGGTCAGTAATCCTGCAAGCCTGTATATTTCTCTCACCCATGTGTTCTACTCTCACTCTTTAAAAAGAGCAATTTCTTATCTTTCTCCCATGCCCATAACACCATGTTCTCTTGACACGACTATATTACCAACTCCACTGTCTCTGTGTCTCACACAATGTCCCATCGCCGTTTTCTAAACTGTCTCCCCCATTCTTTCACCCCCTATGCAGTATGCACGTCACCACTGCCTCCCCTTGCTTGGACCCCCTACTGTTATCCCCGTTCTGCCCCCCACTGCCTCCCATTTGGCACTGCTTAACTCAGTCCAGATGCCAGGGTCTAAATGAGATGAAATGAGTAGTGGAGAGAAGATGAGGGGAGAAGAGTGGAGAGTTTAATATAAACAGCCTGTGTCCCGTTATATTTGATTTACAACAAGTTATTCTCCCCTCTTCGTCCTGCCACTGTGGCCACTGGCCAGTCTGTCTTTCATGAGACCTGAGACCCCACAGAGCCCACAGAGTACAGCATGCACAACACAGATAAAATTGAACAACTTAAAAACTGCTCCACATTTATTCAAACCATTCCAGATCAGTCACACAGCCCTACAACAGACAAAACATTCAATGCCATTTCAATGCAAATGCACATGTAAAATCTCCCCCGGTGTCATGTCCTTGACTGTCTGTCTCGTAACCCAGATCTTTCATCCATAGGGGTCAATACTCTGAAAAGATGATGCATGATGTATGTGACGGTGGAGAGAAATGAATGTCTTCAATCATACTATGATGTGCCTGAAACTCTAAACGTAAAGCAGCTACATCCACAAGAAATACACCAGACCGACAGTCGAGTATGTTATCCTTAATGGAATCCAGAAGACTCTGCTAAATCTGATTGGCTGCACTGAGATTCCACGCTGACTGTCTGCCTCTGGTTGGCTGTCCTGGGATTTCATGCTGACTGGTGGTGACAGGGGATTCCGGAGTTATACATTTCCGTACCCAGCAATCTTCAGTCAAATGTGCCGACTAGCTGGAGGGGGTGGCCCTTATCGTGTTGGACTATTAAGACTAGATTTGTTTAAAAGAAGGGGTGGGCAGATCATCCGGTCCGGCAAGGAGTGCATGGAGGCAAACCCACTGATTGCTATGCTTACTTGTGCTCATACATATCATTAGAAACACAAGCTATTGCATCTGGAGGAATGTTTTGCTTCAGCCTAATGCCTGATTTATACTCTGCATTAGTGTTGCTGGCCACAAAGAACTGATCTAATACGTTTGAAATGTACTAGGTATTTGTATGCTATGTCCTGTATGTCAGCCCTGTTTGTACTGTTTGATGTTCGATGTCTGGGGACTGCAGATGGAAATTAGCATGTTTTGCTAAATCTGGTATATTTACACTGCATTTTTAATGTACATTGTCCCGACTAAATAAACAAATAAAATAAAAGTATCTGTTATTTTCGGCCAAGGGACAGTGAATACTGAGTATAGGGGGCACGGTGACACAGTCTGTAGCACCGTTGCCTCACCTGGGTTTGATTCCTACTGGAGACGCTGTGAATGCTGGGGATCACTGCCCATACCCTAGATCGGCTAGGTGGGGTTGGCAAAGGGGCATTTCTTTTCAGTTTGCATGTTCTCCCCGTGTCCCCTAGGGTAGGTAGTAGGTAGGTACCCTCATAAAAAACATGCAGTAATACTAGTCTCTAAACTGCCTCCCCCTGGCCAGCCGGGGGGCCTGACGGAGGCGAAAGGAACTGGTTAGAATAATGTGTTCCTTCCACACGCTGCATCCAACCAGGGAAACTCCCCCCTGTCCGATGAAAAGAACTGGAGAATGCTCATGCATTGACGGAAACATGAGGTCAGTCCGTTGCTCTCCCCAGGTTAGCAGAGAGAGTGTAGCGCCCAGGATACACTCAGTGTCAATTGTCTAGTGACTAGACAATTGACACTGGGTGAAAAAAATTAGTTACCAAAATCATGAGATAAAAAATGTAGAAGATAGTAGATGCACAGTATAAATTGAGCTTAACAGCAAACTGACCTGTGCAGCTGTCCAGGTTGGTCTCACGCTAAGGAAACACTTCCTCTCTTTGAGCTAGCACACGTACATTCACAGACACAATCTGAAGATGTTGGCCGGTGTGTGTGTTTGTGTGTGTGTCTGTCGGGGGGGGGGGGGGGATCAGGAAGTGAAGGAGGCAGACAGAGGGTATATTGTACACACTCACTCATGTGGGCCACTCTGCTCTAAAACACTTCCCAAACACATGACTCCATTGTGGCACCAGAATAGTCACTCTGATCACTCACTGCACTGCACCAAGTTCATGCTTAGCACTACGTAATCCCTGCGCACGTGCGCACACACACACTCACTCACGTCAACCTGTCGACGGTCCGACGGATAGCTGTGGTCAACACAAAGCATAGGGACACATTTAACCTAGCCTCCATGCCACAATGACAAGTCATGACATTTGGTTGATGCCATTTTAGAAAGCAATTCAGTTTTCTTGTGCCATACTGTATTGAGCTACATAGGGTAGGTATGTTTCAATGTATTTTTGCATGAATAAAAGCGTGCAATATAATTATCATCAGAATCAATATTGTAGCCTTTCATCGATCACAAATGTGCAGGTTTAATGAGTGAGACAATTAAGTACTATGCATGACGACACATAGCAGAGCAAATCTAGTAGATTGTGCAGCACCGACATGGGACAAAATTTGCTATTTAATAGCATCAGATTAGGAGCTTTCTGTTTGGTGAAATGAGGGGGAGATCTACTGCAGTCATATTCCCTGTAGTGCTCCTGACAGAATCTCACACCAAGGAGAATGAACTCAACTCACACATTTAGCTGGCTTTGAAGATGGTGCTTTTATAACGTTGCTTGAACAATCATCAACAAGACCTCCCATGAATCGAATGACATGAAGGACAAAATAAAGGGGGAAAAAACGACATACATAGTTTGGACGCTATATCACTCCGAACTAAGCAACAGACCATATGGATCAAAGTATATTTCCCTCTCAGTGCACCCCCCTTGGAAGGAACATTTGAATGGTTTCCCTCAGATGAAATCTAACTTACATATGGAGTCATTCAGCAGTGACCAGGGGCAGACTGGAAGGTAAAAATAGAGTAAAAACAAACAGAGAAAAGCTGAACCTGGCCAATAGAGAACATACAGCCAAGGTCTACTGTTCCTGCCCCCCCCCATCTCTCTTTCCATCTGTACCTCCCTCCTTTCTCCACTTCTGCGTCTCTCTTCTCTCCCTTTCGTCCTTTTGTTCTTTCTTTCTCACCCTCTCTCCAGTCCCGTCACTCCCCATGACCGCCCAGGCCTCCATCAGTCTGCAGTTTAGACTCAGCTGCAGACTGGGACACAAACAGTATCCAGGGCCAACACCAAACACAAAGTCCACTCATACTGCGGTTTGTCCACAATGACATGGCCCTGGTTCTTGGTCCATCCTGGCTGTAATGTTTTGTAAAAGGCTGATTGAAGTCGAAATAAAAACATAGCTAAATTGTATACATGGTTACACAATACACATGCAGTAGGATTGTCTTCCCCATGAACTACAGACAGACCACAACTACACAGGTCTAGTCGCGGATGTAATATGTCGTAACAATGTCATGTAATTATTAGAGTATCTCCGCAAAGCCGTAACAGCTAGGGCAGGAATACTGTTTTCGCCACTGGCCATCTCTGTATGTGTCTGAGCACTGAGCTGCACATTTCAGGCACCGCTGGACCGAAACGGCGTGCAACGTTGCACGCACAAATCCCAGTAGGCCAAGGAAAAACCTCCTCCACACATTGTTTTTAATTGGCCTCGTGGTGACGTTATAACAAGCCACCTTTTGAACTATAACTCTTGAACCATACCATAGAAGGTCATACTACATACACCATATATGCCTATAATGGACATATCGGAAGCTTATGTCTTGAGTCAGACTAGAGTGACGTGGATGTGGCCCGCCTGCCCACCCTCCCTCCCTCCCAATTTAGCCACTTTTAATATAGGATAATTACTATACTGTATTAACACATTGGCTGCCACTAAAGTCCTCCAGCGCTAGTCACTTGAGTGACGGCCGAATGCACAGAGCTTTTATTTAAAAAATAAATAAATAAAACAAATTCACTTTCCATAACCCAAAAATCAGGAAGCAAAATATGAGAGTTGCCCTTTACCTGTATCTCACAGAGAATGTAATTACATCAAGGTAATTTCATGTTTGTGACAATATACACAGTAAACTACTCCATGTTCATTTATCCATTTGTAACTGCAGAGAGTGTACAAGTGTAACCAAATGGGCCCATAACTCTAAGGGGTCCGTTTGGTTACATTTGTACACTGACTTAAATGAAAACTGAGGCTTTTACTGTGTAGCATCTGGCCTTGGTAGTATTTTGTCCATACCAGCATTGGAGCCAGGATCAAGCCTTGCTTCTCTCCTTGTGTAGTGCACCAGCCAGCCAGCACTGTTGGACCACAACAGTACCAGCCTCAAACCTGGCTGGCACACTTAGTGGGAACGTTTCGTCACCCATGTCGCTTTGCCTGGCTGAGTTTTATCCTTTTTTTCCCCCTGCCCTGCTTTTCAGGCCGCTCTCCCTGGTGCCGTTGAATGACAGGGAAGGACAGAGGAATGAGCCAGGCTACACAGTCAAATCCTCAGCGTTCATTTAACTCTGAGGGTGCACGAATGTTACCAATCTACCCATTACGGGTCTACAGAGAATTGTATAGTGTAGCTCTTGTCCACAGCCAACCGAAACCCAGACACGAGACACTCAAAGCCCATTTCTCTCAATAGACGTATAAAACTTTATATAGCTTCTATCAAAACAACAAACATGACGTGTGGTGGTGTATCAAATATAAAAGTGCCATGTGAAATAACAAGGCGGGGACCAATGGTCTCATGGTCTCTGACATCATGTGGGCAAGACTGAAATTGCAGATTGGTGGATCTAAAATTATGAGTTCACATGGGATAAGAATTAATTAAAAAGGTCCATGGCCTACTGGCAGCGTGCACAAGTAATTTGGCACTGATCAGCCTAGTGGTTTGTGAGATTAGCCGCGGACAGACAGACACACGAACGCTCTTCTATGTGGCTCGCCCCTTAGGAGCCACACCATGAAAACAGACTTAACATTTCAAAAGGTTTAATTATGTAAATTATGGCCTGATAACATAAATATATTATTCCAGAATACAGTCCATATTAAGGTAATTACACACCTTACGAAAAAAAACATGATTATTTCACATGCTGCCATTCATAGTACAGGTTGATTTTATTTTCGCTGAAACATCGACCCCATTTTGAAAAATAATTACGTTGCATAATTGCCTCGTTATGTACTCATACTGTAACACAATCAGCAGTTTAAAATTAAAATTAAAATCTGCTTCCGGTGTGTATCACAACAGAGATTCCAGTGTGTCAGTTCGGTTCCACTTAAGGCAAAAAAGTATTGTTAGATTTCCGCAAAATAATTGCTTAACTTTGAAGCTGGAGTTATAGCAATGCTACCTCAGAATTTCTGTATGTAAATATTGTATTTATTTACATATAAATGAATATACTGTGAAATTTTATATTCAGATTTGCTTCGGGCTAATTTTTCTATTAGAAAGTATCAGTTCTGGCGCCGTTGAAGCACCATCATTGTTGGCACAGGTATCGGATAAAACCTAAACGACACTAGTCCATATCTCCCTTGTCTCAAGACTCAATCTGTCCTTTAAGTCGTCTCCTCTCTTTTTCAATCTGTGCCTGCCCTTCATGACTAATTCATCATGAGGTGAAAAATCAATCAGCGTTCGCAGCTTTTCACCCTCGCAGCTTTCACCAGCTTCCCCAGTCGATCCATTTCATAGAAAGAGCAGGTGGTCTCGATGTACATGAAAGTGGAACGTTGCCTGTGGTTTCCAGGCTCATATTCATATCTGCCACTCAAAAGCTGTGGTTCAGGATGTAAAATGTATATTACTTTCACAGCTTATACAGTACACAGTATACCATCCAGTACACAAATAGAGAAGGACATTCAGAAAGCCATACTAGGGCTGGGCAAAATATTGATTATATCAATATTTATGAGACTAGATATCACCTGGGTTTTTTTTTTATTTGTAATAGTTATTTGGCATAACTGCTGTCCTTTCCTGGTTTAATACACTTTTCCTGGTTTAACACACAATACAGTTGAGAGCCATACAGGTAGCAATGCGACGAAAGGCCAAATCTGTGTTATGGTGAACAGTACTTGTTTTAATTACATTAAGCGTGGCAATTAATTCACTATGTTGGAAGGGAGAGAGCTGCCAAGTTCCCAACATCAGGGGCAATGCAGTCTTGGATTTGAATTTGATTTGTTGTTTACAGTTAATTGTCAATTTATCCGCCGACAGTATTTTTGTCAGCGTTTCATTTCCTCACTCTGTTCTCTCTAGTTAGCCTTGTAATCACAGCCATGAGACTCTTATCTTTCCATTTGATTGATAATCTGATTCAATGCTGAGCTGACAACTAAAGCCCTTCTTCCTGAATGTATAATGACAAATAACAGAGCATATGATCTAATGGGAATGTTAATCCAATAGAGAAATTAAGGCAATCATACCCATTACGTATGTTTGTCTGATGTTAGTTGGCCAAATGAGCAGGTTTAGCCCTCAGAACTGGGTTACGAAGCACTGCAGTACCAAGTCAGGAAAGTGCCTCATCTATGCTTATATTAATTATAATACATTTTATTTATATTGCACTTTACATTTTAAATAAATCTGTGCAACAGTACAGAATAAAACATTAGCATAATTAAAAACAAAACCAAGGGACAGAATCACTGACCACAGTGGACCATCCCGTCTGCACATACTGTACATACTACATACACACCCGCACACACACACCTCTTCTTGCAAATGTCTATTCAAGGACCCTGCAGTGGAAGTAGTGGAGAAAGAGCGGAAAATGCAAGGTTACAGCATATCTTTGAACTTGCTATAATCAGGACTGATTGTCAGGGGATCTTAAAGCTCAGCAACAGTACTGCTGTGGCACCTGTCACTGGACTCAGCAAAGAAGGGTGGGGGGTAGCTGTAAACTAGGCTAACTGTTGACCTAGCTACTATTAGTTGTTTCTAACACTGGGCTATTGTTAAAACAACGGTAGATCAAATGCTTGCTAACCCTTTACATTCCATAGATTTGCATCATGCATGTGATGATGAGAAGTAAACATTGTTCCTGACTATTACACTGAGGCCCCTTTTCCACCGGTTGGTTCCCAATGGGAACCGGTTCAGTTCTTTTTGGTTCTTAGTCCACGAGCCAGAGCTCCAAAATTGGAACGTTAATTATGAATTGAGTGGGCAAAACCATACATTGTTATCACTATGAAACTTCCCCACGAAGACAATGATTTATTGTATTACAATTTTATTTTTTTGTATTTTTTATGTAGGAAAATATGCAAAATAATCAAAAATATGAAAAAGCTACTACTGTGGAAGGGTTATCATGTATAAATTAAATTTACTTGTATTGATCCTATAAACAATGTAATATAGTTTTTCCCACCAATTTTGGAGCTCTGGCTCATGGACTAAGAACCAAAAAGAACTGAACCGGTTCCCATTGGGAACCAACCGGTGAAAAGGGGGTTTGAGGGTAAGACCTCCTTTTTACTGACAGCTTTCTCACTCCAGGCTCCACTCCAGCCAGAGCCTGCTGTTTGAGAGCTGGTGTAAACAGTCCATGCTGTGGACAATGATACGTTATCACTCACTGTAGATTATCCTAAATGCAAAATCATAATCTTCATTCACGATCCGCAGGCTCAATGAACATTACTTTTAACTTTCCATAACTGGTCTTCCATGCCTGAAGGCTGAATCTTTGCAGACTATTACCAGGCCTATAATCACAGTCAAAACACCTAGAGTTTTTTTTGTCATTAATCACCATAATCACAATGATCCTTGTGTCATAATTATATTATTTTCATTGTAATTAATGCAAAAAACAATAACAAATGGGTCATCCCTAAACAGACAGTCTTCTTTTTTCCTCACTTACACCCTACAATTACAGCTGCTGGGCCTATTTATAAAGCCATAAACTTGGTTTGCCCACATTGAAGGAGCCATGTTGCCAGGGCCAAAATCTAGCATTCGGTCTCTCTCTCACACACATAAAATCCCATGGGACTGTTCACAAACCACCCACCCATGCCATCTCACCACCCCCCATACGACACACCCAACAGCATTCCTGACTGTCACACTGCTGGACTTCAGTGCCCACATATGGGATTATGGCACATTTACGTGACACAAATCTTGTCAAGTCTTGCCAATCCTGAGTCCCACTCAGGAGATCCCTCGTGATCTCCTCTTCTCGTCTCTCCCATCCATTCATCTATTCCCATTTACTCAAAAACAGGGCTCTAAACTAGGGATGGGATGATATATGAGGTTATCATGTATCGCGATAAAATATAACGCTTGTCAGATTTGTATCGTGGATAATCTCAAAATTGTCACTATCATGCATGTATGTATGTAGAGTGTGTGTGTATGTGTATGTGTATGTGTGTGTGTGTGTGTGTGTGTGTGTGTGTGTGTGTGTGTGTGTGTGTGTGTGTGCGCTCGCGCGTGTGATGTAACTGTGCTCTACGCTGGCTGGTACTGTTTATCTCTATATATCTCTACAAATAAAATAAAAAAAGGGGAGAGATTCTACAGTATAGTGTGCACTTTACTAGCTGTCCATCTGTCTGTTTTAGCCCATTATAGACACCGCAAATCAGCTGGGAATGCTATGATGCGCAAACCAGATTCGATACTTCTTTATCAGTGGTTGGGTCTTATTCAAGCTTGGGTTCCGAATTCCGACATAGACGGCGCTAACAATACATACAATATGTGTAAGAGCCATATGATCTGGGTTTTTACAACAGTGTAACAAAAGAACACATAACCCAGCCCATCCCAGTGTTCTTGGTCAGCAATACTGTGTAAGCAACAGAAGGGTAGAGAAATCCTCACAATAAGCAGGTTGGTACATAGATGCACAGGTCTTTACATGTCTGTGGATTTTTTTTGCCAGATTCTCAGAAAGCAGGCCTGCCACACTGCCGCTGCACCTTATAAAGTTGTGTGAACTTCATTCAATGCTCCATCAAGGCTTTTTCCTCAAGTTACACTGTACTCTGATCCAACCTGCCAGACAACAACAGACAATGTCTACTCATTCCTTGATGGTTTGAGGAAGGGCTGTGGCCTGAAATGTTACCACTTCAGTAAAATAAATATTTGGAAGCAGAAAATGGTGTGCAGATTTTTTTCATTTCTTGATTTGAGACATTCAAAGCAGGCTGCCTTCAGTGGTCCCTTTCTCTTCATGTACAAAGAACAAATACCTGCCGTCAACTCCAATAATAATAATGGATACATGACAGTAACACGCCTGGATCAACCTATGCCGGCCTGCGTGTGCACTTGTATGCATAAATATATCCAGGCAGATATGAGGGCCGTATTGGCCCCAGATAGCTGAGCTAAGTCTCTGAGATAATTGCTGAAGCAGGGGTTTACAGTACCATGGGACGGCAGGTGCATCATTTCACATTTCACAAGTAGCCTAGATATATTCCTGGCCATGTACACCAGCTGTAGATAAACAAGCAAAGAATGCGTCCAGGGGACTAATTCATATGTTTTAGATACATATGATGACAGGCAATTGTGATCATATGCGGGTCAAAAAGGATTTGGATTTTGGATTTAAGGTGCTTTGCTTGTCTTCAGTTGGAAGGGCGTGAACTATCAGGATGAATGTATGGCTGCTTTTTATCTTTTGCTGTCATTCTTACTATCTCAGTCTAGTTTACATTCCTGGATAGACTTGTCTCCAAGTTCATGTGGCACAATAACAGGCCTGGAGTGAAACTCAAACAGCTTAGCCTTTTCATAAATTAGGCTACTACTAGATGCATCGCGATGTGAGCTTACAGATCTGCTAGTTATGGAAAACACCACCACAAAACTGTAACCCTAGGACATTCATTCGAAAGATGGTCTTTGTTTGTGCAGAAGAAATTAACATCCTGGAAATATTTAATTGGATAATATGTGATGAATGTTAAAGTGTATACCCGTCAAGCATAGGCTCAAACAGCTTTCCTTTGTAATTGAAGAAAGAGACAACACACTTTGCATACTGTGCATAGACACCACATTGGCCTGATTTTACTCTAGGATGTGACTCATCAAGTGTAAATTGACAATATGCACAGTTTCAAGCTGTTTTGGATAATCCTAACACTTTTTAATTGGGCTAAACACAATTTGTTGACAGAAAAACTGCAGCCTCTGCAACACCGCCAACGTTTTCAGCAGTGCAGCTGCAACAAAAACGGACTCCCAGATCACTCAAAAATAATGGGAAACAAAGGGGATTTAACTAGCCTCAATACACTCAAGAGTCAAGCCCATATTGTAAAGCATTACATGCCAATAACTAAAAATACATCGCATAGATGCAACTGGGACTTATCCTCAGTGATGTATCCTGAGGTCAACAGGGTTTCGGGTCTACCAACAATCCAACATCATACCCGTCACTCAGGCGACCCAGCCGGGGTTACCGGCTACCCTCGATCAGTCCATCAGGGAATGAGCAAGGCCACACAATCCGTTGCTCCGGAACTACTCTGCCGGGACTGGGAGAACCAGATTCTGGCGCGTGGAAGGACTAGGCTCTGTGGGTTGACTCCTGTCCGGGCCCCTCCTACGTGTCACCAGGTCCACTCCTGCCACCTGAAGGCTGAAACCACCAGTAATACTAGTCTAAAACACATTTCAGTTTGATCAAGCCTCAGCCGAGTCAGCTACCCGTATATAAAAGGCTGCTGCTCAATCATTATTATTCATTAAGATTGAATTTATAAATAATAGATGTGGTAATAGGAAGACTAGAGGCAAATGTGCAATAAAGATATTTTGAGATTAACTGTTTTGATTGAAAGATGTATTAAACTTGGACTATGCTTTTAGCTACAGCCTACAGTACAGTAACTGTATCCTGGTATTTAGTAGCCTTCACAAAGGGGATAATAGGATAGCTAGCCTGAGCTTAGCATAGAATCACCAATTAATGTTATCCCCGTTATCCAAAAAACATAGTTAAAAAAATAGGAACACGGACCTGCTACTATCTCCAAGTACTGGGATTTTTACTCGAGTCGTGACCCATAAAACATGGTCACAAAAGGGTCCAGACCCACTGTTTGGGAAACAGTGGAATAAATGCCATTCCAACAGGCTCAAAGGGGGGCACAAAAATGAGCATGTGTTTTTACTTTGCCATCTTTTAACATACTGTTTTTCCACAAAACAGCATCCACAGGAGCGGACCAATTACAACTTATGGCAAAGCTTCTAAAAATGGAACGTAGCTTTTTCATTAAGTCTCGGGACACACGTGACCCCACACACACACACACACACACACACACACACACAATCCCCTCAACCGCTGTCACCTGTCAGCTCTGTCTGTCTGTCAGTGGGCACTGGGACTGAGGAGTCCAAACCATCAGCTGAAGGCCACCATATGGCCATTTTCTTTTTAAGACCAAAGAAAGGCTTTGTTCGGATTGGGTTTGAGTAGAGAGCCCTGCCTGCCTGGGGGACATAACTCCTTCATTTTGAGTAAAGGCTTACTCAATGTGCATTGTGCAACAACTAACGTAATCATGAAAATACAATGTAAAGCACTATATCTAGCAGGATATTATAGCAGCCATTCTTCTTCTATGCTAAGTTATCCAACTAACCCTGGCTTGTACCAATATTCAAGCCATGCTTGCACTGTTGCACATGGATCACATCAACATCAGAATCAGTGTATATGTGAACATAATGTTATGTCACATAGAGGGATTTAACTAGTCTGTGCATACAACATAGGCCTGGCCAACAGAGCTAAGAGCCTGTCTGGAGGGAAGTGTAAATTATTTCATCAAGAGGAAATGTCTTGGTAAATGTTACCGCTGCACTGATGCCACTGCAACAACACGTCACAATATATAGACCAAATAAAGAGCAAAACAGAGAGGAGCTTTGAAGTGAAATCCATGTAAACCTAATTGTACTGTTCCTATTTGGAGCTTTATGACGTGATTAGTTTTTTCCACCACCCAGACATTAGTCATGTGCTGTAGCTACTAGAGCTGGAAATGGCAGTTCCACTGTGTGTGTGTGTGTGTGTGTGTGTGTGGGGGGGGGGGGGGGGGGGGGGGGGTTAATGTATACTGTGTAATTTGTTGCACTCTTGTATCCCATATCATGATGGTAACTTAAAAATAGTACAGTGCATTAGTGTTTTCAAAAACAAAGCCCCAGAAGGTAGGTCAATGTTAATGTTATTTCAGACTTTTCTTCACTTAATGCTAACCACAGGGGTTTATTATAGTTCACAGCAATCATCACAAACTCTACAATTACAGTCTGACAATTACTGTATCTCCAAAATGTAAAAATCAAATGTCAAACACCATTTATTTTAAATTACACTTGGAATGCTTGTCTACATCAAACTCAACACCCTGAACGTTTCTGAATTTCAAATGTACTCTGAAAATTATGCCCAAGGGAGTCTCTTTCACGTCTTGCAGGCCATGGGGACATCACTGCAATAACGTCATTGCAACAAGTTAGCCTACATTCTCAACTTACTCAGATAGCAGCTGTACAACACAAACCATTAAGGTAAATGTTGTAAGACGAGTCCGTTTTGTCTAACCTTAATTACTGTCTGTCACTCAGTAGAATCGTATACGCTTAACACATAAAAGTATGGCCATACATATTACATACTAATCTTTAGAATAAATCCCTCAAAAGCCTTCTAAAATAGGCTTAAATGTTAAGACAAAACTGTACTGCTTGGAGCAATAGAACATAATGTATATTTTGACAAGTTCATTGGCTTGCTTGTCTAGCCCAAACAAGCACATACAGCGAGATAAGCAACTTTTTATATATTTACCTTTCTCCGTCGTCTTTCTCATTGCCTTGGAATAATCCTTTATTGCATTATCCGCGATATGACTGAATGGAAATTCTGGTCGCCGTTTCCAAGCTCTTTTTGCTTGTTCTTCTCTTGTGGTGAAATCAAGTCACAGTAACCTCCTCAGTACTAGCAGACAGGCTAACAACGGACTATACAGACCAGAGCAGACGTTACCGTTCCAGACAAAGATCAACACTGACTGGTGAATCGTGAATGTTACTGAATCAGTGTGAAACCGGCTTGGGAAAAAGTGCCCCTACTAAAACGTTATCTTTACCTACTTGCCATCTCATTGTCTATGCTAATTGAAGATCAGTTCTCTTTGAAATGACAGAGGATCAAAGGAAAGGTACATCCTTCCAAGAGAGTACTGATTGGCTTTAGATCAGCTAGCTGCTAGCCCGTCGCTACTTCCTTTCTCTGGGCTAAATAATTGCAGCAGGCTGTGTGTGTGCTGTACGCGGTGGAGAGAGAAAAAAAGTTGACAAAAATCCGCAAGCGAGCTGCTGTACAATGAATTCACCCTGTTGCACCAGCTCATTTGTTGAAACAGGGCGCCACCCACTGGATAGAAGAAGCAATTACACATGTATGCTATTATTTGGAACATCTTTAATATCATCTGCTTCAGTGTCTCCTTTTATCCAGCAGGTGCTGACTCCTCACCAATAAATATGCATGAGGCCAATGAAGGTTACACTTCCAACATATCAGATAGTGTGCCTAGATGTAGCCCATTGAGCTTCTTAACTCATTGGACTGCAATGATTTTGGTTACATGATTATCAGCTTATATATTGTAGCAAGTGTTGTAGTTTTACCTCATGTACTTTCAATACTAATATGCATGGAATTAAAATACCATTGGTCATGTCCTCACTGATGATTGGATGGATGACAGAGATGCACAGGCAAATATGTTGCTCCCTAAATTGTCTGTGTTCTGTTGTGTTTTTCTGTGTGTGTGTGTGTGTGTGTGTGTGTGTGTGTGTGTGTGTGTGTGTGTGTGTGTGTGTGTGTGTGTGTGTGTGTGTGTGTGTGTGTGTGTGTGTGTGTGCGTGCGTGCGTGCCTGCCTGCCTGCCTGCGTGCGTGCGTGCCTGCGTGCGTGCGTGCGTGTGTGTGTGTATAAGGTCAATAACGGGTCTAAAGGATTTAGAACAGCAGTTGTAATAGACATTAGTTAGTACTTGCACATAATACAAAAATGAATGATAGATAGATAGATAGATAGATAGATAGATAGATAGATAGATAGATAGATAGATAGATAGATAGATAGATAGATAGATAGATAGATAGATAGATAGATAGGATAGAACTATCCTGCACTGTGCAGAAAAACAACAACAACACAACTTTACAGTGGAAAAAGTGTTGGTGTCAACCCGAACACGCCCGTACAATGCAAAAGAAACATGACAGTGTCAACAGTACAATCAGTATATATGTATATGATAATTGCTATTAATAACCAGTGGGTTTTCCAGGAAGATATGACAACTTCTTCATGCAGGAAACAGTGTTTATTGTATCGTTCACATATAAAGGCTCAAAAGCCCTAGAAAGCCTTATTTCCCATGGTTCCATAACCAAAATGCACATCAACATAATGGCTAAATCATGAGACATAACACAATGTATAACACAATGTATACACAATGTAATACAACAATGTAAATTGCAATACACTTATAACCCATTTTCCATTCAATTTTCCACATATAAAAATTCATATCAGAGTGCGCACAGTCGCACACCGACACGGTGGCATGCTGGGAAATCCTTCTTTTTCAAATGGCACACCCTGGGATGCTGCACAGCTCCCGAGTGGAGATTATATAACTGGGGGGGTTCTCTACTCCCCACTGTGACCATTTTGTTTGCAGTTGGGTGCATAAGCTAATGGGCAATGTCTGTGTGCAAATTCAGATCAATTGCTCCAGGCACTAAGGAGATGCGGGCAGTAATGACAGAAAGTTTTCGATGGCAGATATCTCTAAAGTTATAGCTGTAGCTCAGCTTCTTTCAGTGTGTAGGCCTACAGCAATTCATCTCACCTCTTTGTGGATAGAGTACGGTAATGTTTGATGTATGATTTTCAGAGTAAGGGCGTTGTCAACAGTTGTGGGTCTTGTTGTTACCTCAGGATGCAGACTGGAAGTTATTTTCAATATTCTCGTGAAAGGATGTTTTGCTTTTGGGGTTTTTTCTCTAATTACATTTCCACACCCTTTTACGAGCAGTCTAACTGCATCTTACCGTAAATCTCTATGACCTGACCTGAACTACAGGCTATAAGAAAAAGAGAAGTTGTAAAATGTGCTCGAGTGCTAATATGAGAGGCCCCGGATTGTTATACCTCATTTCTTAGTACCGTTTGTAGGTCAAATACTGTAAGTCATCTCAATGACATAGAATACAGTATAATATAATATTTCCTCACTGACATTTGAAAAGTGGAATGAATATGCACAATTGCACATGGCACTGTACACTTACCGTATATACAAGGGAACCTTCCAATGTCCTCCAAGTTTAAAATGTAAAGAATACTAGTGTATACTGATGGGGTTTGAGATGTTGGAAGAGCCTTTATGTGTATGTCCTTGATATGTTTTGTTCTGCGTTGTTGGAATGTTTTCTTGTTTCGCGTTGTGCTTCTTTGAGGACCCCCTTGAAAACGAGATGCTGCATCTCAAGGGGCTTATCCTCCAGTGAAATTACAAATAAATAAATAAATAAAGTACAGTCAGATAACTCACGAATAGATTGAACAAATATTGATTGTAGAATGAGAATACAAGTGTGCATATAATATTTTATCTTGGCGTTCGGCTCTGCTAAATTTTTCTCCCTGCTCGTCACAATTATACAACCATCATTAACCATTAAGACCAGGGAGATATATAATATTATATACAATAACAACACCCCATGGGGAACAGAAATAGCAGAGCCCACGGTGGTGCTGGGGAGGTGGTGGGAACAAACGGTGCATAACATGATAACACCAGGTTGTTATCATCATTCCTGATGCTGTGCAGCATCAGAAACGCATATGCAGACGAAGGAACGCGGGAAAAATCCAGACTTAGGTGAGCTTAAATACACTGCCCAATTGGTCAGCTGATTGCCACGTCAGCGAATTACATGTGGGTCTTGCATAAGACTGAATGAGCCCCTCGAGTATATCTGACTGAACTAACTCCGCAAGCTACGTACATTTGAATTTCACTTCATACTGTAAAGGTAGTATGACGTTTTATGCAAAATGGAGAGCACATCATTTATTTAATTACTAGGTACAGGTACAGCTAGAGTTACAGATGGACTTAAAGACACAATAATTGGGCATTGAAGACAGGGTGATGGATACTATTCAACTCAATCCACAGGATAGAACACCTTTTGCTGACCTTGGAAAAGTGATTATTAGTATGAAGCAATAGAAATAATTCTGCAGTATTTATACCCAATCTGAATTCTATACAGTCTGAGTTTTATGGAAAGTCACAGTACAGCTCCTGCTTTCTGCCTGATGGATTTTTGCCATGTTTCAGGTTAACTCATATTGGAAAATAGATTGAGCGAAGGTAATAAAATGGGCTGGAGCCAGTAATCTACCCACGCTGTTACCACAGCTGTATGACGAGGTGTACAGTATGTGTACGAAACCCTATCTGCTGCTGCAGGGAGGGACCCCTCACCATCTGATTGGGAGTTCCTGTTTTTCTCTTGCTTTCTTCTGAGAAATATTGAGAAAAATAAATTACCGTCATTACAATCTGTTGTAATAATGCCTGGTTGTGTGTGTGCCAGTGTCTTGTGGGTAAATGTGAATATCCTGCAGGTTGCAACACCAAAACATCCTAGTATCATGTTATTTCAACACCACTACTACACTACTATGCGTATCATGTGAGTGTTCTGAAATGTTCTTTCCTGTATGTCATCAAGGTCAATTTCGAACAATACAATCCAATGTGAGGATATTGCATTGGTAAAGTTAGCTCATATGTACTGTAGGCCGACCAATGACTGCTTATCAGTCAACACACTTTTTGACCAATACACATAAGTATTGTGTATTTGTCAAACTTTCTATGCTATATTGTGGTGTGTGTGCGTGCGTGCGTGCGTGTGCATGCGTGTGTGTGTGTGTGTGTGTGTCTTGACTCTTGGGTGTGGTGTGTGAACCATCTACAACTGGCTTACTTCCCCATCAAATAAGAGCACCAAGAATCTACCCACAGTGCTCAGTGATGCAATTACATCTCTTCAGCATCACCTCCAGCAGTCAACAGTAAGTAAGTGCTAAAATCACTTCATTCTGCATCTGACAGAACAGATTCTACTCTATATTAAGCTGTTAGTAATTAGTTATAATAGGTTTTCATCAATATTTTAAGTTTCATCAGTTGGTTATAATTGCAACTAAGTCTGCTTCTGCTTAAGCCTTAATTGGTCTGTTACTTATTCATTAATTGTGAGTAAAGATGAAGGTAAATGGTGCTCATATGAAATGGTTTGCAATCTTAAATTTGCAAAAGGAACAATTATCTTTCAGTATCTAAATTGTGTAAAAGTGTTACCTTTTGCATAAAGTAGTGCTTATTACAGTATTTCTGTCGTAAGTGGCGATTATAGTATTTCTTATAGTAAGTGCTGACTGTGATTTAGAATGGCAATTCTTTCTGTTTGTTGATGAAATGACGCGTCAGTCAGTCTATTTCCTTCACATGCTGATTTAAATCCCCTCTGCACTGCAGCTGTTTACTTCTCTTATCGTAACCACAGACCACAGTGCTTGGGGGAGAGTGTAGTGACACATACAGTAGGAGAGATTTAAATGATGCCTTTTAAATGGACTGATGTGCACTATACTGTACACTAACAGGAAACAGGCAGCAATTGACTATCTGGAGAAAAAATATATATTGTTTAGGGTCTATTGTTTAGATTTTTGATACTTGACATTATCATCATGTATTTCTTATTCATACCATATTGGTATTTTTCTGATTTTTGCATTTTTCAGGTGTGAGTTCTATGTGGCCATAGGAGTGTGATAGCCTGTTTGAGAACAGGAGTTCCACATTCATTCCACTGCAGCTCAACTGCTGAGCCTCTGTCCAGTGAAGACCAGCTTTTGCTTGTTTGACCCACACTAGGCCATTCACTGTGTGAGCCAAGCTCAGGTCTGCCCAGTTCAACATAGCACTGTGTTCCCACACCCAGCTTGGCCAACTAACCATGGATAACTTCTTGTCTCTCCGTTCCTCTGCCTCCTGTCCACACCTGTACCTCTGGTCCAGTGATAACAATAACACCATCAATGGTATCAGCAATGTGATCATGCAGCACTACAACCACACTGGTCGTCTCCTGAACCGCACCACTTCAGGCCAACAGAAAAACCACGTCAGTGTCACCACAATAATATCCCTATTCATCAGCATATTCATCGTTCTGGAGAACCTGCTGGTACTTTTAGCTGTCCTCTCTCGGATCCGCCACAGCCGGCGTTGGATCTATGTCTGTATTGCCAACATCACCCTCAGTGACCTCCTCGCTGGTGCCGCCTATGTGGTCAACATCTGCCTATCGGGCAACCAGACATTTCGCCTAAGCCCCTCTCTCTGGCTGTTCAGGGAAGGATTGCTGTTCGTGGCCCTGGCGGCATCCATATTCAGTTTGCTGCTGATCGCTGTGGAGCGTTACGCCACCATGATGAAGCCAATGCACCAGAAGTCAGCCAGGAAGACGTATCGGATCTATCTCTTGGTGTTACTCTGCTGGCTCCTGGCTCTGGTCATAGGCTTTCTCCCCATGTTAGGGTGGAACTGTCTGTGCAGCCTGGACGATTGCTCAACCCTCCTCCCTCTATACTCCAAAAGCTACATCCTCTTTACCCTCATCATTTTCTTCATCATCCTACTGACAATCGGGGTGCTCTATGGTGCCATCTTTTGCCACGTTCACAGAAGCACAGAGCTGGGACACAAGAACAAGCGCTCTCTAGCACTTCTCAAAACTGTGATCTCCATCGTAGGGGTTTTCATACTTTGCTGGGGACCTCTCTTCCTGCTCCTGCTGGTGGACTTCTACTGCGTCTCTCGCCAGTGTGGTCCTCTGTTCAGCGCAGACTGGTTCATATCCCTGGCGGTACTCAACTCTGGCCTGAATCCCATCATATACGCCCTGGGCAGCAGCGAGCTGAGGAAAGCTATCGCCGGACTGCTGTGCTGCTGCTGCCTGAAGGCAGGCCTGTGCCGCCCGGACGCATTCCAGTCCAAGGACACCAGCAGCACGTCGGGGAGCAGGAGGGACAGCCTGAGGAACAGTTTCAACAAGATCAGGAACCTGAGTGTTGTGGCATCGCCACCTTCGACACCATGCAAGGCCCACAACAAACCCAGCAAGAAGCACAGGCGCAGCTCTACCACCACCTGTCTTTCAGTTTCGAGTGGTTAGACCACAACCATGGCATGACCCCACCCAAGCTAACAGGTCTAACGGTTATTTCTCAGAGTTTTGTCATGAGATAATTACTGATTATTACACACGCTGGTGTAGTGGGCCCATATTCTGCACAGATGTGCAGAGGAACTTAAGACATTATAATTTTAGGAAATATAGAAACATTTTTATGATAGATTTATCAGAGAAGTTATGAGTCTCATGGTCATGGTGCATTGGTGTCTTTTGAATAGATTTCCATCATCCAGTTGTATGTGTATGTTGTATATAGTTACAATTGAGCCTTACTACTAAGTTGTTATACTGTTTAAAATGCTGTACATTTTATAAATTGTGAAATAAAAACAGAGCTATTTTATATAAATACGATACATGAATGGTCACAGATATGTTTGTTTCAGGATAAATTCATGAAAATATAAATAAAGATATTTTTTACTTTAACAATAAACAAATGTAGTTTTTCATTTAGATTACTTGACTGGTGTGATGTGATGTAAACTACCATCACTTTCCTCTGGAGGGAGACATGCAATCAAAAGGCTTGGGCTGACTCCTGCATGTAGGGAAGAAAAGATTGAAAACATTACCGTCATACCATGGCCACAATCTGAGAATCCCATCTGCAAATAACGGAAAAACAGCGACCCCTGTTTCTCAACAGTGTCTTGAGAGACTACCATGGCCAAAATGCACCTCTGCACTCTTATTCAATGAATAACCTTTAGATGTAATCAGATACAGGTCAGAGCTGGATGTCCTAGTACATCTCACCCCATAACGTAGGCCTACTGTTCTAATTCTGTCACGGACAAATATTTTACTCATCATTTGAGTACAGTAAATGAGAACGAATAGTACTGTGCAATAAAATCAAAGTGTTCATTTAACATTGAGCGTGTACAGATGTATATAGCCAAAATAGTTACATTTTGTATTTTATACACTCTAGTTGCATATGGATAAATAAGTGTCTGACGCAGAATGACTATTCACTTAACATTTTTATTGGAAAACGTCCATTTCGACAGGCATAGTATTTTCACACTATATGACAGGCCCCATGAGGCATGAGCAAATAGACATTAATTTGTGACAGTGCCCGAGGAACGGTAGAGAGTAACGGAAGTCTCAGCAGGTATGTTTCACCCCAAAGCTATATCATGATGATATACCTTTGGGGGGGAAAATACCTGCATGATATTATCCTATACCGTACCAGAATGTCTTCACTCTGCAGACATAGATCTGCAGACATCTGTTTAAATACAGACAAGCAAATAGACATTCATTTGTGACAGTTCTGGAGGAACAGTAGGGCTGATGGCTTATTGATAAATATGACAGGGCAGATAGATATGTCTCGGCAGGTGTTTTTCGCCCCAAAGCGTCTGCTACTGAACTATTATAACGTCTTTAGGCCTACACTGGAACAACCTGTTTTGACATGACATGAGAATATATAATGTTCAACATATTGCAGGTATTTTCCCAGAGCAACCCCAGCTGTATACATTTCTCAAGAAGCAACCCATTATGAAAAGACGGCTCTTCAGGTTCACATTTCAACTCATTAAATTGTCTTTTTGTTGTTGTTGGGTTTTTTTTAGTGGTGCAACCACTCCTATAGACCCTGTGTCCCTGGGTCTGTCCCTGTGTCCCTGGCTGTGTCTGAGCACGAAAATAGCGTTATAGCGTTTGTTGACCACCAAGTGTCACTGTTGCACAGCCTAACACACAGACACAGACACACACAGGCCAGGGAGGGCTTGTACAGTACAGTACAGTACAGTACAGTACCACTCACTTCAGACAGGTCTGATTTTTTAAAACCCTGAGTGGTATTCTGCTGTAGATCAACTGTGAGACTGTTCCCAGAACATTTTAGAAGTTCAGATGTAGAACATGATATACTAAATATTGTGTTAGTCATTCAATCTGAAATCTCTTTTGATCTTTTCAATTTCAACATTTGAATGTCACCCAATTGGCAATTGGGTTGTCTATGAGGCAACTATGAACAACTGCAAAATATAGGAACAAACTGTATTATTCCTAGTTGGTCCATACGTCATCAGTAATGGGTCAATATGTACATAATATTTGTAAATCACACCAAATAAGAAATAATGCAAATGAGATCCAGATGGAGGAAATTACTCACTGAGTTTATGGCTGTGCGACTCGTGCATGTGCATGCATGTGTGTTTGTTTGTGTGCGCTTGTGTCTGTCCATGTGTGTGTGTGTCTCTACAACAGGGGTGGGCAACTGGCGGCCCGGGGGCACTTAATGTGGCCCTCAGGTTAATGTCAGAATACTGATATAATATTGGTTTCAGCTGTTACAATTCCACAACATGCGAACATGACACCGCTTTAAAAAAATTCAGGATTCCAATTCAAAAATAGCAAAAATTCAAGATTTCAATTCGAATATAGCAAAAATAGCCGATCTACAAGCTCAAAACGCGTCGCGCTGCGACGCGTTTTGAGCTTGTAGATCGGCTATTTTTGCTACGACAGTAATATATGGCCCTAGGGAGTGAGTGTGGAAATATAGTGGCCCTCTCCATCGTCAAAGTTGCCCACCCCTGCTCTACAATATGTCACAACTATAGGCACATGCTGGCATTAGGAGCGAAAAAGGAATGGAGTTTATTATGGGAGTGAATTTCAAATACTTTCCTATCTTCTTTCTCAATCAAGAACTTGCTGTGTAGTTGAACTGCATGCTTTGGTAGATTATAAAGTGATTACGTGTACCAGCTAGGCTTGTATAGACAAGGATGCCATGTTTGTCAATTGATACCATCTTCACGGTTTCCTTTATAGTGGCTCAGTGGTGGACAGCAACAAAGTACATTTACTTGAGTACTGTACTTAGTATTTACTTTTAAATCATGTACTTTTGTATTGTTTTTAAAAGGAAGTTCTCCAGTAACTTGCAGCTGAGTAATAATTTGACCAGGAGTATACTTTGACTCAAGTACTGCAGTGGTGTCCACCACTGCTCACTATGCAGACAAGGGAGAGGCGACAGGGAACGGAAACTATACCAATGACTCCATGTTCTGGAAGCCATTCAAGCAGGCATTCCTCTCCTCTCTATGACGTGTGTGAGACTGGCACGGGCTCGTCTGTGTGAAAGGGAAACGAGCCGTTAAGTGAGAGGAGAAGAATGCCACCTTCATGGTCTTAGCAGCAGGTGAGGTGATCATTGTGTCACACAAGCATGAAAACAGATCATTACTACAAACTATACAGCACACACACACACACACACACACACACACACACACACACACACACACACACACACACACACACACACACACACACACACACACACACACACCTGTAGTGTACATGGTGATTCTACAGGTAGCTGAAAAGGTACACAATAGTGTGTGCGCCTTTGTGTCTTTGAGTCTTACATCACAGTTTCGCATTATATTTTAAAACACCAAATCGGTCCCTGCAGGCAGTTTGTGAGGTTTCTCAAAAGTCATCAGACTCATGTTCCTCTTTTTTGTGGTTATCGTACCAAACAAGTCATTGCTGGTGTATCTGTTCCCACATTTGGGCATACCGGTATGTGTATGAGTATTATGTACACCTTCTGTGAGTGTTTGTGAATTCCAACTCCGTCACACACACATTCCTCTATTTTAACAGTTAAGAATGGAATAGGGGATAAGCCTCCCTCGTCTCAGGTCTTGGCTTGGTTCCAGGCCCGGTGCCTTATGAAAAAGCAACAGCAGATTCCAGGCTTTATTAGCCGTGGGCTCCGATACGTTTGTTATTTGACATGTCAGGGGCTGATCTCCACTCCCTGTCCCTCTCTATCTGTAGTGTCTTCCATTCCAGCCCCCGCCCCGTCTCTTTCTCTCTCTCTCTCTCTCTCTCTCTCTCTCTCTCACTCTGACAACAAGAAGGCCCCTTTCTCTACTCTAATTAAGGTGCGCTGGGCGGTAATGGTGGTTGCGTGCAGAGTCTACAGACATGGCCATGCCCTCTCTCTAATTACCTAACTGGCTTTGCCTCCAGGTGTTCAGCAGACAGCTAATGATGTACTGTCTGAGAGAGGCGAAGGCAGAGGGTTAACTGTAGTGTTAGCACTGCATGGAGCTCAAGGCTGAGCCCATGGAACCTTCAGGGCTCAAGTTGAGGCTGAGAAGTGAAGGAACAGTTATGTGCAACCTGAACAGTAAAGCTGCAGCATTCAGTCAGTGTCAGTCCGTCAGTCATTCAGTCTGTCCGTAGGTCCGTCAGATACACAGTAAATCACTCACTCATTAACTTACACACTGAAGTACTTTATGTCACACATTTGCTCGCTCACTTACAATACATATTAACTCACTGTTCGAGTGTCACATACATACATGTACCTGTGTAGGTCACAAAATGGGGAAAACATGTAAACACATGTAAACACAGTGGCATACAAGGAAGGGTGAGGACTTACATGCTTTGACACCTGGCAGTGCATTTTACAACATACCTTTGTTTGTCAACAATCTGTATAGGGACATGGAGGAACATGGATTTTGGTGATATTATTTGAAGCTTTTGTTTTGTGCATAATTTTCCATGTGGTATGTCCAGTGTCCACATTACAGGAGAGGAAAGCAGACAGTGGTGCTTTGTGTGTGTGTGTGTGTGTGTGGGTGTGTGTGTGTGTGTGTGTGCGTGCGTGCGTGCGTGCGTGCGAGTGTATGAACATATTATGTTAGTGAGCATATGCACAGTTGTACAGTATGTGTTCAGACAGTGTGAGGTAATGCAGAGATCGACAGCCTGTCAGCCAGGTATCTGTGAGATCAGAAGTTATCTGCTTTTTCTCAAGAAAACGGGATGATTTCATAGGCTGGCAAGCCATGGACATCACGTTTCTTTCTTTGTATTAAGCCCAGAGCATATGCCCCACACAAACCCTCTCTAAGAAAATAGCCGGTGTATTTGGCTGCCTTACAGTGTCTACATTCAGCCATCAATAAAGCCTGTGTATATACTCGGAGTTGTGGATACTATTATGGCCAATCATCAATCACAGCTCTCACCTTTTTCCTTCGGGCAGCTGACATCATGCTCTTTGCTAACACACAGAACAAAGAGGACGAAGGGTGTAGTCGCTGCTTGTCCACATGCACACATCAAATATTTGCATTCAGGACCATTTTCTGCTCTGTGTGTCTGCGTCTTTTGTACCTGGATTCTTGCCTGCTAGCTGGAAACTGGTAAATTATGGATCATATATAGTACATTTAATAACTACTTGGTTATGTATCTTTTGCATAAAGTTACACTAAGGTTCCATTGCATTATTTTGGCCAAGTCAAAGTCACTTGGCAAAATCACTAACCAACAGTACTATACTGTACCAAGTTCTGTTGTTCCTGGGTAGACTGTGTGCCATTTCAAACACAGGTGGGCTTTGATTAACATTTATGTTTGTCTACAGCTGAACATGTGCGTGTGCAGTTACCCATAACTTCAACATACAAAAGTATCTATTACCTACACACCATACACTATGCACATGCGGCGTCATGCGCACGTACACACACACGCACGCACGCACGCACGCACGCACGCACGCACACACACACACACACGTTCAGGCAGTGGGAATAAAACAGGTGGAGAGAAAAAAGGGAGGATGAGAAAATCAGCTGTTTCCTCTTCTCCTTTTTGAAACGAGGGAGTTCTGTCCACTTACTGTACCAAAGTGTTTTCCGATATAGTTGCCTGTAGGCCTATATTTTTATTGAGACAGCATGTGGTAGCAAATCTGAGCGTGCTGTGCACTAGAATATTCAGGGGTTCCCAAAGTTGGGGTCACGACCCTCACACCACATGGGGTTGCGGGACACTGGCGGTGGGGTCGCAACATCATTTTGGGACATCATTCAACAGAATTAGTGAATTACAATTACAACTGTTACAAAACCCCACATTAAGCCAGATTGCTGTTTAGCAATATGTGGTTGCTCTGATAAGACCTTCCCACCAAAAACAGCTTAAGGAAGGTATGGTTGCTGCCAAAAATGTATAGGCTACTGATAAAACTGGTCTCCAAAGTCTCCAACTTCTCCATGTTTCAAGAGATGGCTCAATGAGATGCTCTCAGCTAGCCTGGAACAAAACCATCATAACAGTCAGAAGAAGCCAAGTTCCCAAAAATGTGGATGCCAATCCTGCGGCAGTGCTTGCTTGACAGTTGAGTATATGTTCTGTATATCTGGCTGCTATGATGCAACCATGCATCTTTCACTACTGGATTCATATCCCTGCTTTCTGATGGTCATGGTGTGTATGTATGTATGTATGTATGTATGTATGTATGTATGTATGTATGTATGTATGTATGTATGTATGTATGTATGTATGTATATGTATATATGTATATGTATATGTATATGTATATGTATATGTATATTTATATGTATATGTATATGTATATATATATATATATATACCTACAGGTGAGTACACAAAGGACCTCTGTTAATTCTCCTTTCTTAGAGTAACAAAAACAAACCTTGTTTTCTCCCTGGATTGGCTCCTGTCCAACTGCACTGACTTTGCTCTTAACCTTGGGAATGTAGGTGGTCATGTTTTCTTTTCTTTCTTTAATCCCCCTTCTCATTCTTCCCTTTCTTTGGCTTGAACACCATATCCACTTAACTAATTGTGTTGTGAAAGATGTTCCAAGGGTGATGACGTGTCACTGGTTTCCAAAAGTTTTCTATAAGCGAGGACACACTTTTTGTGAGGACAAACATTTTCTCTGCTGTGCAACTTCCTCTTCTTTTATGTCTGTTATTTATTTTGTCTTTAAATCCCTTATTTCAAAAAATATGACGAAAACAAATGTAATTTTATATTATTGGCATTGGACTGTGTGAATAATGGCAATACAGTTAGTTAGTTGATAGACCACAGATTCTTTGGAGCAAAGGTATTTCTTTCCAGTAATTGTAGCTTTAGCACATATCAAGCATAGCAGAGTAAGCTATCTAGCTCACATTTTGTGGGTAAGAGATTTTTTTATTAATTAAGTCCATAAGCTCTGTATTTCTTAGTGCAGTGGTTCCCATACTTTTCAGGTCCTAAAAGAGAGATTAGATGTTTGCTCAGGACAAAGTAGTGAAAATAGCAGATCTACAAGTACACAATGCATCGCTTCGTGACATGTTACGAGCTTGCTAATTTTACTACTTTTTTGGGATTATGGATTAGTTTGTTTGTTGTAAACATAATTTTGTATTCATTGTGTTATTTAAAAAATAATCTATATTATCTTTTCGGAAGAAAAATTAAATTTTTGGGTCAAAAAGTTTGACCCATAACAATTGGTCATAAATAGGTCCCGACCAACTGTTTGGGAAACAGCAGGGGTTTTCAACTGATTGTGAACCAGGAACCACCATGCTGACTAATACCTGGGGACCACTGTTGTGTCTGGTGGGGATAAGGGTTAAGCATGATTGTTCTTGCCGACTGGAGTCCGTCTATTATTGGCTATAGTGGTAGACAGGGACAGAGTCACTTATCATTTTCTGGCTCCAACCTTGCACTGTACTTATTCTTCAGGTATGTCAGTGTGGGGGGGAAAACGATTCTCACAGAGATATGGACTGTCCTCCTATCACAAAAGTGCCAATAGTTATGGTTTGGGGGAAAGAAAGAAAGACAAATGTAGTGTTAATTCACTTTCCTACATTACTGAATGCATGCATGGTCACTGGTCAGGGACCTCCACGGAACACCATTTGAAAACCCAAGTGAACGGTGCACAATAACTAATAACTGTACTGTAGTTATGAATGTGTTGATCCACTGTTCTTCTAATTGCACGCAAATGATTACAATAAGAATTACAGCATACACTTCAATTCGTCAAGAAACAGTTCTTATTAAAAAAAACATATAGTTTTACCTGACAATTACGGTTGGCCTGAAACATATGAATCCAATAAAGCATATTCCTGCTGAAAGTCAGTGTTCAACTGTAATAAGCGCTTGACTTCTCGTGAGACATTGGCATGAAGTTAGCATTTCAAAGAGCCTGTCACTCTCTCCGTCTGCCTCTCATCTGTGAAGTTGTTATCGAGTGGGTTCGGTTGCGGGGTCGTGACCTTAGGTTCAGTGGACCTGCGGCATCAGTAGCTCCAACACAGGCCCATGGTTTTTCTCACAACTTGTCATTTACACACTAGAGCAGCAGGAATGGACCGGACTCAGGCTTTGTTCCCCAGCTGTTCCCGTTCATCCCCAAAACACAATTACCCAGGCCAGCACACAGCTACGGGCCAGAACCACACATACCCTTGATTGAATAGCAGAGGGGTAACAAAAGCAGATCAAGCCCAATAAAGCAGCCACATCATGAAATCTGGTCAGCCTTTGAGGCCTGAAGATAAAAGGGACCCTGACATCGCTATGGAGACTAAAACGAGAGACAAGGCCGGCGTTGGAGACTTTGGTCTGGGTAACCCGTTTATGGCTGTGTAATTTTGTGTGTGCGCTTTGTGTATGTTTTTTTGATGGGGGCTGGAGAGTGTGTGGTGTATGTTTATGATTTCAGCATATGTGGCAGGAGGCCCAGCCAACTGGCTGTAACAAGTGTGTAACTCTAGAAGGGAGCTGGATCAATTCCCCTCTACAGTTAGTTGGAAATCCTTGTTTCAGTCAAGAAAGACACAGTTAAATCTTCTGTGTGAATTTTACTTTTGTAACTCTGAGAATGTAAAAATGGTTTTAGGTCAGTGATTATAAACCTTTGGGCCGGGGAACAACTGGTGGTCCGTGAGGGTATTGCAAGTGGGACCCCAAATAATTGCCAAAAACACTGAGATTTTAATGATAATATAACATACAGTAAAAGAATAATGTAAAACCTTGAGATCCAGAACAGGTTGAGAACCACTGGTTTACGTCAAACTTATAATCAACCAATTTCAGAAAAGAAAAAACATGACATAATTCTTTCTCAGTCACATTTCAGTTTTATTCTACTAGTTATGAATGCAGTTGTTGATACATCACATAAAGGTCTTGCTATACAACAAAAAAATGTCTTTCTGCTGTTGTAGACAGCAGAAATATTAATTCATATGAATTAGTTGGATACATTTTCATGTGCATTCGGTTACATTCAGTTCATACAATGTTACATCAGGGGTCTTTCAGGGACCTCTTGCGCTGCTGTTTCACTATCCTAACCAGGAATTACATTTCACAAATTAGCAGATCTACGTGCTCACAATGTCATGAGAAAACACACGTTTACATTGCCTCTGATTAGCCTACTGAACATCCTTCTTCTGTGACGCATGAGGAAGCTTAATTGGCAAGTTCCCGCATGCCTCAAGGAAGCTTGGCCTCACTGGAGATACAGTCAGACGCCCCATAGCCGAAGGAGGCGTCTACCTTTCTATGTCTATGGTGAACCCAATGAAACACCTGGTAAACAAAAAACAAGCAGCACTAGGGCTCCCCACGGATGAGGGCTGGAGAACCTGTGCCTGCAGAAATCATGTCAGAATGGACGGAGCATTGCCCTGAAGACAAGATTCTACCACTGATGTGATCAATTTAAAAGCCAGATTAAACCCAGGCGAAAAATAAATGTATTTTTTCCATACTTAAGTACACTTTTTGCACAGAAAGTATGCTAAAAGTATACTTGTACTGCCTCGAATCATATTAATAGTACATTTCTTTCCAATTCATATTTAGTATAATAGTAATTATTACATTGAGAATGCATTGTAATTATATTTTTGCTAAATATAATATAAGTGAACATAAATTAATTTGTAATTTAGCACATTTGTGATAAGTGTACTAAATGAGAAATATATTTCTAATATGAAAATATGCTTTTCATAAGTGCATTCATTTTATGTAAACTTAAATACATATAATTTCAAATATATTTTTAATTTTTATATTTTAAATACTTTATCAATATATGCATAGCTAGTTCTCCTGAACATGCATTTATTGTAAGATGTACTTTAATTATAATAATTAAAAATATATTTGTAGATTGTATTTTTAAAAATGCATTCTTAGCATATTTTAAGTAAATATATTTGTAGATTGTATTTAAAAAAATGCATTCTTAGCATATTTTACGTAAATATATTTGTAGATTATATTTTTAATACATTATAAATACAATCAAAGTATAAACTGCTTTCAGTATATTAAGTTTAAGTATATTAAGTACTAATGTGCTATAAATACTGCCAGGTGAAATGGGAGTGGCTAGAGGAAGTCCATTTCCCAGCATACACTGGGGTGCCAAGGACCGTGTGTTATTGTTCTTATTTGTGTTATTATTTGAATATTAGAATGTGTACTGGAGTTATGTTATGGGTTTTGTTGTGGAATTATTTGGTGATTTATGTTGTTTTATGTGATTTGTTAGTTGGTCAGTCTCTCTCCCCTTTTCCCATTCATATGTATAGTATCTGTTGGAAAGGCATGGTTGCTCCAACAAAGTTATATATGCAAATATATGCAGATTTATACTTTTCAGAAGTATATGTTATATTGTGTATATATATATATCATTGTTATATTGTGTATATATATATATCAATTATGCTTAAAATATATTTGGAGTATACTTGTATACTTACTTGTATTAGTTTCAAGTATACTATCAAATACTTAAAGTTCATTTTTTGCATACTCAATGTATATTTCTAATACATTGATATTATACTTGAAACTAATAAAAGTATATATGTAATACATTGATAGTACATTTTAAGCACATTAGTTCATAATGTTATTACCGGTATATTAACACATTGGTAGTATATTTTAAATGCATTTATTTAATACTTGATATACAGTACACTCAATATATTCGAAAATACAATTATATTAATTATAATTAATTACATTAAATATAATATAAGTATGCTTTTCACTCATCGGAAAAAGTATACGTGGGATACTGGAAGTATATTTTCAATTAAAGACTATTTTTTTGTCGTGAAAGGCTTAAAAAATAGGAAAAATATATTTAATATATGTTTTAGCAGATTTTAAGTGCAACTTAAGTATAATAAGTACAACTTAAGTGGTTTCAAAATAACACAATTTAAATTAAAATAGTTTCAAGTACAAATAAGTACATTTAGTATTTATTTTTTTCGTCTGGGAATGCCGCCGCACACCAAAGTGTGCTTGTAGATCGGCCAATGTTGGTGTGTGACATTCATTACAAGCAAGTATAAATCAGGCATTACAATGGTAAAAATCACACCTGTGTGAAGCGAGGGGCGCTCTTATACCTCATCATACATCATCTCATTCCGGCCAATCACAATTTGCGTCCTCACCTTCGTCATCAATGCTTGTGTTATGCAATGTTTGTGTTTACACAAAGACAAACACTCAAAATTGTCACAGACTGCACACACACCAAAAGCTGGACATAGGAGGGGCTGGCGCCCCTCAAAAATTTAGAATAGAACTTCTAGGTAGAGTCTATTTCTAATACAATAGTATTAGAAATAGATGGGATGGCGCCACGGCGCCATCCACAATCAATGGGGCTGCTGGATAAGAGCAGATTCATTGTCTGGGCTAACAAGCATTCATTCCCCTATGGGTATAAACTCTTTAAGATGAAACTCTTTCCTTTCTGAGGCTGTGATTTATACCTACAGTAGAGACAGGGAGAGGAAGGGGGGGGGGTGAAAGAACATTGTGCACATTCCCAATCACTGATAATGGGGGCAGCCAGGGTGACATCAATTACACACAGACATAGCAGACATTTCACTGGGATTACCTCACAATGAGCTCCCTCTCAGTCTGGACTTTGATATCTCAAAGAGAATGGGTGAGAAACAGAGGAAAAGAGAGCAACCTTGATAAGAGAGGAACATGAGGCTGAAATAAACATGAAGGCTAAACAGAATAACAACAAGGGCAGTATGCGACAGTATATATTCACACCGCCACTCAGAATCTCAGGGTCTACTGTACATATAAAATGATAAATCTGTTCATGAAAAATTCATAATTTGAATTGATGAAGGGGCAGTCATCTAACTCTAGCTACTCTGTCCCGGAATAACTTCAGATTTCAGTGCCGATGTCTGACAGGTAGGAATGCTCAAGTTTAATTCCATCAGGGACAATCATGGCAGGAGCCAAGGACCCCCACATGCCCCTGCCCCTCCCTCCGGCTAATTGAACAACAGTGCAGGGCAGTGGAAAAACGCTGAGACTGCGCTGTGTGCTGATTGGAGGATGATGAGGTGATGCAGAACAAAGATTCAACTTGTTAGTGGGCTCCACTCCTGTTCCTGCTGAACTGAGCCAGTTTTTAGATTAAACACTGATACCAGTTCAGTAGGCACGGGAGGTTACAGCCCCCTCAGCACTTCATATGGGAAAGCGCAGCCTGGATACCATTATATCGTATAATATTATATATATATATAAACCACCATTAAGTCCATGTTCTTGTTTGTTGGCAGGAGCTGGCAAGCTGATGCTGAGTTAAGTGAAGTGGACAAAAAATGGGCATGCCGGGACAGATCCGCATTCTTGAAATCCCAATAGATCCAATGGTACATTCAAGTCCACATCGGAACTGTGTCTAATTGCACTCATTGAAAAAGTATTCAAATACCTTAGTATGCATGATGGTTCTTGCCAGGTGCATAGCAACATATCCGTTGCTACATTAAGTCTGGTTAGAAGCGCTACACTCTGTACAGTGACCTTATCCAATGTATAAGCCTGAGTATCAATGTTCTTAATGGGTCAGGGGATCTTAGTATAATATGATCGACAGGAGGAATTGACTTTAAAGATGGAGTGCCACAATTTTTCCAGTTTTTCATGTGTCTATGAGGTGACAGTACTTCATTAGACACGCTGGAGTCGTTTTTATGTGCAATGGTGTATTAACTTTGTATTTAGGGTTTCTTCCTGGAGGCTGAACCCTTGACAGTCAAACGGGCCAATGAAATAAACAGTAATATAGTGACATCACACTATCAACCCCTCCCCTAACCCCTCCCCCTTTATCATACAACTACAGCTGTGGGTGCGGCTTCAGTTCAGGTGGATCACCACCCACCAGGCAAACCAGGCATACTTAAAGGGTAAGACCACTTTTTTAGAGGTTTGGGTTGTTTTCTTACCTTATTATGGTCAAACTAGTCCAGTCCAGGAGTTATTTCGCTCCATAGTGCAGTTTTACAGAAAATAGCGTTATAAAAATACCAGCCCATTGACTTACATTGTACACTGAAACAGCTCTCAAAATCACTCTTTTAGTTCGTAAACAAACACAAACAAAGTTGTTTCAGACAATATAGAGCAACACCAAAACTCATGTGGTTTTATTTTTTCATAAAAATGTTAACTTCCTGTTGATTTGTCCATTTTTATTCAGAAGAAAACCCGGACTGGATCCATGGATCCGGATCCAGATCTTCATATAGTAAAATCAACAGGAAGTTACCATTTTTATGAAGAAATAAAACCACATGAGTTTTGGTGTTGCTCTATATTGTCTGAAACAACTTTGTTTGTGTTTGTTTACGAACTAAAAGAGTGATTTTGAGAGCTGTTTCAGTGTACAATGTAAGTCAATGGGCTGGTATTTTTATAACGCTATTTTCTGTAAAACTGCACTATGGAGCGAAATAACTCCTGGACTGGACTAGTTTGACCATAATAAGGTAAGAAAACAACCCAAACCTCTAAAAAAGTGGTCTTACCCTTTAATGAACTGGTGGGCGTGTCCACATAAAAGCATGATTTTAACTAATACTGTACACATTTTGGAACAAGTTCTTCCTCCTTATATTATAATAATACCTGATGATCATGTTTTAGGGTGGGAAAAAATCGTAGCACTCCATCTTTAAAGAAACACGTTTTTTCTGTTTTTTGATGTTTGTTTCTGAACAAATATCAAATATTGGTTCATTTCTCTAATATTCTAGCCCACAAAATAAATCAGGACAATGCTTCAATTTTCGGACCGTGTCCTTGGTATTTTGGCATAACCTGATCAACAGTTGGAATTGAATTTAAAAAAACACATTTTTTCAGTTTTTTGATGTTTGTTTCTGAACAAATATCAAATATTTGTTTGTTTTCCTAATTTTCTAGCCTTTCTTTAAAGTCAATTCCTCCTGTCGATCAGATTATACTAAGATCCCCTGACCTTAATGTGTTTAATGGAAATCTCCTTTTAGGATGTAACAAATTTAACAATACAACAAAATTAAAATGTGGCATGAATGTCAGGTTGTTAGCTAAGTATTATCAAGTTATACAATACATGTATACAAAGTGCTGCTCCCACTATTTCCATTTATCTGAAAAAAACAACACCTAAATTAGCAGTAAAGGCCAATCACCCAAACTACCTTGAAGGTTTTCAGGTGTTGTTTGTTCCTGGTGTGATTCATGCTATGTGATCTGAAGCTGTAGAGTCCGGAAAACACAGAATACATACAACCCACACAAACTCCTGCGCCGAACCATAATTCTCATTCATTAACTCCCACGCTTGTACTGAATTTCTTCCTCTCATTCTCCCTCCCAATCTCTCTCTCTCCCTCTCTCCTTTCCTCCCTCAGCCCTCGCTCCCCCTTCTTCATATCCAAAGATCATCAAGTTCTTTCCATTCACCGGAACAAATCCCCCTCCGCCGAAATCAACTATTTCACCTCAGGCACTGAACTTAGCCACTGTGAACAACACATAGCAGGGATCAATGCTCACCAATTAGCTAAGCTCTGTGCCTTTAGCAAGTGGCTGGCTGGATTTGGAGGGAACAAAGACTTGCGCTAGACCTTTACATGACTACTCGGTGGTAACATTGGTGGTTTCAAAATCTGTGGTGCTCCAGATTCAAAAGTTCATTTTGCATTCGGCAGGGTCCATTTCATTCTGTGCTTCAGAGTATGCTGTTGCCAATGAAGGATCCTTGCCTACATTTCAAGCAGCAGCAACAGTGAATCCTTGGATCATGCAGCCATAGGCCAATTTGGATCAAATTTGAATTTCAAGTAACAATTTCAGGCAGCCATGCTTTTAGAGTTTTAGAGGTGTTAAAACGGTATCAGGGAAACACATTACTTTTCGGAATCTAATTCCACCAGCTAATCTCTTTAAGTCTTGTGTGAGACCTTTTTAAGCAACATTCCTCTGAACATAAAAAAAATCTCTGGTCAATATGTCCATTATTTATTTCACGGACTCCATGGCAACGTCCAGTGTCTTGTACCATTTTTCTCTCTCGGAAAAGAAGAGTGGCTGAGAGTAGCTGCAAACAACACATGCCAGAACCACCACGGAATGTAAGGATGCACCTGGATCACCTGGTGAGCTGTGAAGGAGTGGAAATCCCTGGCAATGTGATTTTCGTTTCTCTTTGTGCATCAAATCACGGTGCCAGGAACCCTCCCCACCACAGCCAGGTTGGTGGCTAGATCCCCTCTGCCCTCATTCACCCTCCTCACCTTCTCCACCCTCTACAGTATGTTCCACATGGTTCATCCTGCAGCTGTTGGACACCTGTGACCTGAGAGATAGAGAGAGAGGGAGAGAGGGAGGGAGGGGGCACATAGTTTTAAAAGTTGTAATTCTATAACAGAACCGTTGGAACCCACGTCTCTGACAAACTCAAACCCTCATACTTGAAGTCTGAGCAACACTTGAATGCTTTGAACAAGCCATCAGAGCTGGGACTGATGAAGTACAATGAAGCTCAAACCTCTTTCTGTATACGGCCTGGAATGTAAGACAATACACCTGACCTCGGTAGAAAGAAAAAGTTATGAAGTTTGCGTGGACATGAGGAATGACTATGCAATGTTCTGCGCTGCCTGGGCCGTGCGTCAGCAGGACACAGCAGATGTGAAGTCTTGTTGGAATATGCAGACCCAGCTGCCTGCTCGGCCTTGCTTGTTTAAAGTGACTCAGAGACGAAAACACTGGCTCTGTTTGGAATGGCGGGGGCCGCAAACACCGTCTGGTGCTACTGGACATCAATAGTCATGGTATAAAGTGCCAGTGTAGGAAAACTGAATATCAAGCATATGGCCCAAGAGGAGTGATGCACGAAGGGATACCCGCCTCTATCCACTTTAAATAATCAAAGTAGAATATGATAAATGATTGCGGTTCTGCTCTGTCTCTCTCACCTCGAACAAGGGCTTTCCATTCATCAAACAGGTCAATGTGGGAATATTTGATCTCGGTTCCCATTCTAAATCACTCCAGCTCTTGAAGTTATTGGGTGGATCTGGGTGAGGGAAGACGTACAAAAACAAACTCCCACACTCTTTACAACTCCCCCCTCGCTGCATTAGAATGTCCTGATGTATTATTATCTATTGTTGTTGTTTATGCTGTTTTGCAAGGAAAATTCCAGGGCCACCCTGGTGGGAAGGGGATAATGACAGGATTGTTGAGCGGTGAGGAGGAGGAGGAGGAGGTTAGAGTTGAGTCTCAAAATTCTCTCCTTGATCCCTTTGCATATGTTCTCATTGCCTCTCATTCCCTCCTAACCGGATTATCAAAACCATTGGCGGACCAGATCTGAGCTTCCTGCCATCTGACTTTCTCCCATTAAGGAGCCAAGAGATGGAAAGAAAAGACTTTGGTAATTCACCCATTTTAAAGACTGTCTAACCAGACCAAGGAAAAGACTATCATTCTGACTATGATCCTCGTTTACAGCATCTTGATAATTACACATAATTTCCCGGAGGACTATCCTTCAGTTCCACAGGGCTACACTTAAAGGTCCATAAAGGAATTACAATATCCGCTTACAGGAACCCCATTGCATCTATACATTGTTTTTATGTAAGGACAGAGTGTCTTCCACAAGCCTGAATAGCAGCATGCCTTGGCTCTGTGTGGTGTTTATAAGTCTGTGCACAGTCACAGCACATGGTGTACAACTTAGCGAAGTGGTGCGGAATCGTTTCCAGACAGAGAAATATGTCCATCGTGTCAAACAGTATGAATGTGAATACTCTGTCTGTCTGTCCCTCCCTACCCTGGAATCCTCCTGAATACAAAATGTTGTCTAAGTTTGAAAGGTGGAACTAAACGTTGAGCTTCACTGCACTGGCTGTAGGGGAACAGAATGAGCGATTGTGTTTGTGTGTGGGTGTGTGACACTCATAAAGCTGTGTTTTAACGTGTGTGTGTTTAAGACAAGAAAGAAAGTGTCAATGTGTGACAGTTGACTCAAAGGGAGTTGTCTGAGTTAGTGTTTGTTTGGTAGGTGTGTAGGCTTAATATAGGAAATGTTTCGTTTGTGAATGTGATATCATTCTCCACTAATACGCACAGTCAACACTGCCAAGTTAAATGAATGGCGGATTAAGTCGACAGATGTGGGCCAAGAAAGAGAGAGAGTGGCATATAAGGTCAGTTCTGGCCGATATATTAGCTATTGTTTGACTGTTTTGACAACATCAGTATTACTGTAGTGTAAAGTTGGGTGCCACCGATATTGTCCCTTATCATTTGACCCATTTAGGCCTGACCTCAAAATTTAAAAAAAATCCTTCTAAATCCTCCAGTTTTCTGAAATAAATATTTTCACGATTTTTCAAAAATAGCTAAATTATAACATAATGTTTAAAACACCAAAAGGGGTTTTGCGCAGATCACGCAAACCTCAGCAAAAAGAAAAGGACAATATCGATGGCCTCCAACTGTATATAGGCCTACTAGTATTAAAAAATAGCTGATCTGATCTACAGACTCACAACTTGTACTTTTTTTGTTGTGTTGTGTTACAAGATATCGGTCAAAACATTGGTAATCATGGGATAAGAATCGGGATCTGGCATCAGTGAGGCTCTACTTTATAGCAATTAAAGGAGCATTCAGTGATTTGGGTGATTTGGAAAACCACCCAGTCCGCCCCGGTAACAAAATGTGCACATGCACACGCTCTACAGTGGGGGGAAGTGCAACAGGCCAACAGCATGTGCACCAAGGCCCACCCCCACTCGATCATGATTGGAGGAAGGCCCCTCTCATCCTGATTGGATGAAGGCTTTGCCACCCGCCACCAAAACTGAAACTAGGGTTTTTTGACCCCAGGGGCTCACTGGGGACAGGGAGGAACTCCTTATATGGTCAGCACACTCTATAGTAGGGAGGATTGTCCAAAAAAAAAGAAAAAATAAGTGATATTTGAATGAAGTCTAATCACTGAATATACCTTTAATTTGCTGGTACAGATAATTTAAATATGACTTGAAACCTAAGACAAGCCTGCAAAAACATGATTGGCATAACTATAGTAATGTATCTGAATGATGTAGTACAGTATGTACAGTAAGACATACGTACATGGAATCTTTCATCTAAAATGCAATGCTGTATAGTTGGCATACAAAAGCCTCTTTGAAAGTGGTGGGATTTTTGGGTGATTGTAAATCCCAAACTAATGTATTTGATTACATTCCCTGAAACTAATGTATTTGATTACATTCCCTGAACTACAAAGAATGCATTCAAGTTTTTAATATACCTTCTAGAATTCCTAATCTGAATCTCTACTTGCTGTCGACCAGAAACTATGCATTTTTCAAAAGAAACATGAATGGCACTGGTAGCTAAAATGATGCCTTATCTGTAAAAGAAATTCTTGTATGTCTGTTAAATCTGTCTGATTTTACTTCTTCCTAGTGTAGACAATAATTCAATTCAATGTTCTATTCTGTTGGCAGTGATTTCCATGTAGCCATAGCAACTAAACAGAACACTTAGTCTGGTTTGTTTGTGGTTTGCGAAAGCATTAGGTCAAGACCACTAGTTTGTGTGAGGCCAAATGAACATAATTCACAACCTTTTGTAAGTTCTTATTGTGCACAAGGCGGAAGGCACGAACACGTCACCATATTTAGAAAGCACATGGTTTACAGACTCAAACCAAGCGACCCCATGCATTCATAGTCTTGACAATTTGCTCATTAGACACAAAGGTGTGCACAAGGACCGTCAGTGGGACATAAAACTGGGCAAACCCATTTAGGCCTGAGGCCGATTCTAAAAAGGACTTCTAAAGCCTGACCTATGTTTTCTGAAAAACTTCAAATATTTATATAGCAGCTGAATTTTCTGAGTGTACATAACCGCAAAATGGGTTCCCGGCCTGAGGGGGTAAAACACCAAAAGGTGTTTCCCGCCCAGAATGCACAGAATTAGACCGGAAGATATACTGTACATAACATACTGTACTTAGACATACATTCACTGATGTGTGAAGTTCCATTAACCATGTTTTCGTTCGTATACAGCAATCCTGTGTGCTATGGGGCACTATTCTGAGTAATCCTGTGTGCTATGGGGCACTATTCTGAGTAGTTTACTCAGGGGATGCTGGCATGTTCTGTATGTGATGGTGGTAGGAGGGTAGTGATGATTGCAGGTGTTAGTTTCACAGCTGACCACAGCTCTGCTGTGCTGAACTCACTATGCAGATATGGCACACCGGTGCTACCATGATTAGTCATCTCCACTCTCACAAAAGGCAAGTAAAGCAAAGTATAGCAAAGAGAAGGAAAGAGAGTTGTTTGCGTGTGACAGAGAACAACTTCCACTTCTTAATGAAATTCTAGTCTATAAACTCTTGCATGCTGGTTTATGGATTCTGCTTTTTCCCCAATCTGTTTCATGTGCAAAGCAGATGCCATGCAAAGTGCAAAGCTCCTCTGAATTATAAAGCATTGCTATTCTTGCTTGACAGAGTGAAGCTTGGGGTCGATCCAGGGACCATTTAACACAGAGATTGAATCTGAATTAAATACAAAATCCCAGGCAATTACAATTAGCCAAAATGACACTGACCTAAGTTGTGAATGTAAATGGTAAATGGTGCAATAGCCTGGCATGGCCAGACTAACATCATTAATAGATATTAGTCTAGAATCTCTGTGTGGAACCTGCATTTCCAAGGTGTGGATAAAAACATGCTCACAATGCGCATTATATTATTTACCCATTCACACATCGACGGCAGAGGCATCCAAGCGTCCAAGTCATCCATGCACCAACCTGCTCAAAGGGAGCCGTTACAGTAAGGATACACTACAGCAGGGGTTCTCAACCAGGGGGTCTTCAAATTATTTTGGGGGGTCCCCAGATTATTTTTTAAAAAAGAAAGAAAAACTACTTTTTATTTTTTTGCAACTGAATGTCTGGAAAATGGAAATTAAGAGTTTACATAGAACACATAGTACATGCATAAACTTTCCTTAATGATTATATCCGGTTTCAGTACTTATTTATGATGTATTTTCTCTATTATTAAGGATATTGTAGCGGTCAGTGGGGCGGGGGTTGCGAGACATGGCCAAAGCATTTCCGGGGGTCCCCAGTCAAAAACGTTGAGAACCCCTGCACTACAGCACTGTTTCACAAACAGTGGGTCGGGACCCATTTGTGGGTCACGGACCAATTTTTATGGGTCACAAGTAAGAATTCCATTTTCTTTTCCTACATTTAAAACAACAAGCAAACCAATCTAATTCCCTAAATAACATTACAAAATATAATAAGAAGTAGTAGCAGGCAAACGTCTAATCTCTTTTGGGTCTCGACGGTTTTGGAACCACTGCACTACAGGGTATCTCAAGGACACTTGAGAAAGGCCGGAGATCGAACCTTCTGATTCCCAAGTGGCCATTCCACCGCCTGAACCAGTGCTCAAGCACATAGTGTTGTGCTTGTTCACCCCCAGAGATACTCACACATTTTCTTTGTTTTGTTGCAAAAATAGCCAAACTACAAGCTCACAACCCATGGAAACGGCCGAAACGCAACACAGTGGGAGGAAGCTTGCCCCCTGGTGTGCTATGGGCACAAAAGTTTGAAAACCACTGCTTTAATAACCCTGGCTGGGTACTATGATGAGATCAGAGAGATACAGCAGAGATACAAGTTTCAACTAGATGGCAGGTCATGCCTTTGTACATAGAGGTAAGTTCAGGTAACCCAAAAGCCCCATGGCATGGGCATTAAGAAGTCCTCATCAGTGCTGGTTAGATCTGGGCTTCATCATCCAGCCCATTAGGCCGCTCATTATAGATAAACCACAACTCAAGTCTCACAGACAAAGTGCCCAGTTTTCAAACAGCATTTTGTCCCCCCACATGTTCTATCAAGTATAATCCACTTTGCATCGTGTTAATGCAATTTGGCCGGGTGTAATTTCATGCAAAATCAATCATTACGGATCTTTTTTTGAAAATGATGCAGAACAGATATTTGAGTCTAACCGGATTTAATTGCTGAGTCTCCTATCAAAGGAACGACTTGTTTAATGGGTTTGAATGTGCAGTTACCTTTGTACAAGCACTGACACACCTCTTGTAGAAACACTAGAGGTATAAAGGTAAAAGATTTGATCTAGCTCTCTGCACTGACAGGAACATGATCGATCATAATGCATGAGGGGAAATGGCACGACTGCATAAAAGCCTGGTGCACACTATCTCTGAATCTGATAGTGGTAGCTATCCCGGCTATTAGCTAATAGCTGGTGCAACCCTGATAACATTCTGAGTGGAGGAGAGAGAGAGAGAAAGAGAGAGAAAGAGAAATCTCAGAGCATGACTGGGAAACAAGTGAAAGTGCTAGAGAAAAAGAGATCCGTAGATTGCGAAAGAGGCAGTGAAAGAGAGGTGAAATCAAGCAGAAAAAACTGATAGAGATGGTATGTGCAGTGTTAGAGAGATGAGTGAGGGAGAGTGTTCAAGTGAGCAAGTCATCAGACACAGACATAAACATTACTACTGCTGGGTTCATTTGAGGACACCAGGATGCACTGGAGCCGCTGTGCACAGAACAAACTGATTTACTCAACTACAGTAGACTCAAACCAAAGCAAAGGTCAACCCTTCAAAACTCTTGAATCCTATAAATATATGACCCTGTTCCTGTCCTTTCCTCGTATCCTTTTCCTTCATCTGCATTGATGCAAATGTGGTTATGAGTACTGTAGTCTTGCCATCTCGATGGAAACACTGCAGATGCATGCGCTTGCACCTTTCTAGCTGTTTCCCATTCAAGCAGACAAAGGAAAAGGAGCAGAGGAGATGGGAGAGGCAGCCACGGCAGACTTTTGAGATGCATCCGTCACCATGGCGTGTGAGAAGGCCAGGAGGAGTTGGCGTGTTCGGATCGTGACCTCTGTAACCGGCAGGCTCCCTCCCACTCCAAGCATGCAATCTCTCCACATACTGAGGCCTGTTTTTCCACCACACATGGCTCCAATTGGAGGCTGCTGCCGCTGTGCTTGCTGCTCCGAAAAATAACACCCTTGAAAAACCTGATTATGAAATCAATGATGGGCATGAACATATGGTATTGAGCTGACTCTGTCACCACATTTCGCTATTTCTAAAAGATTTCTGTCTAGTGTTGACCTAAATTAGGTATTCATAGTAATCACAATGTGTTTTGCTATACAGTATGGCGCAATGCTACAGCTCATTGGCCATAGTTGTCATTTCATGATAATCACCTGCTATTTGATTACAATCACCTGTTGTTTGCCAGCCACTGACATGTCTGCCATCGAATACAATGAATAGAAAAGGGAGCTTGTTTGAATAAGTATGCCATTGGTTGAACATGTCCTTGAAGTCTTTATAATAGGTTGTGTGCACATGTGCATGCATGTGCTAGTGTGTGTGTGTGTGTTAGAAGGCATGTGTTTAAACTCTTGCCCCAGCACCAACAAGGAAAGCTGTTTACTACTTGGTTCATCGTAAAAAAGTAAATATGCGTCAGTCGGGTGCTATCAAAGGCCCCTTCATTTGGTCCGTGGCTAAGACGGCTTGGATGTGTGCTGTAATTGCCTCGGTTCAGACAGCAATTCCCTGTGGTGGAGGCATGGTCTGGCTGCAAGAGCCCAGGGAAGCCATACTGTCCTGTACACTTAAACGCTGTAGTTGATCTGAAGAGAGCAAATGAACACACAAAGTGCAGAGAAACCAGGGGACACACCTGTGGCCAGAGCCATTCGACTGCACACAGACACAGAGATAGTAAAAATGGATTCATAAAAACTAACTTACATGCATTCACAGTGATCCATATTGATGGAAAAGACATCAACAGGCAAACCCGAATAACAAACATCTGTTCATTGTTCCATGACAACGCCCCAAATCGCATCTGACACAGTTATTATTGGATATGCAGCGTACAGTAGTTTTCAATTTAAGGATTCAACTTCGCCTCACAGTGGTCTTAGGTTCTCTGTGAATTTAACTGTGAAACTGTATTTATTTCAGCATGTAAATATTTACTACCAAATTTATCAAAATTATGATCACAGTTTAGTCAGTAGGCAACTGGTTACTATGAATATTACTGTATACTTGCAACATAATTCAGTGTTTAATACTAACACAGTAATACACAATGCTATTAATACTGGAGGACATTACTGTATGAGGCCATTATTAAGTTACCATGTTACCATTTTAACTTGTGACATGCATAGGAAGCCATCATAATATCTCTTATGAAATCTCATTGCAATATAAACTATTGCATAATGGTCATTCTCAAGTGAATGATTATTGTGCCAAAAAAAAATGTTTCTTCAAAGTTATAACGTGACCTTGTCTCGCTGCCTTATCCATGGGAACAAGTCTGAATGTCTGACTTAGCAGACCCAGATAAAGCCTTGGAGCATGGTCAAATATTTGAACTATTTGTCTAAAAATGTCCCGAGTGCTTGACTTCAGGGTTAGTTTATCAAATCAAAACTCCCTTTCCATAACAGTGGTGAGAGTATAGAATTCTAGGACCCCCAACAACAATAATGAGCTTGCTAAGAATGGGCGTAGGCGAGGTCCCCACAAGGAACAGTGCAGGTGTGTGTGTGTGAATTATCAACTGTAATTCCATCTCACATAGTAAAAATCACACGTATCGTATAGCTTCCCATTCAACTGGATTTAGATAATATTGCATGCTTGCCACACAGCCACACACGGTGTGTCGAAGTAGATTCTTTCTTGAAAACTATTAGTATTAAAGATTTTTATTAAATCAATTATCTGCCCCACAGCAAATATTTGCAAATGAGAGGCCATAACTAAAATACTCTATTTTTGGTCAGTTGTCAAAGTGAGAAACAGGAACAGTAACAGTAAAAAAAAACATATTAAAGACAGAGAATAAGCAAGATTTTTAGAAGTCATGACTCGTGACACTCACCCTAGTGGCCCCAGATCCAGGCAGCTATTTGTTCCTTGGGATGTGTGAGTCAGCTTGGAGTTCAGATGAGGATATGGAAGAGTTGATCCAGGAGGACCCGACTGAGCGACCAACACTTACTGGCTGGTTTGCTGGCTGGGCGCAAGAATTATGCAGCCGTCTGTTTGTCTGGCTGCCCGTCTGATTGATTATCTGCACGCTGTCTGTCTGTCTGTCTGTCTGTCTGTCTGGTTGACTGACTGGTTGGTAAACTTACTGTCTGTCCGACTAACAGTAACGCTGTGCCAACTGGGCCATTTCAAATCAAGAAACGGTGGTCAATCCTCAGTGCCAGGGGCTCCCTGAGAAGTAGCCTACTACTACCAGAGCCACCCTGTCCTGTGCTATCCTGTCCTGAGCTCTCCTGGGTGGTTCCCAGAGCTCAACAGTAGAGAGGAGGGAAGGCTGAAGATTTGTTCCCCTTGTTCCCACAGCTCACCAGGAGGAGAGGAGTGGAGGCTGCTCTGTTCCCATAGAGGTCAGATGTGGAGTTAACACACCCAGCCAGCTGGCTGGTAACTGCTGCCTGCCTGCTACCGGAGTGTGTGTGTGTGTGTGTGTGTGTGTGTGTGTGTGTGTGTGTGTGTGTGTGTGTGTGCGCGTGTGCGTAAGCGTATGTGTGTGTGTGTGTGTGTGTGTGTGGGTGTGTGTCTCTCTCTCTCTCTCTCTCTCTCTCTCTCTCTCTCTCTCTCTCTCTCTGATAAATCACTCTGGAGACACACAACAGCGTCCTACTCAGCCAGTCACAGCCCAGAGAGAGAGATAGAAGACACTTTCAGCGGGTTGTCCCAAGAGATCCACTGTCCATATAAGAGAGTGTGGAAGCAGCGCTGAGCGCTGCCAGTTCTCTCTCTCGATCCTTCCTTCACTCATACTCCCTCCCTCCATTCTCTCCTCCCTCGTTCCCACTCCTCTTTCATCCCCTTCTACTTGTTTTTTTTTCTTCCAGGCTCCGTTGAGACACTCTTATTGTAGCAATTGCATTAGCCTTTAGCCAGAGAGAAACGGCTCTTAGTGCCTAATGCACAGCTCTCTCTCTCTTGCTCTCTCTCTCTCTCTCTCTCTCTCTCTCTCTCTCTATCTCTCTCTCTCTCTATCTCTATCTCACTCTCTCCATGTGTGTACCAGCTTGAGACACACACACACAAACACGCACGCACACACGCACGCACACACACACGGGCACACACGCACACACACACACACACACACACACACACACACACACACACACACACACACACACACACACACACACACACACACACACACACACACACACACACACACACACACACACACACACACACACACACACACACACACACACACACACACACACACACTCCCTCTGTACAGCTTTTCTTCTTTCTCTGCAAGTTATTCCTTAAAGAGACACTCTCTCTTTTTCCCCTCCGTCCACTAACGCACTCAGGTGTTTCTAACAGAGTCCAGGTGCACACATATCATATTTCAGGCGGGGAGGAGGACGGGGGGGAGGGTCTGAGAGGCATTGATTGTGTTTCTCTGTATGCCTTGTCATCATCCCAAACATTTACAGAACTGATGAACTAAGAAATGTGGGATCAATTAACTTTACAACCAACATACTGTAATGTTTGTAAAGACCATATTGTAACATGCATGTATCAATCCTGTTGTGCATTGTGTACAAAAACAAAATGTGTACAATCTACAAATACGCTTCTACAAATATGCAGATATATCATTACTGTGCTAGCAAGAACATACTTTAGAGATCAGCTCCGCCAAGGCAGAGACCTCTTATTTCCATATTTTTTTTAAAAAATCTTCAAATTCATGCATTTGAGTTTGTACTGCTATTTTTGCTATTTTGGAATTTGAATCCTGAAAAATAAAAAGATACATTTCCAACCGACAGCAACGATGTACATGTAGCAAGGACATTTTAGTTGATTGAATGCTACACACCTCAAAGGCAGAACAGCAGTTGCCTGTGGCGTACTGGCGTGACTTGTTCCCTGCAATAAAACTAGAATGATCAGAGTGCAGTCTTGAGGACTGTATTTCAAAAATATTATATTACACATCAAGACATAGCATTCACACTAATTAAACCTGCTGTGTTCTTTTTTAAGTTGGGCAATGTCTTACTGAAGCAGTTTGCAGGGAGAGAACTGCAGTCCCTGCAATGTTCTCAAAATAGTCTTGTCGTCCTAAACGGAGAATCATACTGTTATGAGAGTGATTTTTCATGTGCTATATTAGAAGACAGTGTCTTTTAACCGCTTAATTTTCTAGTGTCTAGTTTCTACACTTGTGAGATAATAGGGGGATTTATTTAGCACTGCAGGGGATTGACATGGTGAGTCATCTCCCCAGTAAAAGACCAGAATGCGAGTGGCACACAGTCTGTCACTGTACTTCACAAATGAACAGCAATGGGGAGACATTAGGAAGCACTCTGAGAATCACTGAAAGTCTGCAGTGCACGTACTGTAATTATGAGGACACATGATGGAATTGTAGTTGGGGAATCAGTACATGAGGGCATTTATCGTAATAGATATTTTCTCAGTACAACACAAGTTATGATATTTCATGTTCCAATCGATGACATCACATGTAGCCTCAAACCAACGTGCCCATGTTTATCCACTATCTTCTCTGGGACTGTATTCGCTTGTTTATCCTGGTGTTGATTATTCAAACTTTCCAGAAGTCTGCGCCAGGTCAAAGGAGAGAGGCAGCATCACAGACATGTGATCCAACTCCTGTCTCAAATGACACGAGACCACACATCCACCAGTAGACCTGCTTCTATGTTATTTAATCACTCCAAAGCGCATAATACATAGGGATTAAAAACAACAGACACTGTTGTTTTTTAGCATGTTTCCTACACTGCCATTGGCTATCGGTGCTGGCAAAACTTGAGATTTTGTAATACTCTGAATCGAAGCAGAAAGATCTAACTAACAGTTGATGCTGCTGCAGCAGTCTATGACTGAGTGAGGGAGGGAGGCAGACAGCCTGGGTCAGTTGGACTTTTCCAGGGTGGGCTGAACATGGTGCCAGAGGGAATGCCATGCACGGTGCAGTGCCGGGAAGGCAAGCCTACGCAAGCGGGCACCACTGAACCAGAAAGGGGGAGGAACACACACATAAACACAGGCATTTCACTGCACTCAGTCACAGTCCAAACAAATGTGGACACACACACACGCACGCACGCACACACACACACACACACACACACACACACACACACACACACACACACACACACACACACACACACACACACACACACACACACACACACACACACACACACACACACACACACACACACACACACACACACACACACTATGCAAACGAGAGGTTCCATGGCATGTGGCAAATGCCCAGTTTTCCTGCCCACATCCTGTTTCCAGAGCAGACCGGAGAGCCTGCGTCTTCACATGGGGCAAAACGAAGGCCGCATGAGGAAAAATGATACCGATTAAATAGATGCTGCTTTCATTTTCTATTTAGCTTTTTTTGGAGGGGAGGTAAATGTACAGTATATGGTTTGATTTCACCCACTCTTTATTATAGTTTGTTTTACCACTCCATACTGTAAATCTCTGTCAGCGTTCTCATGAATGTGAATGTGCTATGAGCTATGTTCAAAGTTACATGTTGTGTAAACCAGATCCTTACAGCAGGTCCAATAACACGCACATTAATCTGAACAATGTGGTACAAACAGGGACTTTTAGCAAAAGCTGTTAGAGAGAATGCACATTACATATTGTCTTTTTCGCTCTCTGACGTCTCATTCTGTTTAAGTTTAAGTGCAAAATGTCATCTTTCTCTAGCTATGAAAGCAATATGCATTCATTTTGAATATGCTAACAATTCCAATAGTAGCCTTTTGTACTATACAGTAGACTAGACACCACAAGGCATCTTTGGAAATGTTCTTCAAAAGACTCAAATTAAAAACTATGCCTTCAGGGAAGTTCAGGCTGACAGATCAAATGTGTACAACGCAATATTGAGTCATTAACAGTATAAATTATCTAAGGAACTCACCCGAAAAAGCTGCCAACATACGCGCATGCACGCACGCACACGCACACACACACACACACACACACACACACACACACACACACACACACACACACACACACACACAAATCTATATCAAAGACACAGCACAACAAAAACACTTTACTCGCATGACCACGTCGCTCGACTAATTTAACATAATTCGACGTTGTGTCGCTGTCTTTTTTTCTTTGTTCGTTTTTGTTGGATTTGTTCCCACATACTGTAGATCTTCCTCCTTTAACCATAACCCCCATAACCCACAAGGATAAAGACGAGGGATTGAGACGCTGCTGTGGAACAGCTGCGTGTCTGTCCTGGGATGGGTAGAAGGTACAGGAGGTGAGCAGGGCAAATGAGGGATAGTGATGGAGAGATGGCTGGAAAGAAGCGTTTGGCTTCCGGAGAGGGGAAATCCCTGGGGACTAGCTAGCCTCTCCCTCTCTCCTCAAGTTCCAGATGGAGGGAGATACCACATCTGGAGGCAACCAACCAACCACACCATACCACACCACGCCACACGGCATCAAAGGATGGAACACGGTGGACAGCCAAACAGGTGGCAGGGCAGTCCAACTCTCTCACGCACACGTGTACACGTGTGTGTGTGTGTACACACACACACACACACACACACACACACACACACACACACACACACACACACACACACACACACACACACACACACACACACACACACACACACACACACAGTAGACAGATACATATACAAACACTAACACATGTACGCACAGCATACAGTACACGTGTAAACCATTTGTATACTCTCAGAATTAAGCCGGGCAGCAGAACATACTAATGACCACTGTCCATGATGAACTAGTACTAGTTTGAACACTTTTCGAAAATTGTTATAGGCAACAGTGGCACACAAGAAAATGCACCGGCCCATTTAATTGAACTCTGAGTTCAATTAATTAACCACTGTGTGTGTACATGTATTTAAAAATATCCTGTCTGTTTCTTATCTCTCTCATCTTGTTCTACAGCTGCAGCGCAAGCAGACCGCACAGGATGAATTCATCAGCGTGAGAGACTACTACTACAAGACGTTTCCACGAAGCACATGTTGCGAGGCTCCCTGTTCCAAGCTCCACTGTGCAGAGCAGCCTATACCCTAAAGTTTAAAGCACCACCAGCACTGTACTTCATATGGTTTTCGATGTTGATGAAGGAGGTGTTTATGTGTTAAGTCCTCCTCAGATCTAGGCCCTCAAAGTGGGGTCCGAGGACCCACAGGGGTCCTTGAGGGGGTTTCAGAGGGTCCCCGGCAAAACTTTAAACAGCACGCAGATTTCATGAATTGATAGATTCAAGTTAAATAAAACTTGTCATTTACTGCCCTAAGCAAACTAAAGTCCATAGACTTTATGAAACATTATGTGAAAGAAAATGCATGGAGGTAGTCCTTGGCCTGAGCATGCACAAGAAATTGATCGCTCCAGTGGTTTGCACGATTAGCCCCAGAAATACAGACAGATTCAGACCCATTTCTAGATGGCTCACCTCTTACAGAACCCCAGCCACTTCACTGAAGTGAGGGGCCTCGGGCGCCCAAGTTAAAGTCCATAGACTTGGCTGCAACGTGACGTAATCTTCAAAAGCCATGCATTGGAGTGGTTAAGCACCCCTAAACACAAAAACAATATTGTGTGTGAATACTGTAAGTGATTCATAATATTTCTGTAGCACTTTTGATTTAACGTTATTATCATTCTCACAACTTGAGTCAGTCAGTCACGTTTTGTGCCCAAGGTGCACAAATGGGCAAGTTAAAATCTAACACTGTTTGGGAACCACTACTGTACTGTATGAGGTTCCAACTTCACACTCTTACTTTAATCATGGCAGCATGATTTCTTCATTTCCTGTGTGAGCAGATGAATCTGAGTTTGATCTGAGGCATGTGTGTCATCTGTATAGTGTGAATGCTTCTTGGTAGCTTCAAAGCCAGGAGATTTTGAGCTCTCTGAATCAAAGGGTGTCCTCAATATCTTGAATGCAGAGAGAGAGAGAGAGAGAGAGAGAGAGAGGTTCTCGCTGAGGTGGTCAGATGATGCTTTTTAAAGTGTGTTCAGCCACACAGATGTTTTGCATTTTAACACCCTGAGCTGATAAAGTGTGAGCAGCTGTATTGATAAGCTGTGACTGACAAGAGGAAAGGGGGGGAAGGAGAGAGAGAGAGAGGAGGGGATGTATGTGAGAAAAAAGTCTCAGTGCAAGCATAAACAGGAGCAGAAGGGAACCATTCGCTCCCTCCTGCATGCCTCAGACCAGATTACTTCCTGAAGGTTCGCTAGCATTTCAATCATGCTGCCCCCCTTCCTTTTATCTCTTTTGCTCACTCCTTTGCAATTGCTCGACTGGGTCTCCGTTATTTATATTCATAACAAACAATGTATTTATGAGGATGGGAGGATGGGGGGGCGAGAATAGTATAGAACAGAGGAGGCTCTGTGGCTCTAAGGCAAACTAGTTTTTAATACTACCTCATCAACAACAATGGAAACTGCTGTGGTCGTTATAAGCTCTGTTATAAGCCTCAAGCAATAGGATGGATGGAACACACCAAAGTCTGTCACAGTCACTTCAACCCTTGGCCTCATCCTTCCAGCATCCTGGCCAATTACAAACCAGATGTGACTAAAGCCCCGGGATCAGGCCTCGCTGATTGGAGATGATCAGCATCACAGGTTTTGACTTGGTTTGGGGTCTGATGTCTGGGAGGTCTGTAGGAGGAACTAATCTGTGTTGAGGTTTCATTCAGAAACATCAGGATTATAAATATTGTACACAGACCATCCTGCATGTCAACAATGTAATAATGCATCATTATATTTTACCTCCATCACCAAAGTTTTTAGATGACTGACAAACTATTTCAGATGCGGTGGGGAGTGTTGACAGGACAGTATGCCCCGATATGTAATGTGACAGCAATTTGCCAATTACATCAACGCCTTTTGTCCCCACCCGTCTCAATATTTGCCATTGACAATGAAGGGAAAATGTATGTCATATGTAAACGAGAAAATCAGCTAACCAATCACAGGCAACAGGCATTCTGATTGGCCAGTATGAGATTATTCATGATGATGTATGATGATAAAAGTTGATAATTCCGCTAAATATTACGTAAATTAAACATCAAAACATTAAATGTCATTGACACTGAAGGGAAAACTTACGTAAACGAGCAAATCGGCTAACCAATCACATATTGGGAGCGCTAGGCCAATAAGGGACCACCTTATGTACCTTATGTAGCAATGTCAAATGTCCGCTAACATAAATTGATACAAGCTCACAACGTGTCAATGTTATAGCTATTTTAACTATGCAAAAATGTTTTTCAAAATAGTAAAAAAAGGCTAAGTAGTTTAGGGATAAGGGGTTTAGCATGGACAAAAATAGAGCCCTGTATGTATATTTGCTCAGACTATGACGTAAAAGTCTCCATTCATTGTCAATGGGAATTAAATGTTTGTGTAGGAAAAGGTTTGTGGACAGACACCAAAAGCTGGATATGAAACAAGAGTGCAAAATAAAGATTTTCATCGCTGGCATCAATAATTGTTCTGTCATTAGTGTTACCCACCTGGCGCCTGTGGTATAGTGGGAGATGCAGGGGCTCCCCCTTGGATCCATGGGCGGGGCTGTGGCCGGAGTAAGATGGCTGATGGGCTGAGCTATCCTGGCGAAGCACAGAGCGATGGGGTCCGTGTAGAGCTTGGCTGTGAGGTTTGCCAGACCGGTGTTCCTGATGAGGCGATGGAGGCGATGGAGGCGCTCTCGAAGGCAGGCCTTCACCTCGGACAGGGAGTTTCTGCGGGGTGTACAACCATTCATGATAAGCACAAACCTGTTGTTAAACTATGATCCAGAAATACTGATCTGTTTGTCGTAACCAACCCAATGTAGTCTTTATTTATGATCATATATTGACATATATTGACATTATTGTTTGACTGCTGAGTGCTTAATTGTTTTAAGCTAATGAAATGGTTGAGGTTACTGAAATTAATATAGAAGACGGTTAAGAAAATGTGTAACAAACAATTCCTAGATTTAATGTTTTTCAAGGCTTCACCAGTGGGATGTACTGGAGAAAAGGACAAAATCCATCATCGGACCATCACACTAGTCAACATGCTGACAAGCTCGAGTTTGTCAATGTATTGAAGGGCTGTGCAAAACAATAAGTCACACCTGAGTACCACCATATTAGTTTTCACAATTCTGAATTATTATCCAGACCCTCATATAAATATATATCCAGGACATGGGATATTTCACTTTAAAAAAAACTTTTGGTCATTTGAATTTCATCATCTACTCAGGCGTATGTGAACATCCCAGACCGTGCTCGATTCAGTATTTAGATATTTGATATTAATTTTAGCTGGGGTTTTAAGTTACAAGGGGCTTGTATAGGAATGGGACGGGGCAGCTAAAATTAATATCAAATATCTAAATACTAAATCGAGTATAACTTCACACCCATGTGAAATGAGGGCGCTGTAACCGTGGCCTAAACCTGGTACATCATCATGACGTAAAATAGACACTATGTCTATTTGCTATGACGTAAAATTATCCATTACATGTTGTCAATGGGAATTTAATGTTTGTGTAGGACAAAGTTTGTGGACAGACACCAAAAGCTGGATATAGGAGGCTAGCCCCTCAACAAGCTTCTGGATTCATCTCTGACATCATTCTTCCCATCGTCTCTGTGGCCTAAACCTGGTCTGCACTTGGCCGACTATCAGTCAGTAATCAGCCCAATCAGGCCGGCAAACAACCAAAACAAACAGTAGGCGGGTGAGCGATGGTTGGACAGCACTCCTGTGGGGCGGACGTGACCTCAGGACAAGGTGGCCTCATGACTAATTGGTGTTTAAGCTCGATCACAGTCAGCACACTTCCTACTCCTGTGGGCCTGCTAAATGGCTCCATTCTCTCTGTCTGCCCCCTCCTCTCTCTCTCTCTTGGTCTTCTCTCTCCTTTTCCTCTCCCTGTCTCTGTCTTTCTCCCTCCCTCCAGGCCCCCCTATATTAGCCACCCGTCGGTCTGTCTGGTCTGGAGGGAGGGAGGCACCGTGGGAGTTTAATTGCCTCGTATTTCCACGAAGCCAAGTTCATTACATTAACAGCTCTGGCCCACGCCGCATTCTTCTAACCTGCCGCAATTTGTTTTTGTATTTATTAGGCTGTCAGAGAAGGCAGTTTCCCGCTCAACTCAGAGGGAGAGAGCGAGCGTGGCTGGGTGAGGGAGAAGGTCAAAGCAGGCTCTCAGGCACAGGCGCCCATTGTGATCTACTAGCCAGGCGGATGAAAACATGACAGGGAGGCACACAGGCGTGGAATGCAAGGCCTTCTCTGTCTGGGAGAAATCAGGGTCACTCTGAGGGGGGGCGGGGTGGGCCGGTGACGGAGAGACATTAGGAGAGGAGGAAGGTCAACGGAGAGGTGTCAAGTCCAACTGGAAACATGACTTTGGGATTTGATGGGGGATATCATTTTTCACAATTTAAAATTGTAACCTTCACAGGCTCATGAACACATAACCCGCTAGCTGAATATAATAGTTCAACTACATAGAACATCCTAAAGATGGAGTGCCGTGATTTTTGTATTTTCTTCCAGTTTTTCCATGTGTTTGAGCCAGGTGACAGTACTTCATAGAGCACCGAAGTCTGACATCATCGGTATAGGGCGCAAGTCGACAGGTTCATGTACTTTTTATTTGCATTGTAATCCCCATAGGGGGATTTTATTTTGCCTCATAAGAACTGTGTTTGAAAAATAAACATGTCATCCCGGCCATTTCACTCATATGGATATGAAGAATCAACTGACTGAGAGAAAACGTTAATGTTACTGCTGAATTAGTTAAATTTTCGCTAGAAACAGACTGTATCAAATATGAGTGACTGACGGTCGTAAACGATACAGACACCTCCCTGACAATATTGCAGAGACAGCTTGTTTACAATATCATCCCCTCCCCTAACCTCTCCCCCTTTATCATACAACAACAGCTGTGGGTGTGTCTTCAGTTCAGAAGGATCAACGCCCATGCGGCCCATCACCATCCACCATTTTCAGGTGGTATTCTAATAGGAGGTTATTGGGCACAGGAAGTGTCTGATCTTCTCCAGGAGCATGGACTTGGGCATCTCTACATCCACAGACAGAAGGTGGATGTGGGAATATTCAAAGAATTGGCCATGACAAAATACAGAGTTAAATGGTTGGAAGAAATCAATGACAAACCTAAACTACGTACACATTGCCAGTTTAAAACTGTGTATGAAGGTGAAAGATGTTGTGTATGATCTATCTAAGAGCCAACGATATCGGTGTGCCCAGTCCCGCTCGGGAATATTGCCACTACATGTTGAAACAGGACAGTACACTGGAACAGAATTAGATCAAAGACCATCTAGCTATTGTGAACTTGGTGAGGTTGAGGATGAAATCCATTTTCTATTGTACTGCCCTTTTTATCATGATTTAAGAAAAACACTTGTGTATGTAGTCCCTGGACAGCGTTTTAGTTAAATATTTATTTGATAACCATACATTCGCAATCTCAAACATTATCCATAAAGCCTGGACCAGAAGAAAACATACAACATATGCATAGTGGCACTGTGATGGATCATACCAACTACCAACTCCTAAGCTGAGATCCGAGTTCTTTGTGTATATAAATTTATTTATGCGTGTAAATATATACACCTTGTCTAAGTTAAACGCAAGTCTGTCTTCTGTCCATTATCTCCTTATGTTCTTTTCTCTCTCTCTCGCCCTCCGCTTTAGTCTATCTCGACTAAATGGACTACTTGAATGTACTCTCGATCAGAGTAATGTATATATTGTTTTGATATTTATTTTTGTTTAATATTTTGGTGTCAGCGTGTTGGCACAGGAAATATAATGTATTGAAAATTGTGTCTGAATAATCCTGTAAGGGATGGGCTGTGAAAGGCAGCCAGACACGGAAATAAAATCAATCATTCATTCATATTCATTCAAAAAAATCTTCCTCCTTATATAATAATCCCTGATGACTAGATCATGTTGTAGGGTTGTTTTGATACCTGGCTTAGACAGATAAGAAGGTCAAGGTGTAAATATTAACCAAACTCAATAGGTATTCTAGAAAATGGTGTACAGACTGTAATTAGAATATGCCTCATATCACCCCACTCTAAACATGGCAGATACATACTGTTGTAGACAGAGAAACAGTCTCAGACAGAGGACAGTGTGCCGGGACATCAGACAACATTTATACAGAATGGACATTTCCATTCATAGCAATGCTGTGCTTCTATGTCACAGAAAAATGCAGTATGTAATCAATCGAGGGTCTCTGTGGTGTGTTGATATAAACACATTGGTTTTATGGTATCTTAACTAGCAAAAGAGGTGGCTCTTAACATGAAGGCATGAAAGTGAAACATATGACCTATATACTGTATACTATATTCAGAACAGAGGTTTTGTTGCAGAGAAGTTGAGGTAACATAGTGAACATCCTTTCCTATCATATTGCACAGTAGATTACCACATCACATCCTTTGTCCTTACAACCCTGGGTCTCCATTCATTTCTTTATGTTCCTCTCACTCTATGTACATTCCCTGTCGTGGCACATGCAACTCTTCATTTCACAACCTTATTGCTCAGCTACATTTTGGATATGTGATTTCATACACTGTCTTTCAATGAAATAGTCTTCTGAGAAAACAGGACATTTTGTGAAACTTCAAAAAGAATGTCAGAAATAGAACAGCTGTGGGGGAAAAGGGACATTCTGCTGACAGTCTGAATTGCAAAAGTGTGAGGCGGCCACCAGAAATCCCTGGCTAAGGTTATTCAAGAAGAGCTAGTATCTTTACTCATCAATGCTGTGACGCCGACAGTACCGGCCCTCATAAAATGGATCAACTTAATTCTTCACTGGGGTCCTCAGGAATGGGGAAAATGGGGAAAAGGGTGAAGCCAAAAATCTGAATGAGTGCAAGTGAGACAAAGAAGTATTGTAAAATCCTGTAAAAGGAAAGGAGAGTATTAAAAATAGGCAGGGATAATGAAATAGACATGGAAGAAGAAGGAGAAAGAATAGACTGAAAGATGGAGTGAGCAAGAGAGAGCCGGGGAGAGAGAGAGGGAGACAGAGAGATATGGCCAGTCCACGAGACGTATGAGTGAGCAGCTCTGAAAGTGGATATGAAGGCGGATGAGCCGCCACGCCAACCTCCTCTGACCACATTAACAAAACCTAATGGAACGGCTGGCTCCAATAGGCCTCGTCATCCATTATCCGACTGCTGCTGCACCAAATAGGCTCCCTGTCTAGCTGGCTGCAGCTCACCATCATACACTGTTCTTCTCTTCATCTCATTTCTAGTGGCCTTAATGAAAAAGATTGGTTGAACAAATTTGGTATCTTAGTACTGTAGGTACAGTAGCAAATACAATAATGCCTGTAATTTAGTGAAAGTGTAGTGAATTCACCTTTTGGGAATGTACCTAGTAGGCCTATACTGTACCCATTGGCCATTGCAATCCCAGCCAAACCCTGTCACTCTTCCGCATACAAAACATCTGGGCTGACTAGAGATGTAATTTTTCCCCTTTAATCCGAATTTTGTCGTTATACCAATTCCCAGTTTTCCCTACACGTGTGTCACTGCTAACACCTACTATACATTTGGTCATGTGGGAGGGTAGACGAGCACGCGTCTTCTCTGATACACATACATTTGCCACGTATTTCATGCCAGGAATTTAATTTTGCCAGGAGGGTGTAACGCGTGCAGAGGAGCATGCTATGCAACCTAGACAGTTCTTCTCCATGCTGAACAGCCTCAGGTGTCCTGGCCAACCTGTGGGAGTCACTAGTGCAGCGACAGAGATCATCCTCCCTCCCTGCTCGGCTTCTATCTATGAACACAGCCAATTGTCTTTGCTGGAGTGCCCGGCCAAGCACCGTGACACCATGGAGGATTCAAAGCCATAGTCTCTGAGGTGGTGGGCAGGAACTATACCCCTGCTCCAACCAAGTTCCCCTGACTCCCCTGAATTGCTTTCTAGGCGTCTGTGACCGTTTCGTCCGACAGCATGTGAACTTTAATGCAGTTTCCATATTTGCCATTTTAGTAATGCTTTGTATTATAAACTGTGTTCATTTTACTCTTAAAGTATAAAATGAACCCGAAAGAGTGTAAGGTGTCTCAGAGCTGATTTGGGATTTTACAGTTGCACCTACATTTTGACAATGATGGATTAGGACCCCAATATGCTCAGCGGTTGAGCAACCTGCCAGTGTGCTGAGAAAATGACAGCATCCTCTGAGAATGAGAGAGATCAAGAAAGAGGGACACACACACACACAGAGACACACTACAAATTGCTTACTTTACTGCGAGCTAGCTAATCTCCCGTTAATCCATGGTACTTACCCACACACACTGACTGAACCTTTTGTGTGGTCATACAGAGGAAGTGTTTTTCTGTGGTCTGGGGTCAGGGGCAAAGGCTGGACTGATTCAGAACATTCCCAGGAGCAGTGGAAAGAAACGGGGACACAGTGAACAGCCCACACATTGTGTGTGTGTGTGTGTGTGTGTGTGTGTGTGTGTGTGTGTGTGTGTGTGTGTGTGTGTGTGTGTGGGCAAGTGTGCATCAGTTTTTTGAATAGCGCACTGTTTACTGTAAAGTACGTGGACATTCCCTGTGTCATACAATAATGTTTTATGTATTTGTACAAGGTCCGGTGATAGTAGGATGTTTCGCATATTTAATTTACCGTCCATCAGCAAAGTGACAGCTCACCAATCAAATCACCTTAGGTAAGGTGCTGCCGTGCTGGAGCTGAAGATAACAGCAGCATGCGCTCACTCAAAACTAAAATCTAATTTTATTCCAAGCTTTCTATATGACCAAAAGCTAAAATTACATTTTTGCACTGGCTTGAGTGTGGGCACCGGGGGTTTGCTGCTTCTTTAATTTGAGTTAGACTATGACATGAGTGCTGCAGTGCAATGCAAAATCGTACAAACAAAACATTTCCTACTAATGTGTTATTGGCTTTTTTCATTTTGCCATTAATATAATCATAATGTTTTCCTGTGTTTTCGAGATAAGTATGTGGCTGTTGAAGAATCTCTTCAACAATAATAAAATAGCAGGCTGTCTGAGAATATCTCCAATTGATAACTATACCCAATAATGCAAAAATCATTACCACGAGTTTGTATGGTCATACCTAATTGGTTTTTCTCCTTTGTTTGCCTCTTGATCTCTCATAGGCCCGGGCAAGGATTACTCACACAACGGAAATAATGACGCCAAGGTCCATTAACTGGGATGGCAGGACATCATATCAGCATTAATCTGCCACTTAGCTGAGGGGAGAGAGCTGGGGGCAGAGAGAGAGAGAGAGAGAGAGAGAGAGAGAGAGAGAGAGAGAGAGAGAGAGAGAGAGAGAGAGAGAGAGATGATTATGATATATATGACATCAGCTATAACCATAGTCTTTCCTCAGATTATGAGCAGAGTTTGAAATGTCTGAGGTGGTAATACTGTCTGTAATGTATTAACAATAGTGGGGTATTATAAAAGGGACACTTCACCCCTTTTGCAACCAGATCTTATTTGAATGATGTTTGGGAGACAAGAAACACTTTCCTAGGGATTTTATGTGGGTAATATGTGTTTTTAGATATTTTAGAATTTCAAAGTGGGCCAACCCATAGTGAGCCGGGTGGCGGGCCGGTCTGGGCCAAATGTTAAATTAGTTGTCAGTTTCAGTGTAGTTGCCTGTTGGTTGTGTATCATTTATGTTGTTCTGTAATAGTGTTGTATTAAGGGCTTATGAATTTCAAGTATTTGTATGTGCCTCGAATCGCAAAGTCGGTAGAGTATCTGAGCACTGGTTGTAGTGGGCCAGTCTGGGCCAAATTCCATGAAAATGCCAGGGCTGAGTTTTTGTCTCAGTCCAGCCATGGCACCTGCCCCTCAAAATGTCACGCCACTGCGGTGAAGTGTCCCTTTAATGGATACATCAAAAGCAATGTGTATATGTATCCTATGCCAGTTGTATAATAATAGATTTAACTAGGATTTGAATATTTGGTGCCAACTCAAAATTAAACATGTAGATGTACACACATAGATGTAAAAGACACAAAGCTACACAGAGTATTTGCAGCTTTGTATCTTTGTAGCTGAAGTTGAAACCAGCTCAACTGTTTTGTAGCTTTTGCAGCAGCTACAACCATCATGGTAGGCTGTAGTCACTGTATCTTTGGCTTTGCATCTGTCCCGTAGAGTTATATATAATATATGCCCTGGCCCGTATGAGCGCAACAATAGCCTAGAGTTAAAATAAAAATCACACCTGTGTGAACTGAGTGGTGCAACTCCGTGTGGGGGTCCCTGGTGGGTCCCCACTCCCCAGACATTCCAGACCCACAGGAACGCGCCCAGGGTGCCAGCCCGGTTCTGGCGAGTCGCCCGCGTCCAAAACGGTCGATAACAGAGTTTATGTGTGGGGGAATTAGCAGACGTCTCTCTCTCTCTCATTAGCAGGCAACAGTGGAACTATCTCTCTCTCTGTTTCTAGCACAACAGCGCCACTTTTGCCCGTACTGGTACTCTAAACATAGGGACATAGGGACACGTACGTGGACATAGGGACATTGCTGTTCCTTGGAGTGCCACTCAAAAATAATTCTGCCTACTCTCTTACCTTTCTTATCCACGGTGGTAATATCTGGTCTACAGCGCCATCTGCTGTTGGAAATTGATATTGACAGTAAATAGCTGTCCCAGATAGCGCCTGAAGGACCATAGATGTACCACAATTCCATTGTATTCAGTTTAAAATATTTTAAAGGGGTCGTCATTTAACTAAATTAAATAAAAATGAAAGGACATTAAACAATGCCCTTCATTGAGTACTTGTGCATTGCATGCGTGATAAATAAGCCCGCATGCATAGGAGATCTGTTGCAAGCTGAGGTGACAGTCATACGCCTGATCAAAAGGCGTGTGTCAATTGGTGCGGTTGGTTCCTCTAGCGTTAGGGCTGCTGTTAGCAACAGTAGCTAACCTTCTTGTCAGTTCCTTCCTGGTTGTGGAGACAAACAGACAGCAACAAAATATACCAATTCTCTCTGATTTTGTCGCGCAAATACAACCGCCAACATGTTTGAGGAGGCGAGCGAGATGTTCGACAACATGTTCAAGACATCGTTTCCGCTCACTTTCATTGTGTTCATCCCCGCGGTGCTGATCCTAGTGTCAACCCCAGCCGAAGCCGCACATGAATTCACCGTGTACCGCATGCAACAGTACGACCTGCAGGGACAGCCGTACGGTGAGTGTCGCTCGCCGACAGATAGCAGATCTCATCTAGATGCTCACAGTGCGTTGCATCGTGAGCTTGTAGATCGGTTACTCGTTTGGTGCTGGATAAATCATCGTGGCATGTTATGTGTAGTAACTGTCCCAATGACAGCTCGCAGTGTTAGCGTGGCTAGCCGAGTTAGCTTGGTTAGCCAATGCCTTCTGTCCTCCTGTAGCAGTCAGTCCCTCATGTGTTAGAGTGAGATTTATTTCTGGTCAGCAGTGATAGCAACATTATAATCATAACTTTCTTCTCAGTATGTGGGTTATTAAATCTCACATTTTATTTAGGAACAAGAATCAATGGGATCTACTGGCATTTCAAAACCCAACTGTAGTGGTGGCTATTTTGGCTATAATAGTCCACAAAACCCACTGATGCACCCACTGATTGGTTTGCATATTACTTAACTTGATCATCCATTAAAGTCCATTGGTACAACAGCTTCTCAGTTCCTTATGGCATGTTCTCTCTGTGCTGTGTGGCTCTCATAACCTGGTAAAAACCGTTTGTCCACCAATGTGCATACCCTTTCCCAATCACCCAGGCCCACTTATGATTTCTCTATCAATCAATTAGGCCTGGGGAGGCGTGTCAATCAAATAATCTAATAACCCAATAATCTAATAACCCAATAATCTATCAAAACAGTGAGGATGGCTTCTACACCAACCCTCCCCTGCCCTTACGTAAAGCTAAGCATCAAGTAGAAGCATAGAATAGAACTCTGTAGCACCTTTCGGGACCTTATTTACCACTCAAACTACCAACTATGTCCTCCTGTCTTCATGTATGCATGTCCAAATTACTATGGCAATAGTGGTTGATCACCAACTGTTACTGTTGAACACACACGCACACACACACACACACACACACACTGACTTACCATTGCAGCGTGCGCGCGCACACACACACACACACACACACACACACACACACACACACAGCACCACTCAGTTCAGACGGGTCTTCCTAAATAAAAATAAAAAAACGTATAAGGTGCTGAAAGATGCTAAGACTTTGCAAACAAATGGATGTATTGAACAATATTTCTGTTGTCTCTAGGAACCAGGAATGCCATACTGAACACAGAGGCACGTTCTGTGGATGCGGAGGTGCTAAGTCGCCGCTGTGTTATAATGCGGCTAACGGACTTCTCCTATGAAAAGTACCAGAAAGCCCTGCGCCAGTCAGCAGGAGCTGTGGTCATCATCCTACCCAAGAACATGTCTGCTATGCCTCAGGACATAGTACAGGTATTCACCTCCAGTGGCATGATAAATCTTGCATACAAAAGTATAGTCCGTTGCAGAGATTGTGACTTGAAGTATTGAGTTACCACCAACAGAACAACCACTGCTCACATTGGGCTGCACTAGAATTACAGTTGGATTCATGGCGTGCGCACCAGCCAATTTTGTTCTAGCCACCTTGCGCATTTTAGTAAATCATTAGAATAATAATTGAATTTATATAGTGCATTTCATGAACCCAAGGATGCTTTTTACATCAAAACAACCAACAAAACAACAAATGGCTATTTGCCACCATAATCCTGAGAGAATGGGTGTCTTTTCAAAGCAGTCTTAAAAGAGTCCAATGTTGGACCATGGCACATCTCCATTAGGAGAGGATTCCACAGGGTGGGGGCTGCCACACTGAAGGCTGTGTCCCCAACGTTTTGCTTGTTTGGGGCAGAGGTCCAAGTCTGGACCGCAGGTTCTGTGACAGAGTAGTTTTTGAGTGGTGCAACCATAGGGTGCAGCCACTCCAATGCCCAGCTATGTATGTATTTGGTTAAAATGGGTAGGTTTTAAAAAAGGCACCCCCCTGAGTCCAAGTTAGACTAGACCGCATACCTAAAATGTATGTATGTATGTATGTATGTATGTATGTATGTATGTATGTATGTATGTATGTTTAGGCTAGGGTACAAACAGGTGACAAAGTGGCGCTGTTGAGCTTCACACTGTGCATGATGGGAAGCTGAGTTTGTTGCACCACTCACTTCAGACTGGTCTGATTTTAGAGTCTGCCTGAGAGTGAGAGGTACTGTGGAGCCAGGGAACCGTGGAACGTAACAACAGACTGTTGTCAGATGTTGTACGTGCATTGTTTGTGCCTGCCGAAGCGCGCTCTTGTGTACAACCACACCCTTGCAATTTGTGTTTTCAAGCGTAAAGTAAGAGCATGAAGGGTCGTCTTAATTGTAAGCGCAAAGTCTGTGGGTAACATAGCGTTACAGCACACTCCATAAGATCAACCACATTATCTTAACCCTGCATGTGCAAAGTTGGCGCATAACGCTGTTTTATCCCGCCCATTCTGGGCAGGAACCCCTTTTGGTGTTTAACCCCTTCAGTACGGGAACCCTTTTTGGGGTTCTTGTTGCTATGTACAGTATGTACAGTATATTGGCGGCATAAAATTTTTGAATGAATATTTGAAAAATGTCAGAATTCAGTATTTAGAAGGTGTTTTTAGAATCGGAATAGTCCTAAATGGGTTAAAAATCTTGAGCGCAAAGCAGTTGCGAGCAGGAAAGATATGATAACGCCTGTGCAAGTAACCAAGACACAAAAATAAGTTAGTTAATAATAATACAGCATTTTCTTTTTATTATGGAAGAAATGACTTAAAGTGACTCTTAAGGTCCTTGCAGACTGGACGCGTTTTCCGGAAAAACGCTGCTAAAAATCCGAAAGACGCAGCAGTGTGTGCAGGGACCTTTAGTCTGGATGGTACATTTAACTACTGTAACTTCCCCCAGTGTTTCATAATGCAGGAGGTTGTGGTTTGTGCACGTCCTGCATTGTCAGGAAAACATGCTTTGAGCATGCTTCTATTATACAGTGATTTATGTGCAACTACAAACTGAAATTAAACCACAGATGCTATCTCTTATCAGCTGTGCCCCACTCAAAACAAGAACGGGCAAAACCAGACTTCTAGGGTTCAAAGAGGCAAACGCGAAAAATGCTTGAATGTTTTCATTCCTTTTTATTGGTGTCATCATAATCCCTTACGTTTGCCAAGGACAAATAATTCAAAGGAAATTCAGTTCAGAGACACAATGGACTCATTGATAGTTAGCACAACATGATGCAAAGGCACTGAAAGACATATTTGTCTCATACTCAATTTTGTATGATTAAATGGTGAACTACTAATTTATTTTCTTCATGTTTATTTATTGAAACAGATTTTCTGTGATAACCATTGTGTACTAGTTGTCAAACCTACGCTCTTGTATTGTTCCTTTCTAGACGTTCATGGAGCTGGAGCCAGAGATGTTGTCCACAGAGACAATTGTTCCTGTCTACTTTGCCATGGAGGATGATGAGCTGCTGTCCATCTACAGCCAGACCCTGACATCGTCCTCCTCCCAGGAATCATCCTCTGCAGCCGAGGGTAAGGACACTTCCATAGATTAGATAGACCTTTATTTAAAACCCATTAATACCTGAGGCCCATTCTACAAATGCCTTCTTTTCTGTTCTTGGGGGGCCTTTTCTACCTTTTTATTGATAGAGATAGAGGAGAGATAGGGAGAGAGAAGTGGGGGAGTGACATGCAGCACAGGTCGTTGGGCTTAGTAGTCGATCCCGCGACACACTGTCGGGCAGCAGTCTAGGTGCCCAGACGGCTACGCCAGCCGAGCCGCCCGGGCCTACAAATGGCTTCTAAATCATCAGATCTCACACTTTCAAGATATTAAAAAAATGTTTAAAAAGAGCAGATGTACAAGCTCTAATGTGGCTAAGCATCAGATATACACCGATACTGTGCAGTTGTGTTAACTGCTGAATAGAATACATCAGTTTTAGATTCCGTGCAGACTTCTGTGTCTACTAAGCATAGAGGCACTCTTGGGGTGGCGATGAGAAGTGAAACCATTTTCATCTGTTTTTATGTAACATACATAGTTATTATTACAGTATATAGAGAACAGCATATTTGTGAGAAATATATTTACAGTAAGAAGATGTAGAGGGCACTGGCAAATTATAGTCATATCCTATCCTTCCACACCACGCATTTAAAGCTATTTTAAGATTAATTTGTACTGTGTTCTGCTCTGCCTTTCTCATAGTGCTGATTCATACGGCCACAGCCAATGGCTTTCAGATGGTGACCAGCGGAGCTCAGAGCAAAGCCGTCAGTGACTGGGCCATCACCAGCCTGGAGGTGAGAATCCTACCTCCAGGCCATGCAATCTGAAATACCATAACCTTGAGAAAACATTATTTTACTCTACTAAGTACAGTACTTACGGGGTACTTACTTATGTAAGTATTTTGCCAAATACTTTAGAGAGAGAATAAAATCAACAGAACTACTTAGTTGCCCGCTGACATGTGTGTTGACCTAAGCAGGGTGTTAAACCCAGGGGGAATAAATGGGTTTTTAGTCCTACTGCAGGGGATTAGGAGACAGACAGAGGATTTCCTCTGAGGCCTAGTAGTGGGGGCAGGCGGTTACTCTTAGTTGACTGTAGACCACAATAACGTTTTTTTAATAGTCTACATGGTCCCATAATGTTAGGCTTAGTCACTGCTGTAAGCTCTCTATTCTTAACTTAATTTACTGCTTGGTCTCATGTGCCACATGCTTGACTTAGAACAGAGGGCACAGTAATTGAATTAAAATTGAATGTCTGGTGAACCCTAACTAAATTAATTATGTTACGAGTTTTCTAATCAAACCAAAGTCTCATTTCTTAATGTATTGTATGGATATGTAAATGAACCACCTCGAGGCAAGGCATATAGAATATTTTCCACACGTAGATACATATTTGTTTGTACTACAACTGCTTAATAGAAACTGTATTGTTCCTATAAATGGAATGTGGCTGCAAAGACGGCATCCTAATCATGTGAAGGCCTCAATGAAGGAGCTGTATCTTTCTGCAAAGTGCACCATCTGCTGTTGTAGTGAAGTAACAGTGCATTCTTTACTGAGCATTGCAGGATACCAATTTAAAAAACTATATAATTTCAAATCTTTACCCGATAACTTGTCTAATGAGGATCTCTTATTTCTCTCAGGGTCGTCTGGCTGGGGTTGGCGGGGAGGACCTGCCCACCATTGTCCTTGTGGCTCACTATGACTCCTTTGGTGTGGCTCCAGTACGTCTTTTGGTTTTGGAAACGTATAAGGCCCTATCCTGTCCTGTGCCACCCATTATCCCTAAACATATTTGCAATTTTTTACTATTTTGAAGGAAAAAAATGAAAAGAGTTCAACTATGTTGTGAGCTTGTAGATTGGCTATTTTAAAAGGTTAAGGGTAAAAGATACAGCCCCTAGTCTAGGAATATTTTATTTTTGTCAAATAGTCTGTTTCAGGGTAGTTTTTTCTTAATGCAAAGAATTATCCCAAGTAATTTAACTTTGAAGTAGTAATACATTTTTGAGTAACTTGTAAAGTTATAATTTAGTTATTATACAAATGATAGTGTTTTTATATGTACTTGAGACTGCAATTGATGTGTTTATGACATTTCAGGAAAGCCTTCACACAAAATGAATAGAATAAAAAATAAATCAATCCCAGTTGAACAAGATCTCGTAGACCTGACAAACGTTACTGTAAGGTGAAGGCATGAGGTTACAATATGAAAGTTGACATCCAGCATAATGTCGTCCTCTCCAGTGGCTTTCCTATGGAGCAGACTCTAATGGCAGTGGAGTGTCCATGTTGCTTGAGCTGGCTCGTCTCTTCTCTAAACTATACACGTATAAGAGAACACATGCTGGGTGAGTAGTAAAACAATTTGCAAGTTCATTTATTTGTGGTGACTAATAGTCAAGAGTCAAAACCTCTATATCTACTGTACAGAAGTGTCTATTTGTACGTCTCTAAATGTTTTGATGAATTGAACAAGGTGGACCCTCTTGTAAGTGTAATGCTTAATTGGGTCGTCCACCAGCTCAGTGGCCTTGTGGTTAGAGTGTCCGTCCTGAAACTGGGAGGTCGGGGTTCGATCCCCGGCCGGGTCATACCAAAGACTCTAAAAATGGGACCCAGTGCCTCCCTGCTTGACACTCGGCATCAAAGGGTTGGATTGGGGGGTCAAATCTACTAATCAAATGATTCCCGAGCGCGGCACGGCTGCAGCTCACCGCTCCTTGGCTGCGGCTCACCGCTCCAAGAGATGGGTCAAATGCGGAGAACACTGCGGTAACGTGTGTGACCAATCGTACGACTTTGACTTTGACTCACAGTTAACAGTCTTTGTATTGAGTTTGTGCTTGATTCTGCAAACTGTTAATAAATATTTCAATCAATCAACAATCACAGCCACATCTCTAGTGCCCATTGGCCTCATGGGGGAGATGATCTTTTCCCCCCGTTTTGCCTTGCGTATGGGTGAGAGAAAACACACAAAAAACATGGTTATTTAGTCCTTACAGAGTCCCTGTGTGAGTTACGTTGCTATTGAAGGCTTGCGTCGGTCTATAATGTGCAATCAACTTCATCCACTAGATGGCAGCTATGACAGATTAGATTGTACAAACTGTACTGACACAAGTGCCACTTTATTTTTGTTATGAGTTGAGATGTAGTTATTATAACTATATGAGTTTTACACTATATCATAATTGAAGTATATACCACTCCCTGTGCTGGCCAATCTACAAGCTCCACCGTGACACCTGGCAAGCTTGAAACTTGTTTATTTTAATTGAATTGACCTAGTTTTGCGTCTTTTGCTAGTGATTAGTGATGTAATCAATTAATCATTTGGCACCAGCTGTGTAAAATTCCATAGGATTTTTCTTTTAATGGCTTTCATGTACTCTTTAGGCTACATATAAATATGTTGCGTCCACACAGGGCAGATTAAACAATGCTGAGTCTACCATTCATTGTCAAAGCAAGCCAGTAACATGACGGTTTGTTGGTCGCGTCTGTAAACGGCCAAATTGTCACCAAATGGAAGCATAGGATTAGGATGGAGACGATAAATTATACACAGCTATCAGAGCTTACACACTCTGTTCTCCGCTGTAATTCCACGGAGTTCTCGTCTGAACACTGTGGCCGCAGATTCTGTTCGAGCCTGATAATCACCAGGGCTGGACTGGGTCAAAAATTCATCCCTGACATTTGGCCCAAAAAGGACCGCTGCTTGCGTTGCCTTGGGGGTCGCTCCCAGACTGACGGATGACGCAAGGGACGGACTGGAAGCGAGACATTTCTCTCACCCTTCGTTGCTTAGCGCTTCCTGTGTCGATTACGTTCGACTCTGTAAAGCACTTAACACTCTTTCCCCCCTCCACACTGTATAGGGGGAAAAGGGGTGTTTGGTGAAATCAGCCCTGAGCTATATCTCTGAGAAATATGGGAGGGGATAGGGAGGCTTCCCCTACCGCAACCCCTCCCCTACTGGGTGGGGTTTTTCCTTTTCTTTTACATGAGTTATAATGTAGTAGACTCTGGAAAAGCATTCCAGAGTCGTAGCATGGCTCGTTAGGCAATAGACTTTCAATCCATACCGCCTGGGTTCGAATCCTGCAGTGCTAACGCCATTTTTTTCCCACTGCAAGCAACTTTTTTGCGGATAATGTAAAGTTTCTTAAGTTTGCTTTGGTCCGACATGCATTGCATCGTGCTTGCAGTTAGGTTTGGGGTTTGGGCCTGATATCAGGAATTATGACATCACAATTATCGGCCCGATAACATTAATAGCTCTGATAATATATTTGATATATTCTTTTTTAATATATTTTCATATGCTTGTTTTATCTGCTGATTGTATCTGCTGACAAAGCACCCAGCAGGTATGATATACTGTACTTGCTTAGGTCAAAGCTGTGTTACATGTACCGTTACTCACTAGTATGTCTTTTATTTATGTTTTATTAGTATCGGTATCGGTCTTGAGAAGCAAGAAGCTATTGGCATCGGTTTCAAAAAATCTATATTGTGCATCCCTAGTTAGTATTAAATAGTAATGTCTGACATACAGTACATGTTCACCCACATGCGTTGCATTGTGCTTGCGGTTAGGGTTAGGTTTGGGGTTATAGCTGAGGGCTGAAAACACCCGCGTGCGGGAAAAGGAGGGGTTCAGTATGGATCCCTGGAAGACCATTGAAGTAAACTAGGCCAGGGTTTAAGTGGTTAAGATGTTAAACAGCATACCTAATCTATTGTCGCTTGTCGAGTGGAAACCTTGTCCGAAACTGTTACTGTTAATGGAAAAAATAACCTGTGTTCCACTGAATCCAATTATGAATTCACAAGCTCCTTTTCATTGGTTCCATATTCATAAAACACAACCAACTACTTTTCACGATAATCGAATAGCAAAAAGCAGATCTTTTTGTGTGACACTGTGGTATGACGAAGTGGGGCATTCATTTGCAAAGAATTTAAGTTGAAATACATGTACACTAGAGCCCTCTGCTGGATGGGATGTGGAATTCCACTTTAGACTCACTTGAACTGAGAAGTAGCACACTTATCAATGAATCTGTACATTGAGGCTTGGACATATTTCTAAAATGAAGCAAGGGGGTTCTATCCCTCACAGTACTGCACATAAAGATGAAGTCTATCTATGCTAGCCTGTAGTAGTTCTGGACATCATCCAAACCCTTTCACAGAGCTTCATTAACTATGCACTCTACTGACAGGAACTGCATTGACTTCCACTTACAGTGGTCAATAATGTGGGACAGATGCTTTTTTGTTTACGTTGTAACCTACTTAGCGGAATGGAAACAGTTCTTTTAACTATTACGAGTGGCAGCTGAAGTGTGTGTGTGTGTCACTTGAGTGAGAATTATTTTGATACATATATATAGTGATCATCATTCTTGATGTGAAACTGTGAATGAGCCTTTATTACTCTACATTTGACTCATAATGTATCTCTGTGTGTTTAGGTTCAACCTGCTGTTCTTTGTGTCTGGAGGAGGGAAGTTCAACTACCAGGGCACCAAACGTTGGCTGGAGGACAACCTGGACCACACAGGTACGATTGCGGGTTGTCAGCTGCCTGTTATACATTTGCTCAAACGATGGAGTGGACACAGGACAGTGTAAATTCTCAATCACACAGCATGGCATCCATGACCAGGGTGGTTATGGAAATCATATGGGAACAAATGTACAGGAAGTTTATTATAAGCTCCAACATTTGACCAGTCACACTAATCTTCATATGGTGGCAAACTTAATTGGCATAAACTGTGTTAAATCCCGGCCTCATTGAGCCCTATAGATATTCACACAGGGCTCCGCTGGTCTTCTCTATAGAACATAAACAATGCCTCATCATTGAGCCCTATAGATATTCACACAGGGCTCCGCTGGTCTTCTCTATAGAACATAAACAATGCCTCATCATTGAGCCCTATAGATATTCACACAGGGCTCCGCTGGTCTTCTCTATAGAACATAAACAATGCCTCATGTCTGCATTTCACTCTCGTCCTCATTGTGTCTTTTATCTCCCTCTCCAGACTCCAGCCTGCTCCAGGACAACGTGGCGTTTGTGCTGTGCCTGGACACTCTGGGGAATGATGACTCTCTCCACCTCCATGTGTCCAAGCCTCCAAAGGAGGGAAGCCCTCAGCATACCCTGCTCAAGGAGCTGGAGACGGTAGGAACCAGGAGACATGCTGCTCCTCAGAAACAATAGACTATGTTAGACTATAGGAACCAGGAGACCTGCTGCCTCTCAGAAACCATAGATGGACTATGTTGGATCAATGATTCTCCTTTGCTGAAGCCTCATTTTCGGATTTGATCTAAACAAAAAGCTTCCCTTTTTCAATTGACCGTATTCAAACCGCTGGCCCTTTTGCTCATGTCATACCCGGGGGGGGGTGCCATGTATAACATAAGGGCAAATATGCTGCTGTGTGATATGGTCAATGGGGCACGCTTTTAAAAAATATATATATATTATATTTTCTAACAAGACAAACATGTAAATCACCAATGCACATAGGTGGCCTTACACAGGGATAAGGTACACGCTTAACTAAACTTCCTCCTTTTTATATGCGATTGCTTTCTCCCCTTCCTGTGGTCCCAGGTGGTAGACAGCCATTACCCGGAGGTAAAGTTCTCCATGGTTCACAAGAAGATAAACCTGGCTGATGACACACTGGCCTGGGAGCATGAGCGATTCGGGATCCGCCGGCTGCCGGCCTTCACTCTCTCTCACCTGCCCTCACACCGCCTGGCTCAGCGCTCCAGCATCATGGACGTGCGGTCAGTGTCCCTCTCCTCTCGCCACGGAGCGGGAGAGCCCCCTGCTGGGTGGGTTCATTACTGCAAGTCTCAGAATCGCCGACAAACAACAAAAAACAACGCGTGTCCATCATAGTCACCATTATCATCTTGTTGTTCATTGTCGTGGCTTGTTGTAGTTGGTCGTCATAGCTTCGTCCCAGTTCGTCCAACCTTTGGCCACCCCACCTATCCCAACCCTGTCTTGCAGCACCATCCAAATCAATCTGCTGTCATAGCTGTCTGTCTGTGAGTGTTTTGGTGAACCATTTATCTGTTTGTTAGTGTGACATGGAACCTAATACGTCAGGCTATTTAATGGTTGTTCAGTATTGTTTTCCCCTGGCAGGCTTTGTGTGTTTTTAGGCTGCCAATTTCACCGACTTGTTTGCAGGTCAGATTATTTAAATATGGAAGCTCAGTAATCATTCTCTCTTCCGGTTCTGACCGCCTTCTGTTCTGTTCTGTTGAGTTGTTTGTCCACAGGTCTAATGGTATGTATGTCCTTCTGGTCTTTGTGTTTGCAGGCCTCATGTTGACTTGAAGAAGCTGAGCAGGAACACAAAAGTGGTTGCAGAAGCCCTGGCTAGAGTCATTTACAACCTCACTGAAAAGGTACAATATCTCTGAAATAACATCTATTTCAGTTCCTTGACTTTGTCTTACATATGTAATGAATTCCTAAGTTCTGTCTATACCTAGTCTGTGTGAATTACTCTTGTGTTCTGCCTGTCTGCACAGGGTGCCCCAGGGGATCTGCAGATCTTCACTGAACAAATGGTAAGCTTCTAAACTCTTTCAGGCTCGCAGTGTCTGTTGAGATTTGTTGCTATAGTTGAGGCATAGTTTTCTGTTGATCACCCACTCACATGTGGCTGGATATTCTCTCTCTTCCGGTGTGGACTATTCTATGTACCTCATGCTAATGTTTGACTGTTCTGTCTGTGTCTTACTTGGTGTGCATGATCACTGTAGCAAGTACAAGAGGAACAGCTATCATCAGTGGTGGACTGGCTGACCGCCCAGCCCAGAGCTGCCCAACTGGTGGACAAGGACAGCAGCGTGGTGTCCACCCTCGAGTATCATCTAGGACGCTACCTCAAGGACGTCAAAAGGCACTATGTCAAAGCTGACAAAAGGTAAAGTGGGGCAGGGCTTTCGTCGGTGGCTAAAACAGAGGTACTTGCAATATATGTACACACTTTAACATAATTGTTACTAACACTGATATCCTTACAGTGTAGAAGTTTGATGATGTGAAATCATGTTTGACATTGTGAGTCGTCATTTCTTCACAGTCTGTGACTCGCATCTAAAACATAGACAAGGGAAACAAGTTTATGTTTGTCTACCTCATAGGCTATGGTAGCAATAATGATGCATTGCCATTAACCCAATCAGCTCAACGTTTAAGAGGTTTAAGGTGTGTTCGACCACTCCAGATGATATCGCTCTGACAGATGCTTCCTTTCTCTCCTCAGGGACCCAGAGTTTGTCTTCTACGACCAGCTCAAACAGACTATGAATGCTTATAGGTAAGGGATAATGGCCTGCATTTCCTTGGATGTTGGGTGAAATTCTCATGTCCAAAGATGTTACTTTTCAGGATTCAAATTCAAAAGTGGCAAAAAATGAGATGCGGCGCAGTGCATTTTGAGCTAGTATATCGGCTGTTTTTGCTACTTTTGTGTGACGCTAGTATGAAGTAGGGCATTAATTTATAAAACAAAATCACACTTGTGTGAAGTGAGAGGCTCCCACTGTGGCTGCCACATGATTGCAGATTCACTGCCACTATATACGCTACGAGAGTCCATAGACTTGGCTTCCATATGACATAATTTCAAAAGCCATGTATTGGAGGGGAAATGTAGAAATATAGGAGGTACAAGATTTCTGTCCGACAGCAACGATTCATATCTTCTGAGACATCGCTCCTCTGAGCTTTAGTTTGTTTACCCGATGTGTTTTTCTTTTTTGATCTTCCCCACATCAGAGTGAAACCTGCCATATTTGACCTCCTGCTTGCTGTCTGTATTGCAGCCTACTTAGGAGTGATGTATGTGGCCATTCAGGTGGGTCAAGTTCAAGTTTTCCGAGCATTTGATAGGTTTAATATTCTCTGTTGATTTTGTCACAGGTTTCACCGTCATCAATATAGATAGAGAGAGAGAGAGGGAGAGATAGATAAATGATTCATTAGAAATTGAAGAAGATGTAAACTACTCTGTTGTTAACAGTGGCCGGCCCGGTGGTAGTTCCTAGGTTTGCCGGTAACAAGATGGATGCATTCAGAGTGCTATACTGGGAGATATCAGTCATATACCGGTGTATGTATAATTGGTACTCCTTAGTTGATTAATTGGTAATGTTGCCTCTGTCTATTCCAGAACTTTGGTGTCTTCTACAGTATTGTCCGCAGAATCACCCAGCCCAAGACAAAGACTCACTAAGCTCCACCCATTTCCTCTTCTCATCTAGACTTCCATCCCTTTTCTTCAAGTCATCAACAAACACTAGCCAATAAGAACACAAGGGCTGGACAAAGCAGCTCTATTTGTGAAGTTTTCCATACAACTAATGCCCCCCTTTCCCCGCCTCAACCCGAAGAAAACTGATGTCAGATCCTTTCTTGCTGCCAACTTTTAGTGGTCTCAGTGGCCAAAATAGTTGGGATTTGTTCCTATGTCTTCTGTCCCCATGAACAAACATTTCACCGGTCATTATTCATCACAAATCCAACCTGTAGCCTGCCTGTTATTTTATTTGTGTCCAATCTAATCTGTGGATCATTGAGTAGAGGGTGGATCTAAACCAGACCAATGGTTCTCAAACCTTTTAATTTCAATGACACCCCCCCCCCCCCCCCCCCCCGCCCCATAACTCTCACATTGAAGACCTGTAAGGGTCCAATTGGAACCCTCTCAAGGAACCCTTAGGGCCCCTTGACCCCACTTTGAGAACCACTGGTCTAAGCCCTGGGGGTGGATGTTTTTTTTGTTTGTTTTTTTGTCAGAGCTTTTTTGGCGTTCCATGTAGCTAACCAAGTGGCTGCCTGAAACCTACAGTATCCAAAGCTCTGGGATCTACACTGTTTAAAGTAGGTTGTGAGGGCTAAACCATTACTGTACCCATTGATCACTCTGCCTTCCTCTCAAAGTGTTTATTCTGCCAAACTAATGTGGAGGTGTCTGTTGTCTTCAAAGGCAGCTAGGAGGAAGACTTGACTGTACAGGAATTACTCTGAAAGGAATAAATATGTGTGTTTATATACATGGTATATTAGAGTTCTATTAGCCAGCCCGGTTGACTTAAAAATGTCCTCTCTAACCGAAGAATTGTTTACGTGAAGGATGGCTTATCTAAAATTAAATGTGAAATACAATACTGTATATGCCATTGCCTTTTTAGTGAAAATTAGCAAGACCTGAAACAATGTCTTGCTGCTCTATCTGTGAATCCACCTTATACTCATTCAGTACAATTAGAGATGCACGATAGTCTACCCATTTATGTCTTAAGAGCAGCTGTTAGTGGGGATGGGGGGCTTACCATCTACATTCACCAGCAAAACAAATTTAGAATAAAGAAATTCGGCATGGAGTTATACAAATAGAAATATAATAATGTATATATCGGTATCGGCCATGATGCTGCAAATAATCGGATAGTGGCCATGGTTTCAATATCGTGCATCTCTAAGTACGATGATTACAGTAAAATAGGTCAAGGGAGGGTATGAATACTTGCTGCCATAAATGCAGTTGTAAATTGTGGTTGTGGTCACAAAGTTGGTCTACTTCATTACCCACTTTGACAGGTAACAAATCACCTTTTGGAGAACCTGCTTCATAACAATCTTGGTGACTTGTAAAATATTGAAAGTGGAAGTGGCATGCAGACAAAGGCAAATTTTCCTGCCCTACAAATGAATTTAACATTGATTGTTTAGTCTGCCTTTTCTTTTGGTCACTTATCTTTACTGTTGCCATGTGCGTGACATTTTGTCTCGTTTTTAATTGTTCAGGTTTTTTGGGGGGGGGGGGGGGGGGAGTGAATTCACAGAGATTTCTTGTTGAAATCCACTATATCTGCATTCTTCACAGTAATCTTATGGAACCAAAGGTGTTTGACACTCGCAGAAGGTCATATTCCACAATTATCTGCATGTGTGTGCAACACATGACAGTGCCACATCAGACATCATGTTACAGAATGAACTCTTATATCAATAGACCTTCAGAAAGTGCTGTCTGCTGTGATGAACGTGACCCTTGTTTTTAGCAACACCTTCAGTCAAGTCTACGTTGCAGTATACACTAGTACAGTATATACGATAAATTACATCGGCCACGATGCACAATTGTTTTTGGTTTAAAAACAACAACAAAATACCATTATGGCACATGTCATTGGTAGAAGTCATCGCTATTCTGGGCAGGTCTTGAAGAATATTCTGAAAGAAATAGAGCTTGTGGATCAGCTATTTTCAGTTTAGAGATTTGGTATAGGAGGAAGTATTGACCCCTCCCAGATCAACAGGTTATGTAAGATATAGTGGTTTAAGGAATTGGTGTTGATGGAAGAGGAGTGTGCCGGTACTGCATGTATACTGCAATGTATGCCTTGATCAAGACTTTGCCCTGCCTTTTGTGAAGAGCGAGTGATGTTTGTTTTCTGTGCATATTCCATATATTGCAGCATGACTGACATCCCTCTCTACAACAATGGAAACTGAAAAGTATTGGTTAATTTAATTGTGGTAAATATCTATTAATTTTAATTTATTGAAGCAGACGATGCTTATCTGTGCACTGACTGAATTGAATCTTAGACATTCGTTGTCTGTCTTAGCAGTTTTACCACCACATCCTTGCATTGGAAATTACATCAGTTATAACAAAATAAATGTGTTTGTTAAAAGAAATCTGCAACACCCATTCCTTTTTCCTTAATTTGAAATGTTTATTTTATGGGGGGAAATTATACAATAACACTGGTTCAATGGAGTTATTAAAATTATTATAAAAGAGTAAGTACCTGTCTTATCAAGTGCTCAGATTCACAATCTGGTCAAATTTAAACTATGAGGGAGGAGGGAGGGGGCTGATGATAGACCTTACAGTGTAGTCTATCATTGGTCCAAATAAAACATGAATTCTGAAAATACACTTTGAACAGAGATTGACATACATCATGATTTGTCCCCTCAAAGAAAGTCATAACAATTCCCACAGATTCTCTACACGTTACTACTTCTTTAGCCTAATAATGAACAATAAAAATAATAGTAATAAATTACAGTGCAATTTGTAAGAAATACCTGTGGAGCAACTGCCCCTCATATTCACTACAACCTCTTCCTCATAACCAGGTCCCAGAAACACATAGGTTTGTGAATTAAGTTGGCACATTCTAGAAGCATTAATACATCACCCAAACTCAACATGTAAATGCATTGTCATCATAATGAGCTTCATCTGCCAAATGTTTCCCAAGTAGCATCTACCCTAGCTAACCCAGGATGAACTGAAGCTTAAGCCAACGTCGTATTGAATGCTTAAGAAAGACATGCCAAATCTGGACTGAAAGGATACTAGGCGGATAAATTGTTAATATTTTTCCCTTTATAACAAATTGTATTTCTTTTCTTTTTTTCCAAGGGGGGCATAAGAGTGGTTTTTTCCTTGATTCACATTGTCGGTCATAGTGCTGTCTGTAGACAGAGGGAGCTGGGCAGAGGTGGACGGAAAGAACACTTATAAGCCTTTTGTAGACAGTACAGTGGAAAATTCACTAGGCCACGGTGAACCCCAGGAACCAGTTCTACCTAAACAGAGATCATAGTTGTGGGTTTACAGCAAACTCTGCTCCCCATTGGAATTACCAGTTAGCAACTAATAAAGGTCAAAACATTGATAAACTAGCTTCACAGGAGATATCTCTTCAGGGTGGAGGTAGAGGAGATGAACTGAACAGGCAGGCCATCCACATCAGAATGACATGCAGCAAAAGTTGGCTTTCCTCCACCTAGAGGTTAAAATCAGAAAGCAATGGCTCTGAAAAAAGCTATTTGATGCCTTTGGATGATATAGAATCTGTCTAAATAAATTATAGAACATTAATAAAACATAGCATGATGTGGTACTACAGCACACACATAACATATGCATAGGGTCTACAGTACCCCACATAACCTGAACATTAACTTCTTCTTATCAAGTAACATGGAATGCAATGAAAAAGGGGAACAGGTTCAGGACTAAACCCAGACAACTGTGATCTATAAAAACAACCCTATCGTCTCCACCAACTCCTACACAGCAGAACAAAAGGGACACACACATACGATTGGAATACAAACAGTGTTCTCAGAGGGAAAACAGCAGCAATTCCAAAACTCATCAACAAAGATGAAACGTAAGATCAGCAGCGATGATGATGTTGAATGTAAATGTTGTAAATCCCCAGACCGCTAACATGTTACAGAGCTCTCCGAGCCAGTTAGCAGGCCTTGAGGGGATGTGGAAGACGAGGCCATGTACTGGACAGTTTGGGACGTATCATCTGCTGAACAATAACAAGACATCTGTGGCCTACTCCAGCAGAACAAGCATGCCGTTCATCAAAACAAGAACTTGAATTTGATCGAGAAGGTAGAGGATGGATACAACCCTTATTCATATTTCATGGTTTTCAGTAAAGGGGACTCCTGCAGAGCTGCAGCATATGCCTACATATACTGTACATTCACTCAAATACAGAAACCATGCCTCACAGGGTTCGATTTGAAAAAACAACAAAAATAAACAGAGGAGAGGGACATTTTCTTAACCATTTAGGGTTAGTTTTTTTTTGCGGAAATCCGCCAATGGCAACAAACCACTCCGTTTCCATTGAAAAGCAATTCGGCACTGCACCCTTCAGCCCTATATTATTCACACAATTAGTGAAAATAGCCGATCTAGAAGCTCACACAACGCATCGCGACGCATTGGGAGCTTGCAGATCTGCCACAGCATTTTCACTAGTGAATAATAATGACAATAATAATCACAATTTGTCCAAAATAGGGACAGCAGGGACACTGTGGTTAACATTATATTTTGATTTAAATTGTTATATTATCAAACATAAATATCAAATATCAGACAGTCTACATTTCCAAAAAGGAAATGCATATTGAATTGAGTCTGACCAGAAGCAGGGATAAAAACCTGTCCCCAGAGATAAACATGGATGACCAGAGGGGGGTATCAAAATGTCCCCCATTCCCCCAGCAAATCGAACCCTGCTCACACACTAAGGTCAGAGGAGGCAGGTCCAATTTTGGAAATGTGCGCGCACGGCACGCACATATTCTGTATGTCCAGTTATCTCTGCAGCTTCAGGTGAGTACTGAGTTCACTTTCAAGATAAGTTATGCACATTGATAAAGAGGTTACGATTACATTGATAGTAGTTTTTCTTCTTTGTCATTTGTTTTTAAAACAACTTCATAGCGTATTTCCAAAACCATTCCAATGCCATGCATTCCACAATACCATAATGTGTGCATAATTATTGTCTTTTTTTCTTTTCTTATTTTTTTAAAAGTCATACTTCATTGTTTTGTTTTTTTATCATCTCTATATAAATTCAGGGCCATTGTTAAATTTTTACTGTGAACCTGACCACTACCCACAAATAGTTTTTGGATATTATTCACATTCACCAAAAAGAAAAAAGAAGAAATCATGAGGATGATACCAAAACCCAATCAATCAATCAAACTGTCATCATTAAACCAGCAATCAGCTTGTATGCCTTCATATCAGTGCTTCAACAGATGCTATACAAGACACAAAAAAACATAAAATGTTAAATTGCAGTAAAAGTTAATATTTCCAACACATATTCATTCCATTGCCTATTCCATCACAAGAGAGAAGAAAAACAAAACAAAAACATATTTGAAAAAGAAAGAAAAAAACAGCTGAAATTAAACAAAATGTGAAATGTTTCCCATGAAATGACCAGCATGTCCTTCACATTACAAAAGACTTTCTGTCAGCGCTCAGAGCACAGAGACACCCTCCCACCCCACAGACACAGTGGGGGGTCGCTTTGTGGTTCACAGCCATCGACCTGTGCGATGATATGGAAAATCAATACGAGTTGAGTTGGTCAAACGACACCAGAGAGCGAGAGACCACAGCGGAGCCATTTTTGAACGATGCACGGCGCAACACCTTCCCTTTTCTTTACGGCCGGGTCTTCAACCTCACATCTGGAGTCAAAGAGGATGATTGAAAGCAAACAAAATAAAAAATATATATATTGCGTGGTCGGTGTTACACAAACACTGGTGGTCAATCAATCCTGTGGAGTCAGTCATGACAGACAGAGAGAACTTTGAACATTGCTCGGCCCTCCAGCACGGGGTCATTATCGGTACTGTAGGTATAGACTGGATGAGCACTTTAACCCCTGTACGTGTTGTCCAGGGCCATGCCGATGATGATGATTATGATGATGGTTATGACCGCAGAGTATCTACACACCCGGCAGAACTGTACATGACTCTGGGTGTGCACGTGACCAACGCTCCTCTCTGTCCTGCCTCTATGTGATCTACCAGATGTGATGATGCTAACAATAAGACTGTAAGGTCACCTGAAATAACATTCACAGTGCTAAAAAAAAGAAGAAAAGAGAACACAATCAAAACCAACATGATGACAGAAAAGCAATCAAACCGAACGAAACAAAACTAAAAAGATTGCGTCCTAAATTATTTTTTCGTCCTTTTTCTGTTTCATGGAGCTCTGCTCTCAGCCAGGTTTGAGCGCGAGCCACACCAGATGAGCCTCCTCTTGCTTGTATTTGTACTCAAGTGCCAGGTGGTGGCGATGGGGAGGTCATTATAGATGTTTCTCCTTGGAGAGGCCATTCTGCACGTGCTTCCTGCATCAGGGAGAGAAGAGGGGAAACCGGAATGAGTGTGAATGAGTGACACGGATGGAGAAGGAAGGGAAGTGACCGCCACACGGATGGAGAAGGAAGGGAACAGAGGAAAGCCACACGGATGGAGAAGGAAGGGAACAGAGGAAAGCCACACGGATGGAGAAGGAAGGGAACAGAGGAAAGCCACACGGATGGAGAAGGAAGGGAACAGAGGAAAGCCACACGGATGGAGAAGGAAGGGAACAGAGGAAAGCCACACGGATGGAGAAGGAAGGGAACAGAAGAAAGCCACACGGATGGAGAAGGAAGGGAACAGAGGAAAGCCACACGGATGGAGAAGGAAGGGAACAGAGGAATGAGTGACCGCCACACGGATGGAGAAGGAAGGGAACAGAGGAAAGCCACACGGATGGAGAAGGAAGGGAACAGAAGAAAGCCACACGGATGGAGAAGGAAGGGAACAGAGGAAAGCCACACGGATGGAGAAGGAAGGGAACAGAGGAATGAGTGACCGCCACACGGATGGAGAAGGAAGGGAACAGAGGAAAGCCAAAGAAGAGGATTAGAATGAATCAATAGTGTCACAGTCCCGCCCCCTGCGAGGGCACCGGAAGAGAATTTCCCATAAATGTTTTCATAGATGTTTCAAAAAGTATTTATTTAAAGACCTTTAAGCCTCGGACAAAGCCAACTCGGCTCCTGACAAATCATGACAATAAACACATAATTAGAACAAATAAAACACTTTTTTTCTTCTTTCTAATTATTTGTTCGGCCTAAAATGTTTTATTTATTGTCATGATTTGTCAGGAGCCGAGGTGGCTTTGTCCGAGGCTTAAAGGTCTTTAAATAAATACTTTCTGTAATGTCTATGGAAAAATTAATGGGAATTCTCTTCTGGTGCCCTCGTCTGAAAGGGGGCGGGACTGCGACAAGCGTAGAAAGTCATTGGAAAGCAAAGGATTGGGTTCCTCAAGGATGTATCCTATAGTCCCGATTCTTTTCACACTTTTTATAAATGATTTTAGCAGTGGAGTTACAAATAGTGCATTACATCTTTACACAGACAACACTGTCATCTATTCAGTCTCAAAACCAAATGCCACCCAAACAATCTATTACATAACAACTAGAGCGGGGACTCCTATTGAAAGAGTCTCAAACTATAAATATCTGGGCATATGGATAGACGACAAACTATCATTTAAAACCCACATTTCTCAACTCATCACAAAACTAAAACCAAAACTAGCATTCCCCTATAGAAACAAAGCTTGCTTTAATTCAAACAATAGGAAGCAGTTGATTCAAAGCACAATTTTATCAGTTATCGTCTTATCGACTATGACGATGTTATCTACACGCATGCAGCTCCGTCGTCACTAAAACCACTCGACACAATCTACCACTCTTTATCTGCCCTCCGGAGAGCTCGGCCCTCAACTGACTTCCCTGAATAAATAAAGGTTAAAGAAAAAGAAAAGACTTGCAATAATCTATGTAACACAAGGAAATGACAGCCACTCACAACATTACCCAAGTAGGACATCACTTCATTACAGCAAAGCATTACTGTTTACATTCAGCACAAAACAAATGTTCGCCGGCCTTAAGTTTCCTTCCTCAGGTTTGTTCTTGGTTGAACATTATCACTTTGTCGTATGGTTGGAATCTATTATTTTAAACGAATGACTTCAATGTATAAATTAGGCTTTACTGTATTTTTCTATCAGCTGACACACATGGCTGATGTGTCTTCCTCTGGGCAGAACATGCATGTTGGTTTGGTTGGTGATTAGCAGATGTGTGGCGTTAGCAGGCAAAGAGACTATCATCAGAGCTCAAGGCCAGGAAGATAAGATGTGGGGGAGGTTAACACTATAATCACATCTCCATATGGACATGGGGCTCTTTGATCCTATCTACCTATCTGGACAACTTACACAATAATCCCCATGGCAGAGCTGCTCCTTCTGCCTCGTGTGTGAGTGTGTGTGTGTGTGTGCGCACGTGCGTGCGTGCGCGCGCGCGCACGTGCGTGCGTGCGTGCGTGCGTGTGAGGGAGTGAGTGTACATGTGAGTGTGCATGTGTTTGTTTGTCAGACCAGAGTCAAAGATTACAAAAATGTTTTTGTGATTTCTACTTGGCGGACAGATTTAATAATAATAGCTTAAATTTATATAGCGCTTTTCTAAATACCCAAAGCGCTTTACATAAAACACTAGGAACAATCTTTATTCAAGAAAACAAAACAAAGCAAAGCAAGTACAAGATCAGTGCAGGTTAAAAGGATAAACAAGGGAAGGGGGGACATCTTAACCAGACCTCAGCTGGGGAAAGCTATCTTGAAGAGGTGGGTTTTGAGTGAGGTTTTGAAGGAGAGGAGGGAGGGGGAAACTCTGAGATGGTTGGGGAGAGCATTCTAGAGGTTGGGGGCAGAAACGTAGAAGGCCCTGTCCCCCCAGGTGCGGCACTTGGCCTTGCGGACCTTCAGGAGGTTGGCTTCACTAGACCTGAGGGGGCGGAGGGGGACATAGGGTTCGAGAAGATCGGAGAGGTAGGGGGGAGCCAGGTTATTGAGTGCTTTGTAGGTGGCGAGCAGAGGTTTTTAGTGAATTCTTTGTTTGACGGGGAGCCAGTGTAGGTCGTGGAGGACAGGTGTAATGTGGTCTCGGGAGTGCTGAGTTTTGGACGTGTTGGAGTTTGTTGAGAACATTGGAGGTGGTGCCGTTAAGAATACTGTTGCAGTAGTCAATCCGGGATGTAATGAATGCGTGGAGTGCTTCGGCGGCTGGGAAAGACAGAGAGGGCCGGAGGCGGGCAATATTCCTGAGGTGAAAGAAGGCTGTTTTGGTGATCTGGTTTATGTGGGGGAGGAATGAGAGGGTGGGATTGAATGTGACACCAAGGTTACGGATGTGGGGGGAGATTGTTACAGTGGAGCCGTCGATATTGAGGGGACGATACTAAGTTCTGGGTGGAGCTGGTTGAGGGAGTTTGGGCTGATGAGAAGGATTTCTGATTTGTTGCAGTTTCAGTTCTTTTTATCCATGTTTTAATATCAGTGAGGCAGGTGGTGGGGGTGGAGTGGGTGACAGTGGTGATGGTATTGGTGGAGATGTACAGTTGTGTGTCATCAGCGTAGCAGTGGAACTGGAGGTTGTGGTGACGGAGGATCTGTCCAAGTGGTAGAATGTAACTAATGAAAAGGAGGGGACCAAGTACAGAGCCATGGGGGACACCATGGGTGATTGGGGCAGTGGAGGAGTGACAGTTGTTGATGGAAATGAACTGGTGGCGGTCGGAGAGGTATGATTTCAGCTAGGAGAGGGCAGTGTTTGTTATTCCAAGGGAGGACTGAAGGCGTGAGATGAGGGTGGAATGATTGATGGTGTCAAAAGCGGCAGAGAGGTCAAGAAGGATGAGAATGGAGAGGGAACCAGAGTCAGCAGAGAGTAGAATGTCGGTGACTTTGAGGAGGGCTGTTTCTGTGCTGTGCATTGAACAGAAGCCGGATTGGAATGTTTCGTAGAGATTGTTTGAGTCCAGGTGTGACTTGAGTTGGGAGGCGAATTTTGGAGATGAAGGGGAGATTGGAGATGGGGTGGTAGTTGTTGGGGGTGTCAGGGTCTAGTCCGGGTTTTTTGAGAATGGGGGTGACAGTAGCCAGTTTTAGGGAAGATGGGATAAAACCAGTGGCCAGGTAGGTGTTTATGAAGTTTGTGATGGTTGGGGAGAGAGCTGAGAGGCAGGTCATTACTAGGGAGGAGGGCATGGGGACTAGGATGCAAGTGGATGCTTTCATGCCGGAGGTTATGGTGGATAGGTCAGATGTGGTGATCTCTGTGAAGATAGTGAGTGGACCAGAGCATGGTGACGGAGGGGGTGTCTAGTTCAGAGTGAATGTTGTCTATTTTCGTTTGAAAAATTGTGAGAAATGATTCACATTTACTGGTGGTGAAGGCGGAGGTGGTTTGATCAGGTTGCTGACAGTAGAGAACAGTGTTAATGGACTTTGGTTATTTTAGATAAAGATAGAGATAAAGAAACACATGTACATAGTTGATTGATTGATGTTATTTGATCAATTATAGATCAACTATAATTTTGCATGTAATTATACCTCATGTATATCTATACAGAAACTCCACTGTCAGAATGTGTGAAAATAGTCCTAGTTTTGTGATTGCTGAAGTTAAAGATAAAGACACTCACTAATCAAGTAAACAATGGTTTTACTTGGGTTGGCATGTTCTAGGCATGTTCTAGTCTATAGCATATGGCAGCAGCGTGGCTGGACTTGCCTATCCACATTTTTCATATAGCCCATAAGTCTTTGCATTTGTGTGTGCATAAGTTCCTCTTTCTCTTGCTGTGTTGACAGTTGTGCAAGAGAAACAAGTGGCCAGGTCTATGAAAACAAGCACAAATGAAAATAGCTGATCTACAAGCTCACAGCGACACATTGTGAGGTTGTACATCCGTTGAGAATAAATAAAAATATTTTGAATATCTTTTAAACATTTTAATAAAAAAGGCACAAAATATGTTCAGATGGATGTCTGTGGACATGTATTCATCGGGGTTTCCTTATTGTGAAGAAATGTGGAAGCAAGCCCAAATAAGCAACTACTATACACTTTAGAATCAAGCCCAAAAAAAAATCAACCAGCACTACCAATAATTTATTTGCAAGTGACTTTACAGAAAAAACAAGTCAAAGGTTGCGCTTATAATAAGCAGACATGGCAACACGGCCCGAAGGAAGCAAAGCACACACACAAGGAGCCCCAGTACGTTGGTGGGAAAAACGTGGATACACAAACTATAGGGGAAAAGTGACATGATGCACCTTTGGAACTATAAATGACACATTTAGGGGGATAATGATAATGATCACACTCATGGTGCTAAATGCGGCATTGGTTACGCCTACTTTATTATGATGTCTTATCTAGTACCTGTAGCTGATAACAGGAAATCTAGAAAAATGTGTAACTTTTGACTCTTGGGACACGGACAGTGTCTGTGTCCCTTTCTTGGGACACGGACAGTGTCTGTGTTTTTAGCCATAAAGAGCAAGTGATGTTTTTATGTTTTTTTTGTGGCTTTCACCTTTTATTTTATATTTTGTATAGAGGGACAGACAGTAGGCTGACAGGAAATGGGGAGAGAGATGGGGGGTGACATGCAGTGGGGGCTGTCGGGATCGGGAGTCGAACACTGCCAGACTGCTACCAGCCAAGGTGCCTGGACCGCTGAGCCACGGCCCAGGCCAGTGATCATGGATTTAAACGGTTCTTAATCTGTCAATGCATGTCCGCGTGTCACTGATTACATTAATAGACTCACCCATGGGAAGAGTTTTGATGTCCTGCATCATTGTTGTCTTCCGACTGAGGCCGTTTGAGCAGACCTGCTGCTGCCTTGGGCTCCTCCTCATACTCCCGAACATCATTCACCTCCTTCAGTTTCAGGACCTTCACCACAAACAACACGATGAACTACAGGGGAGGAGAGGAGAGGAGATTATTTTTCAAGCCAGCATTTGTGGAACATTAGCAAGAAATGTCCACCAGAGGTGGACATTTACTTAAGTAAAAATGTTGTACTCAAGTCAGTACTTAAGTAGAAATTCTGTACTTAAGTACATTTACTTAAGTAAATTTACTTAGGTGTCCACCTTTGACTGTGACTGATCAAAACGGTTTCTGATTTAATCATTTTAGTTTAAAAGTCCAGCCAGTCTAATGCAGAGTGCTGTTTTACCAAGATAGTACTGTGTGTGTGTGTGTGTGCGACTGTGCGTGCGTGCGTGCGTGTGTGCGTGCGTGCGTGCGCGCACACACGTGTATCCTCACCAGGAACCAATAGATGTTCATTAAGAGCAGAGCTGCGAGCAGGGCGTTGAAGAAGAAGTAGAAGGGGATGTTGGGGACAGACTGGAGGCTGGACACACAGGTGGCATAGAGCACCTTCAGTGGGAACCAGTATAGACGGAACCAGAACCTGGCAAAGAGAGAGAGAGAGAGAGCAACAGAGAGAGAGTGAGACAGAGAGAGAGAGAGAGAGAGCAACAGAGAGAGAGTGAGACAGAGAGAGAGAGCAACAGAGAGAGAGTGAGACAGAGAGAGAGTGCGAGACAGAGAAAGGGGGAGGCTTAAACGTTTGGTCTAAATCTTAGCTTGTCTTCACTGAGACATCAGAGCTGTGGAGAAAATACAGAGAAAGACAGAGAGGGGAACATATTGAGACAATGTCAGAGACAGAGAATGAAAGAGCAAGAGGCAAAACATTAACATTAATTGACAGAGTATTCCGTCAGAAGCAGACAGCGGTTGGATTTTAAATGACGGAGAATTCTGTCAGAAGCAATAAATGTGGATGGCGCACTACAGTTCCACCGTTAAAATAGGGCCCGGCAAAGAGACGAAAAAGGAGAACAATTAGAGACAGAAGGGGAATCATCAGACTCAGAGATGCAGAGGAGTGTACTGTGCCTCACCAGGTGATGCTGAAGCTAACAGAGCCCATGTTGGACAGGATGTCATTGAGGAGGTAGTAGCTTCCTCCTCTGGACTTCAGGTAGATGTTGAGCTTGCTGAACTCCAGCTGGATGTCGTTGATGTCATGCAGGAACAATACAAGAACACCTACGTTGTGATATCTGAGGAGAGATACGTGCCACATGCACTATGTCAATTATTTTATAGACGTTTTTTAAGTGGACAAAAATAACAACGCACATTCTTTCTAACCCATTATCATTGCACATGAAATTTGCAGAGCAAGTTCCGCCAAGAAACCGAATCAATGCACAACGATCACATTTAATTGAAAGAAATGCAATGTGATTTCAAGGGGGAATGGTTAATCAGGTTAAAATCTGGGAGAGAATATGTTCATCAATTTGGTCATCAATATGTCCCTATGTCGTGGCAAGACTTGGCCTTGTCTGTGGCAAATTTAAGATTTTGTTTTTACACAACATCATGTTTTTGATCATAAGTTCCAATTACTGAATGATGAAGAGGATTGGTCTAGCACAGTCTGTTCTGTTATGATCATAAAACATTTTTGGAAGATTATTTAATCTACAACAGTACGATGACGTCACAGCCCAGCAAGAAAAGAAGTGAAAATCAAAGAGCTCTGGCTGAACTTCACAATGGAACCTACAAACCTGTACTGTATGCCTAAGCATGTATTTGTTCAATCATGTTTTCTATCTATTCCTATTCCAATCCTATCTTGCCTGCTTCTGTATCAGTCACATGCTATATTCTGGTCATGTGGTTTAATTGTGCAAAAGGTATATTAATTATTCTCTGTGTGTGGCTGCTGAATAATCCTCAGAACATGTTGTGTGATGCTGATGTCTCTTGTGTTTGCCGAGCCTTACATACAGATGAGTAAATGACCACGTTTAGGATCACAACAGAGGGTGTCAAGGACATAACCTTTGCTGGAAAGTTTAGTTTGCTGAATGACAAAGAAAAACCTCATCTCAGTCCATTTCCTGTCGGTCACTGTGTATTTTGGGCGTTATTTGATTATACCAAGTAAGAACACAGGAGCATTTCACATCACCGCCTTATCGGGTTTCCTGCAGCTTTGCTGGACACCTTTGGTTCGGTATCGCACATTAAACAGATGGCTGTATAGCATCCATCAATTTGCATTAGGCTGTCATGATTTAAGCTGACCATATGCTGCTTTCCCTAACCACACATTAGGCACATTGTAGTCAGGTGGCAACCTTGCAATTCAAATGTAAGCATGTCTATTATTAGATGTCATGAACCCCATCTAAAATCCATTACACTCCTCTAAAACTCACGTGTGAAATTAAGTTATGTTTTTCTTCAATGTCAGAAACGTTGAACCCAAGCACCAAACAAACAGACCATACCTGAAGGCATAGGAGAAGCTGATGAGTGCGAGAGTGATGACGTGGTGCACCACCATGACAGTAGAGTCTTTTCTCCAGGAGTCCATGTAGACTGTAGCATAGATGGAGTGACCATAGAAGCTTCCCTGGATCAGGTAGGCTATGGCGATGTCTGTAGGTACGGACATACCACTCTTCCAGTCTGTAGGGGACAAAGGCAGGAGATGTGTGGATGTTAGGGCCTTGATATGAAAGAACCTTTCATGTAATAAAGTGACCAGGGGGAGGCTATGATCCCTAGCTAGCTACTTTCATCCATGAAAATGAATTCAGTCATGGAGGGGAGAAGAAGTGAAGGACGAAAGAGCCGGTTAAATTGTGATTCTAGGATGAAGGTTTTTGGCATTTGATCCTTTTTATTTATAGTACAGCGAAGAATGACAGGAACGCTAGGGCAGAGAGAGAGAGAGGGAGGGATGACATGCAACCATGATCTGACTCAAAACAGAGATGCTGTGGTTTATAAGCCCTCTTAAGATTTGGCTGTTTTTGACACTGAAGTTATGCCATGTGTACATGTAACTCAACAGAGTGTCAAATCCGGTGTGAAACTCAAACAGTACATGTAAAGGTCCTTGCAGACTGGACTCGTTTTCCGGAAAACCGGTGGAAAAACGCTGCTAAATCCGAAAAACGCAGCAGTGTCCAGGGACCTGAATTGTTGACTGGAGACTGATGCAGCATTACTCAAGTACATTTACTCATGTACTGAAGTACAGTTCAGTACAATTTGGAGGTACTTTAACTTTTTCACTATTTCCATTTTTCAATACTATTACTTCTAGAATTGTAAATATATTACTACTTACTTATTGTACTTTTTACTCCACTACAATTATTTGAGAGCGCAGACAGACTAGTTACAATTTTATTCAGAAAATAGATGATCTACAAACTCACAACATTGCATTGTGAGTGACGTATTGTGACGCATATGGGGTGGCAGTGGCTCAGTGGTAGAGTGGCCGGTAGAGCGGCTGGATGGGAACCGAGAGCTTCCCAGTTCGATCCCCCCCAGTGTTGAGCAATACTCTGAACCCCTAATTGCTCCTGGTGTGCAGGTTGGTGGAATGAAATGCACAATCTATATAAAACGCTTTGAATAAAAGCACTATAGAGAGTATGCGCATGCTTAAAGTGAATGGCACATCGAGTGGCAAATCGAGTGGCAAAGCAACAGGCAAAGTGAGTTTAACATTGTTTAATGTTGTTTAATGCAATCAGATAAGACTTTTCTGTGTGGATGTATGGGCTGTCAAGGCCAGAAAGTAGTTTTTTGCCACTCAGTAGGCGTTCCTGCATAACTTCCTGGTTTGATGATGATGTCACACGCATACCCTCTATACTACATGTATATGTATAAATGCACCATTTACCATTGTGAGCTAGTAGTAGATCTGCTATTTTTGAATACGTTGAACATCTTTTTACATTTACTTTGGTACGGTAAGTATATTTTGATGCCAATACATTTTGGACTTGTATTTCGAATACAGGCCTTTTACTTCTAACAAAGTGTTTTTATAGTGTGGTATAGCTTTCACCACTGTCTGTGACTGACATAAACAGGTGTTACATGACAGAGATCCCAGTAATACTCCCTATAGATTATATATATATGTTTATATATAAATGTTATTGTTTCTGGGAAATGTTGTTTCTGTAGAGCCATGACCTTGCTAATAGGAAAGGTATGCAGAGATGAATATACACCACAAAAATACATACAGTATAGATACGCCACCCCCCCACGCAGTCGTAGACACACTCACACATTTTCCTAGAACTCATAAACAAGTACATAGGAATGGTCGCAAAACACATGCACGCACGCACGCACGCACGCACGCACGCACGCACGCACGCACGCACACACAAACATGACCAGACACAGCTATATACGGTGACTTCCAGGGGGAATAGCAGATGTGAAGGGCCAGTTGGGCTGGCTGAGGGGGCATATCAGGTTCTCTCATCTCCTGAGGATTAAAGAACTCTGCTAAGGCCCTTCTGGCAGAAAGACAAAATGACTCTGCTGGCTGCCGGGGAAAGCTCAGTCCCGTAAACCTTATCAGATGGACGGACAGGCGGAAAGTTCCTCCTTGGCCACTAGGGCAACTTTTGTCTCCTGTAGGATGAGGTTACATTCGGACCTTGTGTAATGTTTATTGATCGGACCTTCCGTCATTAAACATTGAAAGAGAGGCTGCTACAGTACCTGCATCGTAGCAGTGGAGCCACTCTCTCTTATCTCCTCTACTATACACCATGTTCTCACTACTGTATACAACTCTGTCCACCCTCTTCTAACCCCTCCTATGATTCTATTGCTAACTTCCATTTTTCTTTATTTTGCAAATTCCCTTGCCACCCCTCCCTATCTGTTGGCTCAGATCCATCTCTCTCTCTCTCTCTCTCTCTCTCACTCGCACGCACGCACGCACGCACGCACGCACGCACGCACGCACGCACGCACGCACGCACGCACGCACGCACACACACACACACACACACACACGCTATTCCTCTCCCTCCCCTCCCTCCCTCGCTCCCTCCTTCTCCTCTGTGCCTCTCTCTGAACGAGAGTGTCCGGTCACATTAAGTTGTTCCTGTACACATCTCGGGCTGACAGCTATTAGGAGTGATGTAGCTTTTAAAGATGAAGCCGGGTTGTCAGCTAGGATGCGTTAGTGCCTCTCAAAGGGGCTGGGGCCTGGATCGAAGCCCTCACACCTCAATGCCTGATGCAACAGACCAAGAGGCTATTCAAAATCATCAGTGGTTTAGGATTACCATCCTGAGAGAGTGGGAGCCATTGAGGACCTAATATGACCCATGTCTATCCCAGGGGTTCCCAAAGTTTCTATGCCAAGGACCCTCAAATAACCACAGCCTCTGGCTGCGGGACACCTATTACAAAATAGTTTGGACAATAATGACATGCCCAAAAGAAAGACACCAGGTTGAAAGTACTTCAACCAATAGTATAGTCTTATGGCAGCCCTGCTTTGAAGACCACTGCTGGTAAATCCTCAGTGTTTATTTAAATGTCCACTCTCCTTTAGTTCTGCAGACGATTCATTTTTAAATGCCGCTGAGCCAAACTGAGTAGGCGTACAGTACTGTCTGTAACACCACTTCTGAATGCCTGCCAACTGGCTGCAGGATCACTCCTCGTCGTGACTTTTGATGATTAAAAAAAGCAAAAGCATTTCAAATGTTTATCTGTATGTGTATGTGTTTCTGTATGTGCCATGCTCTGTATGTGCCATGCTCTGTATCTGGCAACCCTCCACTACCCCATTCTCCCCTTTGTTCTGTCCTCACCTGCTTCTGGAATCTGGATTCAGAAGTGCTCTAAACCCATTCCCTCAACCACACACCCCTCCATCCTTTCTTCCCCCATCCTTAATTCCTTCATCCTTTTATCCCAACATCCCTTCATCCCGACCTCCGCTTATCCGTACATCCCCTCCTCCCTATATTCCATTCATACCTACAACCTTCACCCTCATTACTTCCCCGTATCTTCTCATTCCTTCATACCTTCATCCCCTTTGCCCATCTCCCTTCGTTTACCTCAAATCCTCATGTAACTAATCTGAAATAAAATACAGCCCAATTCCATTGACCGTTTTCAAGGTGCGGTCTTTACCAGTGGATGCGATTTAAGGCGCTCCCATAAAATACAGCAATGCAAATCACTTTAGAAAACACAAATGAGGCTTCTGTTTTGAATAATCAAAGCTCACCAACAACATTTTTACTACACAAAGTATCTGTGGGACAAGGCATTGACAGCTTTACTGTTTAGATCATAAAGACTTTCTCTCCTCATCTATCCTATGGCTGCCTTAACCACAGTGCCATTAAATGGATAAACACTATTTGGAAATGGACATGGACACTTTGTTTTGTTGGCAGTGGCACTAAATGAATGTGTCTAATATTATGGACCAGGATATATAGGACAATGTTTGTTTTGTTTTTGTCAATGATTGTTACTCAACTGATGATATCTTTTTTAAAGAATTGTGTGACTGAGGACTGTCTTATGTGAAAATCTAGTTCAAATTTAGATTTTGACCTGAGCGAAACAAAACTGATCTGTGCCTAGCTCCAGAATGAATGAATAAAATGAACGAATGAATGGACACATTTTCTCTACTTGATACATACACAAAAATAAAACAGCGAAACGGGCGTGCCCTGCTTGTACATATCACATGACACCTCACTCTGTCCTAACAGACCGCAAGTGTGTCTTACTCTTACCATAGAACACGGAAGGGGGGTCATGGAAAAAGTTGTAGGAGGTGAAGAAGAGCAGGTAGGTGCTGTAGGACCACGACATGGTGTAGAAGACCAGCTTCCACGCGCTCTCCGGCATCTTGGCGGCATCTTTGGGCTGGAGGTTGCACCACCGTGCTAGAGGCTACCGAGGACAAGAGGGAAAATTCAAAGTTAGACATCCAGAGAGACAGAAACAATGACACTGACAGAAAACAATGGTTTTCTTCATGTCTAAGGCCCAAACCACACTAATGCAACTAGTCGCAACTACTTGCAACTGCCATTGTGGATAATGGTTACATCCAACTACATGCAACTACTCACAACTGTTAGGTCGCAAGGAGTTGCATGGAGAATCATTGGTGTGATTTGGGCCTAAGATTCAGGTGAGGGGTGAGAGCTAATAATAATAATAATCAACTTCATTGTCCCCGAAGGGATATTTCTCTTCACAGGTCTGTTCAAAACACCCACAACGAAACAACACATTGCACAGAAAAACATATCACCAAGATAGCGGATCCAAATGCCATGAATGCATTGAAAGGGACAAAATCACATGTAATCAGAGCATTGAATTCTCTCAGTAGCCGTCTACTGACCTATCGCAACCGCCTCCAGCGCAAAACGTTATATTGTGAAGGTTTGGAGAAATTGCTGCAAGCATTCTGTGCGTTGATCACGGATACTATTTTGACAGCGACATTGTCTAATTAACAATAACACTAAATCTAACCCTAACCCTAACCTCAGTCTTAACCAGTTTTAACCAGCCACGGAAGTCAGTTGACAAAATGACAACGCTCGTCGTCGCTATCAAAACAGTAGACGTGATCAACCGCACAGAATGCAGCCTACTGAGACCTTGGTAGGTCAGTAGACGACTACTGAGAGCATTCAATGCTTTTGAGCAGAAAAGAGAGTAATAAGCGTGCACGTGACTGTAAGATCCGTATATATGCTGTCTAACATGTAGAAGCAAAAAGAAAAAAATATATATTATATTATTAGTTTTAATTACCAGATTAAATGATATTATAAGAAAGACGGATTTCTACGTTCTGGCACGGTGGGGGGTGGAGAACAAAACTGAATTCCATGTTCCAAGCACTTTTCCTTTTTCCAAAAGAGATTTTTCCATAAGAAATAGAATGCATAGTGTTTTATTATTATTACACTAGTATAACAGAGTCAAGAGGCAGACACAGACAGTAGACAGGAGAGACAGATGTAGTCAGTGTACACACAGCTTTAACTACTGGGACCATCTGTTGACAGTTTTGCACAACTGTAAAATACTAGCTGTGTAAAACTACATGTGACACGTGATGATACTGTACCTGTACCGGTACAGTATGATGCTAAAGTCACTGTATCTACAAGATGTAGATTTCATTTCATTTCATTTCAGGTGTAATTCTTGCTTTGTTTGAGAGGCTGTAAAATTAACACTCACGACATTTCCACAGAATCAACACACAGCCTAAATAAGGCAGTTGAGTACTATAGGTATTCACAGATCACAGCATCATCATCATCATACTATAATTAAGCCAATGTCTGAATGAATGAATGAATTAATGCACCCAGGGCACAGTACCCCCCACGGCTACATGGCAATATCTCACAAGGGGTAAGGGCTAGTATTGACAATTATTGACAAATAAGGCTGCCAGCTGGCAATGGAACTGATGACGTCTGGGAGATTTCCAAATTTTAGAAATGATAAGAATAGAGAAGGATTACACACCACACCGCTTAACAAAATAGCAGAATTATTTCACTCTAAAATGAAGTACACACTAGTACACACTGTGATTTGTCACGGAAACGTGTCTTGTGCAATTCAGTGACTATGAAAACACGGAACAGATATGTGTATCTTTGCGTTAAAGGACATTATAGCAAAATATAGGAGTCATAACTCCACTATGTTTTTATGTTTTATTGATGCTTCCAAGGCTTTTGATAGACTTAACCATTTTAAGTTATTTGTTAAATTGAGCCAAAGAGGGGTACCCAAGTACATTATCAGGATTTTAGCCTTTTGGTATTCACATCAGCTGATGCAGGTGAAGTGGGGCAATACTGCATCGGAACCATTTCATGTTGGGAATGGGGTCAGACAGGGGGGGATTTTATCTCCTTTTTTATTTAATTTGTACATGGATGATCTATCTTGTAACCTGAACCTCTGTAAAACTGGCTGTGTTATTGGTAATACTGTTGTGAACCATCTTATGTACGCAGACGATTTGGTTATCATTTCCCCGTACAGTGCAGGCTTACAGCAGCTTTTGAGGATTTGTTCCCAGTATGGTGTGGACTTTAATATTAAGTATAATGCCAAGAAGAGTAGCATCCTGATTGTGCGAAGTAAAGAGGATAAAAAGGCAGTTTTTCCTAACTTTATTCTCAGTGATAACATTCTCCTGGTCTGCAGTGAGATTAAGTACCTTGGGCACTATATCTCTGATGACCTCACAGATGATAAAGACATTCATAGACAAAGGTGCAAACTGTATGCCCAGGCAAACATTTTAATGAGGAAATTTCATAATTGCTCTTCAGATGTCAAGGTATCACTGTTTAAAGCTTTCTGTACACCGTTGTATACTGCTCACCTGTGGAGTAACTACAAGATGAGTAGCATGCAGAAACTTAAGGTTGCATATAATGATGCATTACGTTTACTAATGAGGGTACCAAGATGGCACAGTGCCAGTCAGCTGTTTGTGAACTTGGGGGTGCCTACCTGTCAAGCCCTTCTGAGAAACCTAATGTACAAATTCATGTGTCGACTAGAGGAGTCTGACAACTGTGTCATCAGGTTGTTAACCAACCCTGTGAAGAGCTCTAATAGGTACTCTTCCATGATTTGGAGACATTGGCGTAACTGCCTCTACAGGCTGTGAGCTTATGTACTGTGTTTGTATATATGTATATTTTATTTTTTCTATTTTTAATTTGTTTTATTATTTACTGTCCTTTGTTCCTCTGTATGTGATCTGGACCGTGAGTCTGCAATAAAGATTGAATCTATGAAAGGTTTGCTATGCAAGCAAAAATAGAGGAAGTCAGAGGCTCAGAAGCTTCATGTGTGTGTGTGTGTGTGTGTGTGTGTGTAGCGAGGTACTGCTCAGTTTCAGCCATTATAGGAAGCCGCTCAATTTGGAGGAGGCGTTGTTTCCTTTATCCATGATTTATGTCTGCTGCCCTGTGTCCGACATGTCAGCTGTACTGTATGTAACGATGCTTTGCCGTCCATGCACGTAACTGGCTGCTCTCCCACTGTCAAACTGCACTGGCAGTGTTTATGTCCTTTGTACAAGGTATTCCTGTACTTCTCATTATGTGGACATAAATAAACATTTCAAATGTGTGTGTGTGTGTGTGTGTGTGTGTGTGTGTGTGTGTGTGTGTGTGTGTGTGTGTGTGTGTGGTGTATGTCTGTGCACGTGTGCACATGTGAACTCTGGTAATATTCCCGAGCCAGCAACACCTACAAATTACATGTTATGAAACATGCATACATTTCCAATGACAGCGTCCAATGAACGGCCCAGTTGTAGATAGTCAACATCACATGTCCCTGAGATGGCATAAACCTGCAGAGTTACATTTGAAAGACAATGCAGGGCTGGGGAAAGGACCATACGTCTTTTGTCTTTGATACATAGAGTTGAAGGTGTTGGCTTTTGCACCAGTTTAAAAATAATCAAGTATATCAAGTATATCAAGTATGTGCAACCAACCAAGTACAATCTGTCAATCTGGTATCCCGACATCCACACTCCACTCTGTATAAACCATCATGATTCTGAACAACACCTAGAATCCATCGCACACATAAGAAATGGATGTAGTGTTGTATATTGCTCTCCACGACCGTATTGTTGACCTAGTGTCTGATGCAGTTCGAAAATATGTACCATCCAGTGCAGCAATGTATAAACATTCAAGAGTGTTACCAGATTGGTTTAGTTGTGCATGCAATGTCTTTGCTAACATCCCAAATACACCTGATGTTGTTTTTGTTGACACCGGTCACAAGGAGGTCCTGATTCTGGAGGTGGGCTGTGTCTTTGATTTGTACATGGACCAGGCATTCCAAGTACCAACCATTACTTGGAATCATAACAAACCTTATTGGGTATCGATGTAGATTTGCCATACTGATATTCGTAAGACTGGTCCATGTACACAAACTGACCATGAGTGGCCTAACAATTAAATAGCTGGCATGACAAAGAGCAAAGCCAAACAACTTGCCAAATACTGCTCTGTTTCGGCTGTTATAGGCAGTCTGTGTGGAGGAGAAGGTGCCATGTGTATCCTTAGGTGCCCATGAACTGTCAACCCCGTTACATTTGTTTCCCTGTAAAATTAATTGTAATTTGCGGATTCAAATAAAGAACTAAAATGTGATGATGAACTGTGTGTGTGTGTGTGTGTGTGTGTGTGTGTGTGTGTGTGTGGGTACATCTCTGTGTGAACTCTGGTAATATTCCCCACCCAGCAACACCTACAAATTACTATGTTATCGTCCGCCCTTCTTATTTGTAGGACGGGGCCGGAACATGCATACATTTCCAATGACAGCGTCCAATGAACGGCCCAGTTGTAGATAGTCAACATCACATGTCTCTGCGATGGCATAAACCTGCAGAGTTACATTTGAAAGACAATGCAGGGCTGGGGAAAGGACCATACGTCTTTTGTCTTTGATACATAGAGTTGAAGGCGTTGGCTTTTGCACCAGTTTAAAAAAATCAACCACAGGGCCGTGAATGATTCATCATCATGGCCGGGGTCAATTGTCAATCTATCGGTTATCAAACTGTTATTGTTTTGTCTTGTTTTATTTATTCACACGATAAAAACAGTACATTAGGTAACAAGGTCTGTGTGTAGAAATGAGCATTTGTGCCTGTCGTAGACATGCGCAAAGCAAGTTCAGTCAGGGAACCTCAGTGCCGCCTCAGCATCACGCTCTCATTCACATGATTCACTCAGCCAATCACACACTCACTCCATCTTCATACCGGCTACTTTAACCGGAGGTTTGCATTCCTCTGCCTGCTTGCTTGCTTGCTGCTGCTGTATCAGCGTGCCGCTGTATACAAACCTGCTGCTCACCCACCTCCACCCCAGCTACCACCTGTCGTTTTGGATCTACTGTTTAGGTACGGGGGATTCGGAGTCCCTATGGTCGGGACTGATGCGCTTGATCTAAGTACCTAAAAAGCAGATCCAATACATCGCCAAACCATAATAAATATACTGTATTGCTCATCTATATTCAATAAATATATATTACATCCTTCTTGAGTTGTCTGACTGAAGTAGGGCTACATAGAAGCAAGTGGAGAGGCTTGATTCACAATTTACAATTTAGGCATTTAGCAGACGCTCTTAATCCAGAGCGATTTACAGTAAGCAAGAATAAAAACATGGTAATACATCAAATACATAAAAATAGTACAAAAAAAAGTTACATAAGTTGAGCCTTTGCATACGCCTGTATGGTCGTCAAGGCTAGGGCAAGTGCTACGGCAAGTGCTACGGGCTAAGATGGAGTCTGAAGAGGTTGGTTTTCAGACCATGGTGGAAGATTGGGAGTGATCTGGGAGTTGGCTGATCTGTATACAAAATCTGTATACAGAATCTAAATGAGTAATTACAGAACACACCCTTGGGGTGAAGCAGTAAATGAACAGAGATCACCCTCACTGTCCTCCATTGGAGAGGATCCAATCAACAGAACTAGTAAGCTAGTGACAATGGCACCAAAAGTTTGAGATACGTCCCCTACCAGCAATAATAACAGGCCAGCCGCAGGCCCATTATTGGTCCGCCCCCTGCACATTTGTCCCGTATGCCGGTCAGATACCCAATCCACCACTGGAGCAGAGATCACATAATGAAGTATAAAAAGCTTCATCCATTGTTTGCCTCCTGCAATGTAGGTTGTGCTTGTGCTGCATTAAGAATTTCAGGTGACACATTTTAGAGCGTGACATGTGAAATTGACTTGACGTATTTTGAAGTCCCATACTCCCCAAAACCTAAGCCTCGATGCTCACACACTGTTGACTACACATAATGGCAGACAGACGGTTGAACAGATAAGCTGTGACCGACTCTCAGCAGAATAGTTAGAATAGTAATACCGCTTGGGAGCATAATTATGTGGTAGACAAACATACTACTAGTAGAAAGATAGTTGGGAGGACAGACAGACAGACGAGTTATGTCTCAAGAGACATTCAAATATTCAGCAGCTGTATGGTTGCTGTTGGGTAGAAACCTTGTACATCTCCATATTTCATATTTTCTTCATAAATGAGTGCCCTACTTCGTCATAGAATAGAGTGTCAAGCAAAAGTAGCGAAGATAGCTAAATCTAGAAGCTCACAAGTTCGTGTCACATTGTGGTGCATTTAGATTCTGAAATTAATTCCGTATGTGGGTTTTATAAATATAATTCAACCAATTCAAAGTATGCACAAGATCATGTTGTAATGGATACATTTTGAACACAGGTACTTTTGTCTATTTCCTGAAAAGTAACGGTTTTGGACATACAAGGTGTGTCGTCGTCCCGTCCCCCCCCCCCCCCACCCCCCGAAAGCGTCGATAAGGTTCCAAACACATGTGTAAGGACAAACTATTGGAAACAGATGGAGAGAGACATGCAGGCAGGCACTGTACCACAGGCAAGTAGGCAGACAGGTGATCAGAACAGACTGTGCCAAGATAGAGAAACTAAACCCCGGCTCCTTAGCTTACCTCTTGACAGAGGAGAAGGCTCACAGGACACACACACACACACACACACACACACACACACACACACACACACACACACACACACACACACACACACACACACACACACACACACACACACACACACTCTCTCTCTCTCTCTCTCTCTCTCTCTCTCTCCTCTCTCTCTCTCTCTCCCATGCTGGACCACAGGTAAGGTATGTAACTGGAGACAGGAAAGTGAAAGGAACCTGTTTCACTGATACACCTCAATCACTTGCCACTGGGCTAGCAGCCTGCAGTGCAAGGCAGGGCCAAGTTCAGAGGATACCTCCAGTGGATTTCAAATAATCGTAAGCATTCGTTCATACATGATTAATGTTTGAACCAATGGAACACAATCAAGATTACCAATACCAAAGCTGCCGTGGTTGTCGATTTCAAGCTGTGGTATATCCCTTCTCTCTCTTACTACTTAATTTTGTTAAGACATTAACTGCATTTGTTTTCTGGCTCCCTCGTAGGAGGAACATCATTGAGTCAGCATGAGACAGGCACAATGAGAACAAGAGGAAGGAAGCTGACTTAGGTAAGAAGATAATAGACCTGCCAACGGGACTGCACATCAAATTGAGCTAGTACAGTATGGTGTTGTACATCAAAATGGGTAACACTATGTTTAACACTGTACAAAGTGTAAAAGGAGAAAATAAAAGGAAAAAAGCAACAAATATGAATAAATAAAGAGAGAGAAAGTGAGACAGAGAGAGAGATAAAACACATGATATCCTTTGTGGCAACGCATACCGATAGGTGGCCTGCTTCATCACCTGACCAAAACCGGACATGCTGATTGGCCAGGGCCACGATGACACATGTCTAGTGAGGCATGAGTGGGGAGCGTGGCAGAAACCACACTGCATACCTCTCTCTCTCTCTCTCTCCCACTAGCATTCAGGCCTAGCTCTCTCACACTTTATCAGCCCTCTCCTCCTCCATCTCTCCAGTTATCGTGACTTGTTCTCCCGGCCACTGTTCCTCTCCATCTCTCACTATGCAGCCCTCCCTCCCTCCCTCCTTCATTCCTACTTCATGATGTCGCTCGCTCTACCCTGCTGCCTTGTTCCGTCTCTCTCTCTCTCTCTCCTCCTCAGTGTCTCCCCCCCTGCCTGCAACATTTATTTATAGAGGGCAGCTGTCAGCACAGTGCATCCCCTCTCCTCTATCCCGCCCACAGCACCCTCACGTGGTCTCCGTCACTATGAAGCCACTATGATTATGGGTCATATGGGTTTATCGTCACCCCCTGCATCACGGACGAGCATACAAACACACACACACACACACACACACACACACACACACACACACACACACACACACACACACACACACACACACACACACACACACACACACACACACACACACACACACACACACACACACACACGTGCGCTCGTAAACACACACCCGGCAGAGGGTAACGCACACCATTGGGTAGATAGGCTTCTACAAACACTACCAGTCTAAGCTCTGCAGCCCATATCTTATTCATTAATCACTATTACGCTGTACAGCTTCTGCACTGCTGCAATGTCCTCTACCGCCGCCAGCCTTCTCACGTCTAATACCGGGCTGTCTCCCGAGCCGAGCCAAGCCTTTTGGGGTCTCGGGAAGAATTTGATTTTCCCCCAAGCTTTCTCTCAACAGCCGGTGAGATAGAGAAAGAGAGCAGGAGGGAGAGAGGAAGATGGAGTGAGAGCTGTTCCTTATAAAATTGTCTGCATTTCTATACCGATGATGGGGCAGTGGCTCAGTGGCCGCATGGGAACCAAACGGTTCCCAGATAATATCCCCAGCTCCTCCTGGTCGAGTGTTGAAGTGTCCTTGAGCAACACACTGAACCCCTAACCTGCAGGTTGGTGCTTCGCATGGTTGCCTTCGCCATCGGTGTGTGAATGTAACAAGTGCGTTGGAATAAGCATTAAAGCTTTAAAGCAGGGGTTTTCAACTGATTATGAACCAGGGACCACCACCCTGACTAAGACTCAACCTGGGGACCAATGTTCTGTTGAAGATTCAACTGATTATGAACCAGGGACCACCACCCTGACTAAGAATCAACCTGGGGACCAATGTTCTGTTGAAGATTCAACAGAACATAGTTGTCCTTATTCTGTTATCTTAACCTTCCATATTAAACTCATGGTAACTGATTCATTGCAATTTATGTATGCTCAACTAGTGGTCTATAAAAACAAATCTTCCATTTCCTATGCCATATGCAATACCTTCACAGACCACCAGTGGTCCACAGACCACCAGTTGAAAACCTCTGCTTTAAAGCATTTACCAACGTCAAGCAGGTTTGTGCTCTGCGCGTCAACCACAAAGCATATGTTTAAATTGATCTATCAATGTATTTGTGAGTGCTAGATGCTCACATTTGTCAAAAAACCAGCTCCACTTGGATAAAACGGACATTCTTTAAAGGACCACTTCACCACTTTTCAACATCTCTTCATATAATTGGTCCTCACTAATGTTCATGATAAAACACCACCATTTTTTCCTACTCAGTCTGTGTCTCATAGCCCAGTTCGGACACCCGTCCACCAGTGACATCATCATTAGGCTTTTTAAAAACAAGATTTGTTTTAAAATATATTTAGATTATTATTATCGTGAGAACGATGGCTTCAACTTTTGCATTGCAACTTTTCAGGAAAAGAAAGCCTGCCGTTTCTATTAGCTTGGATTCACCATCGATGATGTCACTGGTGGACGGGTTTCTGAACTGCCCACAGCCTTCCTATGAGACACAGACTGAGTAGGAAAAAATGGTGGCATTTTATCATGAACATTAGTTAGGACCAATTATAGGAAGAGAAGTTGAAAAGTGGTGAAGTGGTCCTTTAAGGATTGGAAACCGCAAGGAAAGAAGAGTTCCAAATCTTCCAAGTTAAAGTGGTCGTGAGTAAAGTTTTATGTTCAACTCTCTGTCAGGTGTTGTATCACCTAACGAGCCAGCTTACTAGCCTCTTTCTACTTTGGACAGTAATTACCAGACTGTACTGTGTAAGCCAGTTTGCTCAAACAATGGAGGAACACGGAGATTCAGCCACGGTTGTGAAAGCAAGGGCTGTTAAATTGACACCCAAAGCATTGGATGATAAATGTTTAATGCCATTAAAGCACGAAAAGCTAAGCTAGCTAAACTAACTGGTAAAATTAACCAAAAATACAAATCACAACAATAAAGCAGTAATTATTCAAACTTGGCTCCCACAGTATTAATTGGTCTACAATTAATAAGCTGCTGTTGTGTTTGAGTTGAGTGTTGTTAAATGTTAAGCAGTATGCAGCTGTAAATGTTGAATGTCGATAGCTAATGGGCAACAGTGCTATGCTTTCTCTCACCCAACACTCACAATGGTGTCACACTGCTTTATCACCCCATGCAGTCACACTGTACTACTGCATTATATCACCCAATATCAACTTGGACAGGCTCCAAAGATCCAAAGGTTTGTTGACTTTTGGATGTTAATTAAAGGGGCAAACATACCTTAGAGCTGTTGTGTGGAAATAATAATAAAGTCTCCCCATTCTGTGTTTCCTAGAACTGTAATTATGAAACAAATCATTAACATGGTGAAACACATCTTGATGACATCATCAAGATGTGTTTCACCATCAAGATGTGTTTCACCATGTTAATGATTTTTTTCAGACCTCTAGTTCTAGGAAACACAGAATGGGGGGACTTTTTTATTATTTCCACACAACAGCTCTAAGGTATATTAATGACATAGTAAAATGTTGAAAGTGAGTGGAATGCCCCTTTAAAAGTTTAGGAAATAGATTTTCGCTTATTCATGTTTATTTTCTGGCTCGTGACTCCTCATTCTGCACTTCTGGTAAATGGTGCATTTATATAGCGCCTTTATCCAAGGCGCTTTACATAGATTGTGCATTACATTCACCCATTCACACACACATTCATACACCGATTGCGGCGGAAGCCATGCAAGGTACCAACCAGCACATCGGGAGCAATTTGGGGTTCAGTGTCTTGCCCAAGGACACTTCGACATGTAGACAGGAGGAGCCGGGATTCGAACCGCCGACCCATGGATCATTGAACGACCTGCTCTACCTCTTGAGCCACAGTCGCCCCTTCTCTAGCTGAGAGGATATGGAAATGGTCTGTGTGCTTGTACTGTATGTGCATTGTGGAAATTACCAGATACATACACTGAATCTGAGCACAGAGATAGACATAGAAACATGGCTTTAGTTTCCACAGATACTGCAGGACGATCGACGCAAGTTAATACAGTCTATCCTGGAGTGGTTGGCAGATTCAGTCAAAGGAGTACAGAGGTGGAATAACTGAACTTTATACTATGCTAGTTATCTTAGCATCACTAACAGTGTTGCTAACAACAGAGAAGCTACATAAAAAGGTGAACATTAACAAATGACGATTAAGAAACATGGCCTGTCATCACAGACCTGGACACAGATACGCTCCGCCACGGTACGCTGGCATCATGATGGCACGACGTCACTCGCCCACAAATAAATCAATAATTAAATGAAGGTTCGAAGGTTCTTTAAAAAATAAAAATCACCAAATAAAACATTTGAACCCCAATAAATTGCTTTGGGGCCAGGCCTAATGTGTGTCAACCAAACATTTGAACCCTAATGAATGGGTAATGTGTGTCACACTCCTGTATCACCCGACGACACTCACTCACCCTGTCTCACTGGTGTAGGCTATCACCCTACCTGGTCACACCGTAGCCTACTATCACCCAGCACCCACTTTGCCAACCACTCCTTATAATGTGTTTCCTTTGCTCTGTGTCGTAATGTCTCAATGCTTACTGTAATGTTGAGTGTGAAGCACTTTGAATTGCCTTGTTGTTAAAATCTGTTAACCGAAACCCTACCAACTGTACTGTCACACTGTACTCTATCACCCATATACACTGTATCACACGGTTGTATCACTCTGCTGTCACACTGTAATAACCACCTAGCACCAGGAGTGCACTCTGCTCACTTCACCATTTTTGTTTTTGCAGGATCACGTGCACGGACAATCGTGCACTTGCATGCACACAGGCATTTGTTCCAATACCACTGTTGTAGCCTAGCTGCATGCATATTTGTTGTCGGTAGAGTAGCTACTTAGGAAAACAATAGCCAGCAGTAGGCACTTCACATCCCATCGGATGCGCAACCCAACCCGCGTGGTCTCTCCATTCAGTAGAATGCGTTGTTCTTTTCTCCTCTTCGGTGTCTGTGTGTTCATGGGAATAATTAAAACTGAACAAACTGTAGGTAGGTAGGTAGCTACAACAACCTAATACTGCTTTTGTTTTTACACCATCAGCTCTATTGAGGCCTATGCATTCTAGTATCCTACCAGTCTTTCTAACTCTGTGTTATCAGTGTCTATAGCACCCACAATTGATGTTGCACTCTATACTGCCCTACTTGCAGTCTCACTTGCTGTTGAATCCACTACTTCATATCATCTACTGTCCTTACGGTCTGTTTCCTCTATTTCTATATCGTCACATTACATTCTATATAAATATATATTATCGCTATACCGCAGACTCTGTCCCCTCACATAACCAAATGCTCTCACACTGCCTCTTAACCTCACACTCACGTACACACACGTACACACACGCGCGCACACACACACACACACACACACACACACACACACACACACACACACACACACACACACACACACACACACGCACGTGCACATTTTACAGATTTGACTGAAAACAAAATGCAAGAGTGTCAAAACATTGGCTTACAGTATACAGTACAATCAGATAAATGTGATTGTATATCCATGCAGAGATTGTATGCATTCCTACAGCCTGCTGTTTTGTTACAGTAAATACTGTGTTTAAAGACTAACACATGTGACTGTACAGAATCACGTATGTTGGTCAAATGAATGTGAATGTGTGGACCAGGAGGGACAGGGACACTGGGTCAAGGGCGGTGAGATAATCCTGTGGTCCTCTGTCAAGCAGGTGACAAGGGCTTGGATTACACTCCACTGTGTTACTGAATGCTGCGACCACTCAATACCCCCATTCTTTCTTTCTCTGTACCCTCCTCTCTCTCTCTCTCTCTTTCCCCCTTTATCTCTGTACTTCTCTCGCCTCCCTACCTGGCGCCCCCATCTCCCTCTGTCTAATCCGTCTATAGCTCATTCTCCTCCTCCGTTTCTAACTCTCTCTCTTTCTCTCTCTCTCTCTCTATGACAAATCTTAGCTGGACTTATTCGATTTTATCGAGCAAGTGGAGAAAGTTAGGGAGGAATGAGGAGGGGGCGGGGGGCATGGGACAGAGAGTCGGAGAGTCTTCACAATGAATTAAGCGGTTCCCGTAGCAACCATGCACGAGATGGCAGCTGCCAGGATCCAGCAGTGTGGCTAAAGCACTCTCTCTCTCTCTCTCTTTCACTCCCGTCTTCCTCCTCTCAAACATCCCTCCTTCCCTCTCTTTCTATGCTCAACTGCCACCAGCTGTACCCTGCGGCTGCCTCGTTCACCACCCACGATCACACATGCATGCACGCACGCACGCACACACGCACGCACGCACGCACGCACGCACGCACGCACGCACGCACGCACGCAGGCAGGCACGCACGCACACACACACACACACACACACTCTCTCTCTCTCACCATATCTCAGTATCTATCTCAATGTCTCTGACATTGCTGGAAGCGAGGGATGAGAGAGGAGAGGAAAGAGGCTGAATGGACGCTGCTGGCATGTTATATAAACAAATGAAGCAAGGCCAGTGAGTCAAACTTATGTGTGGGTCTATTCAATATGACCCTGTCTGTCTGTCTGTCTGTCTGTCTGTCTGTCTGTCTGTCTGTCTGTCTGTCTGTCTGTCTGTCTGTCTGTGTCTGTCTGTCTGTCTGTCTGTCTGTCTGTCTGTCTGTCTGTCTGTCCGTCCGTCCGTCCGTCCGTCCGTCCGTCCGTCCGTCCGTCCGTCCGTCCGTCCGTCTGTCTGTCTCTCGCTTTCGTTTCCCTCTGCTTGGTCTAGCCTTTGTCTCACCTACTCAGTCTCACTTTCTAATACCGTTAGTTTCCCCTCCCCTACTCTCTTCATCCTTTGCTGGGACATTAGGTACAAACAGCATTTATTTTAGGCTTTGTTAATCTCTTTGGAGCACCACGGTTGGGTTAGGGATGGTGAACCTGGTCCTGCACAGACAGAACACTGCAATAAGTTCTGGAAAGGTTACACTCTGTCTGTTATCAGAAAGTCATCTGGCGCTAGTAGCTCTGAAGGTAAAGCGGCTGTCTGTGAGACAGAAGATTCCCGGTTCGATCGCAGGCTTGGTGTCAAAGTGTCCTTGAGCAACAAACTGAACTCCTAACTACTCCTGATCAGCAGGTTGGTGCGCTAATTGCAGACAATTTGCAAAGTATGCGGTACATTTTTAATGTATATTTTCCGACCGTAATTTCAAATGCCAATTGTTTACAGATACACTGAACTGCCCTTTTCACACATTCACTCTGGAGTATTTGCTTTATCCATTAAGTACCCTCTCATCTGTCCTCTCTCACCAAGGAGAATCACTCCCGCTCTCTCCTCTCCTGCAACTTTCCTCTCTCCGGTTGTAGACGGGGGACAGCTGTCATGGGGATAATGAAGCATGTCCTATGAGTCAGACGCAGAGGTGAACAGAGTACCTCTTTGTTGTCCCCCTGTCCGACACGCGCACACACACACGCGCGTGCACTTGCACCATGGTGTGTGCGCGCAACCTTAAATCAAGGCAGTCTGAGTCACAGCTGTGGCCTTCTATGGCTCACGAGTCACGACATGCTGTGTAATGCTGTTTTTTTAAATATATTTTCAGCCCCTGTCACCATATGCCTCTGGGTTCTCATATGCCTGGTTCTGGACTGTCTGGGTGACAGACCGACAGCAGTAAGGCTGTGTGTGGGAGATGAGGGAGCTGTTCATTTCTAAGTGACTGACCGAGGGAAAGGACAACAGATGAACAGTGTGCTGCTGGCCTGCGTGCTTGCGTGCGTGCGTGCGTGCGTGCGTGCGTCTCAGTGGAGCAACACAGAACACACACTTACTGTAGCCAAAGCTGTAGGGAATATTGTCACAGGACAGGACAGAGACACAACACACACAACACAGACAATTTACAATTTCACACACGCACACACACACACGCACACACTCAAGATGCAGTGATTTGACATACACACAAAGTAAGAGAAATAGGCCCACACATCAGCAGCAAATATTATGACAAGTGGAGCCACAACAACATAATCATACTACATGTTGAGAGTGTCCTGCATGTGCACTTTTGCTGAGTGTGTGTGCAGTCTGTGCACCTCCTGTGGTATGACAATATTTACAAGAGCGTGTGTGTGTGTGACATGTGTGTGTGCGTGTGTGTGCGTGTGTGTGTGTGTGTGTGTGACGTGTGTGTGTGTGTGTGTGTGTGTGTGTGTGTGTGTGTGTGTGTGTGTGTGTGTGTGTGTGTGTGTGTGTGACGTGTGTGTGTGTGTGTGTGTGTGTGTGTGTGTGTGTGTGTGTGTGTGTGTGTGTGTGTGTGTGTGTGTGTGTGTGTGTGTGTGTGTGTTTCCGTGTGTTGACTAAGCAGCCGTGAGCAGGTGTACCTACAGTACAGGAGTAGGTGGCTATTAGGAGGCTATCACACTTCCTGCTCTAATTGATGCCTGGAGCATCACATTAAAAGGAGACGTCTTTAGAGACAGGATTAGGCTAATATGCACATGCCCAGTATGCACATGCACACGCTGACATGAGTGGCGTCAAGGGAGACCTGGCCGACATGGCAATAATAATTATAAACTAAATACCTGTACTACATTTCAAACGTTTAT